>NC_059208.1:68025598-68361076 GCF_020615455.1 Coregonus clupeaformis | reverse complement strand
AAACATGGTGAAGCCCCAAAATTGCCCTCGCTAGAAGCCTGTGTTTCAGACATAAGGAAGTGGATGGCTGAAAACTTTTTACTTTTAAACTCGGACAAAACAGAGATGCTTGTTCTAGGTCCCAAGAAACAAAGAGATCTTCTGTTAAATCTGACAATTCATCTTGATGGTTGTAAAGTCGTCTCAAATAAAACTGTGAAGGACCTCGGCGTTACTCTTGACCCTGATCTCTCTTTTGACGAACATATCAAGACTGTTTCAAGGACAGCTTTTTTCCATCTACGTAACATTGCAAAAATCAGACATTTTCTGTCCAAAAATGATGCAGAAAAATTAATCCATGCATTTGTTACTTCTAGGTTAGACTACTGCAATGCTCTATTTTCCGGCTACCCGGATAAAGCACTAAATAAACTTCAGTTAGTGCTAAATACGGCTGCTAGAATCCTGACTAGAACCAAGAAATTTGATCATATTACTCCAGTGCTAGCTTCCCTACACTGGCTTCCTGTTAAGGCAAGGGCTGATTTCAAGGTTTTACTGTTAACCTATAAAGCGTTACATGGGCTTGCTCCTACCTATCTTTCCGAGTTGGTCCTGCCGTACATACCAATACGTACGCTACGGTCACAAGACGCAGGCCTCCTAATTGTCCCTAGAATTTCTAAGCAAACAGCGGGAGGCAGGGCTTTCTCCTATAGATCTCCATTTTTATGGAACAGTCTGCCTACCCATGTGAGAGACGCAGACTCGGTCTCAACCTTTAAGTCTTTACTGAAGACTTATCTCTTCAGTAGGTCATATGATTGAGTGTAGTCTGGCCCAGGAGTGTGAAGGTGAACGGAAAGGCTCTGGAGCAACGAACAGCCCTTGCTGTCTCTGCCGGGCCGGTTCCCCTCTCCACTGGGGTTCTCTGCCTCTAACCCTGTTGCAGGGGGCTGAGTCACTGGCTTGCTGGTGCTCTTTCATGCCGTCCCTGGGAGGGGTGCGTCACTTGAGTGGGTTGAGTTACTGACGTGATCTTCCTGTCTGGGTTTGGCGCCCCCCCTTGGTTTGTGCTGTGGTGGAGACCTCTGTGGGCTATACTCGGCCTTGTCTCAGGATTGTAAGTTGGTGGTTGAGGATATCCCTCTAGTGGTGCGGGGGCTGTGCTTTGGCAGAGTGGGTGGGGTTATATCCTTCCTGTTTGGCCCTGTCCGGGGGTTTCTTCGGATGGGGCCACAGTGTCTCCGGACCGCTCCTGTCTCAGCCTCCAGTATTTATGCTGCATTAGTTTATGTGTCGGGGGGCTGGGGTTAGTTGGTTATACCTGGAGTACTTCTCCTGTCTTATCCAGTGTCCTGTGTGAATTTAAGTATGCTCTCTCTAATTCTCTCGTTCTCTCTTTCTCTCTGAGAACCTGAGCCCTAGGACCATACGTCAGGACTACCGGGCATGATGACACCTTGCTGTCCCCAGTCCGCCTGGCCTTGCTGCTATTCCAGTTTCAACTGTTCTGCCTGCGGTTACGAAACCCCTACCTGTCCCAGACCTGCTGTTTTCAACTCTTAATGATCGGCTATGAAAAGCCAACTGAGAGACCTGAGCCCTAGGACCATACGTCGGGACTACCGGCCGTGGTGACTCCTTGCTGTCCCCAGTCCGCCTGGCCTTGCTGCTATTCCAGTTTCAACTGTTCTGCCTGCGGTTATGGAACCCCTACCTGTCCCAGACCTGCTGTTTTCAACTCTTAATGATCGGCTATGAAAAGCCAACTGAGATTTATTCCTGATTATTATTTGACCATGCTTGTCACTTATGAACATTTTTGAACATCTTGGCATGGTTCTGTTATAATCTTCACCCGGCACAGCCAGAAGAGGACTGGCCACCCCTCATAGCCTGGTTCCTCTCTAGGTTTCTTCCTAGGTTTTCGCCTTTCTAGGGAGTTTTTCCTAGCCACCGTGCTTCTACACCTGCATTACTAGCTGTTTGGGGTTTTAGGCTGGGTTTCTGTACAGCACTTCGAGATATTAGCTGATGTAAGAAGGGCTATATAAAATACAATTGATTGATTGATTGATTGATTTTACCCTTAGCCCTGAGAACAGGACATTCATTTTTCCAATGACCTGAACCCTGACACACTTGACCGAAGTCAGCTTTACCACGGGAGCCAGGCTCAACCCTAGACTAATGAAGCTCTGCCTGTGAACCAGAGTATCTCGCTGGGCGAGACCCAAATCTTTCCAAACATTACCACTCACTCCGAATACGGGGATCTGCAAAGCCAGTTTTGTGAGTCAAAACATATTAGTCCGCCAAAACCGCAGCTTCAGAGACACAGTCTTCACTTTTCGCTCGTTAATGTACGTGGCTATTCAATAAGGGATTGTGTCCTTAAATTGCTCTAGCATAATCAGATCACACAGCCCCTGGAAAGTTGTAACTGCAGAGGCGGAACACCAGCGATTAAACTGTGAAGATAACTCTCGAACAAACTCAACATGAGTCTGTTTGTCAGCCCTTTTTAAAGTTCTAAATCGTTGGCAGTAAGCCTCAGGAACCGATTCATAAATCTGTAACACAGCCATTTTAACCTTATCATAACTGACACTGTCGGCTACACCAAGAGATTAATATGCTTCCTGCGCTTTACCAGTCAACACACTGCAACATTAAAGTACGATCAGTCAAGCCAACTCCTAGCGTCAGCAACATGCTCAAACAACGAAAAGAAAGTCTCAAGGTCCTTTTCATTAAATTTTGGCAACAGCCGTACATTTTAAACAATATCAAATGTGTTCGGGGCACGACCGAGAGAGGAGCGACCCCTAGGTAAAGCAGGGTCCCCTTTCCTGAGTAAACTCTCCCGAGAGCTTTCCTTCCCTAACCAATTATAACCGCTCGTTGCAGCTTAATTTTAGCATGCTCCAAATCCTGTTTAAATTCAAATTCCTTTTCATACTTAACACGATCATGCTCTATCTTAACACGATCATGCTCTAGTTTAACATGATCAGCATGCTCCAGATTAGCTTGTTCATGCTCTAGCTGTAACAGAAGCAGTTCTTTCTGCTGTTCAAAAGACAGACTACTAGGGAGCCTAGGGAGCCGGCGAGTCCTCGCCAGAGGTTGCCCCAGTGGTAACTTCCAGTATACAACTCTCCATCAGATTGGCCTTCAATATCAACCAAACATAATTTTTAGACGTTTATCACAAATTTCAACCCGGTAGTGTTCAGCGATCTTCAACAGCTGTTCTTTAGTACAATTCTAACAGTTCCTCTGATGGAATTCGAATGAACTAATCTACATTAGATGCCATAGTCACAAATAACTACTAATAAGAATCTTGCTCTTCCCCTCTGCTGAGCAACCAGACCACAACAAGAGAATAGCCAATCACACTGGACACCACAGGAGAGAGATTAGATATAAGGAGCTTCCCCTACAATAACTCAACCCTAGTCTTCGTGCTGATTCACGGTGGGTAATTACACACTGTAGCCCGCTGGAATGGAAAAACCCCCCAGCACGCTGGCGGATTCCACCCAAGCCACGGATGTGCCCCCGAGACAACTGCTCCGTCCACGGACACCACCTAACAGGGGAAAAGAAAGGCTATAGCTCCGGGTAGCAAATAGCATTACCCTACCCAAATCTCCCACTGAGGTACACAGCCGATTGTACTCACCTCCTCGGACCGATGTCCCAACAGCGAGTAGAGCAAGAGTTTCAGACTGGGCAGGGGGCTGGAAACTAACCAATGTACTCTCTCGAACACAGCACACAAAACTATCCATTTCAGTGGCTAGTTTAACAAACAAAACGCAACCAACACTGGGCCTACCAAACATCACAACTCAAAAAATGCTGTACCAAAAGATGCAAACAAAGCACCTAAATAATTTATCGAACACTAACTCCACGTTTTCTCCCAAACAAAATACTCATACCAGTTAGCCAAACACTAGTATTAGGCCTACTGGCATACTTTACCAGGCAACGCACCGTTTGATAACGTCACCGGACAACCAAAATCACTGATACGTCTCTAAGGCACTATACCAAACACTTATAAGACTACGCAGTGAATACCAACCAAAGCGCATCCCAAGTAACATTAACCCATTATAATGCAACAAAATACTACATGGCAAAATGTCTAGGAAACAACCTTAAGATGATGATCCCGGATGAGCCCCCACTTGTCACGAACCGGCTCATAGCCCGTAACAGAACAGAAGACAAAGTGGAGATCAAGGAATGACCAAAATATATTTATTAACTAAAGTAAACTATATACAATTAACAATGGCGTGTGTGTAGTCAGTAATCAGTAGTGTAAGTGAGTGGTTGCGTGCATAGATGGTGATAATGAGGGGTGTTGAGAAGTACCAAAACAAACAAGCCACAAAATGCCACAACCAAGACTACAGTGCTTCTGCATGGAGCAAGTCTCCACAAGGAATGGGGAAAAGGTGTATTTATCCCTGGGACACACTCGAGCCCATGTGTGTCCCATTTCTCTGACGACCTTCCCGGCTCCGCCCACTGACATCCTATTAAGGAAAACAAGAACAAAGAGAGAATTCGGCAGACAGAGTGGGAGGGTCGTCACAATCTATACTGTATTTCTCCATTCCTAAAATTCTGCCCAGCTCCATTAGAACAGATTAATTGGTGTACTGGCAACCCTGTTATTGAGAAAGCTATACCTGGAGAAATTGTTGAAGTAGCATTATGAGTATAGCATTTACTAGCCTATTTTCCAATTGCCATAATTCAGATGTCCAGACTTGAACCAGATCGAACATCTCTGGAGAGACTTGAAAATAGCTGTGCAGCGACGCTCCCCATCCAACCTGACAGAGCTTGAGAGGATCTGCAGAGACGAATGGGAGAAACTCCCCAAATACAGGTGTGCCAAGCATTTAGCGTCATACCCACGAAAACTTGAGTCTGTAATCACTACCAAAGGTGCTTCAACAAAGTACTGAGTAAAGGGTCTTAATATTTATGTAAATGTGTATTTGTAATACATTTGCAAACATTTCTAAAAACCTGTTTTTGCTTTGTCATTATGGGGTATTGTGTGTAAATAGATGAGAAATAAAATCAATTTCTTCCATTTTAGAATAAAGCTGTAACGTAACAAAATGTGGAAAAAGTGAAGGGTTCTGAATACTTTCTGAATGCACTGTAGAATTGTTTAAGACTACCAAGAAAAATTCTGTGTGACCCTGATTTAGCCCGCTGCAGCAGTAAAATGTTATTAATAGAGTAAAGTCTTAAACACCATACAGTGGGGAAAAAAAGTATTTAGTCAGCCACCAATTGTGCAAGTTCTCCCACTTAAAAAGATGAGAGAGGCCTGTAATTTTCATCATAGGTACACGTCAACTATGACAGACAAATTGAGGAAAAAAAATCCAGAAAATCACATTGTAGGATTTTTAATGAATTTATTTGCAAATTATGGTGGAAAATAAGTATTTGGTCACCTACAAACAAGCAAGATTCCTGGCTCTCACAGACCTGTAACTTCTTCTTTAAGATGCTCCTCTGTCCTCCACTCGTTACCTGTATTAATGGCACCTGTTTGAACTTGTTATCAGTATAAAAGACACCTGTCCACAACCTCAAACAGTCACACTCCAAACTCCACTATGGCCAAGACCAAAGAGCTGTCAAAGGACACCAGAAACAAAATTGTAGACCTGCACCAGGCTGGGAAGACTGAATCTGCAATAGGTAAGCAGCTTGGTTTGAAGAAATCATCTGTGGGAGCAATTATTAGGAAATGGAAGACATACAAGACCACTGATAATCTCCCTCGATCTGGGGCTCCAAGCAAGATCTCACCCCTTGAGGTCAAAATGATCACAAGAACGGTGAGCAAAAATCCCAGAACCACACAGGGGGACCTAGTGAATGACCTGCAGAGAGCTGGGACCAAAGTAACAAAGCCTACCATCAGTAACACACTACGCCGCCAGGGACTCAAATCCTGCAGTGCAAGACGTGTCCCCCTGCTTAAGCCAGTACATGTCCAGGCCCGTCTGAAGTTTGCTAGAGTGCATTTGGATGATCGAGAAGAGGATTGGGAGAATGTCATATGGTCAGATGAAACCAAAATAGAACTTTTTGGTAAAAACTCAACTCGTCGTGTTTGGAGGACAAAGAATGCTGAGTTGCATCCAAAGAACACCATACCTACTGTGAAGCATGGGGGTGGAAACATCATGCTTTGGGGCTGTTTTTCTGCAAAGGGACCAGGACGACTGATCCGTGTAAAGGAAAGAATGAATGGGGCCATGTATCGTGAGATTTTGAGTGAAAACCTCCTTCCATCAGCAAGGGCATTGAAGATGAAACGTGGCTGGGTCTTTCAGCATGACAATGATCCCAAACACACCGCCCGGGCAACGAAGGAGTGGCTTCGTAAGAAGCATTTCAAGGTCCTGGAGTGGCCTAGCCAGTCTCCAGATCTCAACCCCATAGAAAATCTTTGGAGGGAGTTGAAAGTCTGTGTTGCCCAGCGACAGCCCCAAAACATCACTGTTCTAGAGGAGATCTGCATGGAGGAATGGGCCAAAATACCAGCAACAGTGTGTGAAAACCTTGTGAAGACTTACAGAAAACGTTTGACCTGTGTCATTGCCAACAAAGGGTATATAACAAAGTATTGAGAAACTTTTGTTATTGACCAAATACTTTTTTTCCACCATAATTTGCAAATAAATTCATTAAAAATCCTACAATGTGATTTTCTGGATTTTTTTTCCTCATTTTGTCTGTCATAGTTGACGTGTACCTGATCATCTTTTTAAGTGGGAGGACATGCACAATTGGTGGCTGACTAAATACTTTTTTTCCCCACTGTATATACATTAAGACTATGTAATTTTAAAAAAATGTATAATGATATATAAACTTACCATGTCATTTATCATGTCATTTTATAATGATATATAAACTTACCATGTCATTTACCATGTCATTTTATAGAAAATACCATGTAATTTCACAGTAAATACCAAATCATTTCTGTTCTGTAAAATTAAGTGGAGCAGTACTAGTGTACAAAACATTAGGAACTCCTTCCTAATATGGAGTTGCACCCCCTTTTGCCCTCAGAACAGCCTCAATTTGTCGGGGCATGGACTACAAGGTGTCAAAAGCGCATGTTGACTCCAATACTTCCCACAGTTGTGTCAAGTTGTCTGGATGTTCTTTGGGGTTGGACCATTCTTGATACACACGGGAAACTGTTGAGCGTGAAAAACCCAGCAGCATTGCAGTTCTTGACACAAACCAGTGTGCCTGGCACCTACTACCATACCCAGTTCAAAGGCACTTAAATATTTTATCTTGCCCATTCACCCTCTGAATGGCACACATACATCTACTTTAGTACTTAGTGCAACCACCTCTGTCAAGGATAACAGCATGGAGTCTTTTCCTGTAATGTTTGACAAGGTTAAGGAACACATTCGGTTAGATTTTGGACCATTCCTCAATGCAGATCCTTTCAAGATCCTTCACATTCTTGGGTTTGCGCTTATCAACTGCCCTCTTCAACTTAGCCCACAGATTTTCGATTGGATTGAGGTCCGGCGACTGAGATGGCCATGGCAGAGCATTGTTTTGTTGTCACAGAACCATTTCTGTGTGGATCATGAGGTATGTTTTGGGTCATTGTCTTGTTGGAATGTCCACCTATGGCCAAGTCCCAGCCTTCTGGCAGTGGCAACCAGATTGTCAACCAAAATTGCCTGATACTTGGTGGAATTCATTATGCCATCAATCTTAGCCAGTGCCCCTGGACATTCCCAAAACATCACTGACCCACCACCATATTTCACGTGGGTATGAGGTGCCTCTCCTTGTATGCATCTCTGTTTTGACGCTGTGATGAGTGTAATGGAAGGAGTCAGGCGCAGGAGGATAATCACCAAATACAGAGTTTATTCATTCGTGGACACACAAATGCGCTCAAATAGCGATCAACGAAACAGGCACAGGGGAAACTCTCCTCCCTGGCAAATACACTGTAACGGTAGAATCCAATAATACATAGGCACAGGGGAAAATCTACCCTGGCAACAAAATGTACGAGTAGCTCCACCGAGCTACACTACTCTCACAAGGACAAGGGGGCAGAGGGAACACTTATACACAAACTAATGAGGGGATTAGAACCAGGTGTGTGTGATTGACAAGACAAAGGTGATGATGATTGGGGTGGCAGTAGTTAGTAAGCTGGTGACGACGAACGCCGAAGCCTACCCGAACAAGGAGGGGAGGCAGCCTCGGCCGAAGTCGTGACAGACGCCAAACATGCCGATGCTGTATCTGACCAAAACGTTCAATTTTGGTCTCATCTGACCAGAGCACCTTCTTCCAGTCATAATTTAAATTACGTTTGGCAAACTCCAAGTGCTTGCGTCTGTGTCTTGGGGTCAGAAAGGGCTTTCTTCTGGCAACCCTTCCAAAGAGCCTGTGGTTGTGGAGGTGGCATCTGATGGTGCTTTTTGAAACCTGGTGACCCCAAGACACCACCAAGGCATGCAATTCTTTCACAGTGATTCTTGGGGATTATGTTGCTTCTCTCACCATCCTCCTCCCTATCCTGGGGGGAAAAATGCATTTGCATCCTCTACCCGTGAGGTTTTCAACTGCTCCATATCTTTTAATTTTTTAATAATTGCCCTGACAGTGCTCAGTGGTATATTCAATCGTTTGTGGATCTTCTTGTAGCCATTACCAGATTTATGAAGGTCTACAACCATCGTCTCTTTTGAACTGCCAGTTCTTTTGTTTTCTTCATGGTGTTGGAGGACAAAGGGATATTGCATGCGTGTTACCTCATTTTTAGACCCTAGTGAAACAGGACGTGATGTAATGGCTCAATATAGTTCCTTAAGACTTAGATAAACGGAATTTCATTCCTGGTTTAATTTTGGTAGATGTTATTTACAATAATCTTTAAGGGTGCCATTAATTGTGAAACCTTCATTTGGAGGACATTGATTTTTAATTAAATCAATAAATGATTTTGATGGGTTTCATTGGAACATTAATATAGTACAGTATTTCTCTCATGTTGGTATTTTGAGTTTATCTCTATAATTATATTGTTTATATTTTTTAAAGTTTTGTTTGTGCATTGCCAGTCAGGGGTGCCAGTAACTTTGGAGCCCACTGTAAGTAAAGGATATCACTGCATTGCTCAGTCTTAAATTGGTAAAAAATATATATACACTACTGGTCAAATGTTTTAGAACACATACTCATTCAAGGGTTTTTGTTTATTTTTACTATTTTCTACAAGGTAGCATAATGGTGAAGACATCAAAACTATGACATAACACATATTATCGTGTAGTAACCAAAAAAGTGTTCAACATCAAAATATATTAAATATTTGAGATTCATCAAATAGCCACCCTTTGCCTTGATGACAGCTTTGCACACTCTTGGCATTCTCTCAACGAGCTTCACCTGGAATGCTTTTCCAACAGTCTTGAAGGAGTTCCCACATGTGCTGAGCACTTGTTGGCTGCTTTTCCTTCACTCTGCAGTCCGACTCATCCAAAACCATCTCAATTTCGTTGAGGTCGGGGGATTGTGTAGGCCAGGTCATCTGATGCAGCACTCCATCACTTTCCTTCTTGGTAAAATAGCCCTTATACTGCCTAGAGGTGTGTTGGGTCATTTTCCTGTTGAAAAACAAATGATAGTCCCACCAGGCCCAAACCAGATGGGATGGCGTATCGCTGCAGAATGCTGTGGTAGCCATTCTAGTTAAGTGTGCCTTGAATTCTAAATAAATCACAGACAGTGTCACCAGCAAAGCACCCCCTCACCATAACACCTCCTCCTCCATGCTTTACAGTGGGAAATACAAATGCGGAGATCATCTGTTCACCCACACCGCATTTCACAAAGACACAGCGGTTGGAACCAAAAATCTCAAATTTCCACTGGTCTAATGTCCATTGCTCATGTTTCTTGGCCCAAGCAAGTCTCTTCTTCTTATTGGTGTCCTTTAGTAGTGGTTTCTTTGCAGCAATTCCACCATGAAGGCCTGATTCACACAGTTTCCTCTTAACAGTTGATGTTGAGATGTGTCTGTTACTTGAACTCTGTGAAGCATTTATTTGGGCTGCAATTTCTGAGGCTGGTAACTCTAATGAACTTATCCTCTGCAGTAGAGGTAACTCTGGGTCTTCCATTCCTGTGGCGGTCCTCATGAGAGCCAGTGTCATAATAGCGCTTGATGGTTTTTGCGACTGCACTTGAAGAAACTTTCAAAGTCTTGAAGGACTATTGATCTATTGTTCTATTGATTCTGTATTCTCACAACAAAATCTGCAGAGCTGCGATGATTGTATGCCCCAAATGTTCAACATTTTGTTGGTGGCAAGAATTCTGTATAGTAATTCTAGCTGAAAGGCACGAAGTCTTGAATCTTGCGTCGTTTTATATATCAACTCATACACCCTGTGCCATGGAAACGGTAGATCTCTTTCCAGCTATTTTGCAATATGTATAGCACAGCTGTCTACCTCCTAGTCCTCAAATGAAACTGGTATACTTTCCTATTTATGCTATTTTTGTTCCTCTGCCAGTTATGATCCTTTATATTGGGCAGACAGACCAGTTCCCTACCTCCTCCCGCTGCCACCTGCCTCCTCCATTTTTGGGGTAATGCTGTAATCAATTGGTTGTAATCTTGGATTGAGCAGACCTTCCCATACAATTCCAATAACTCCATGAGAGACATAACTCTACCATTCCAATTTACAATATCATTTAAAAACAAAATACCCTTTTCAAACATATTTTCCACAAATACAGGTATTTTATTAACCAGCACAATTGAGTTCAACCATAATATTTGTTGTAATATTTGTTCTATCTTTTCTGGGAGAGGAAATTGAAATTGTAACCAGCTCTGCAATGCTTGTTTGGTAAAGAGAGATACTTTGAACATTTTCAATTAATCGAAAATGAGACATGGCAATCTGCGCAAAGGCAAAAAGGCCATTTTCAAACAGTGGATGAGCTTTTCTTAGTAATCTACTTGAGAACCATTTTGGGTTCAAGTTAAAACTTTTGTATAAGTGAAGCTTTTAGAGAGAGGTTTAGTGCTTTTATATTTAGTACTCTCAACCTACCCAGTTCATATTCATTATATAGATAGGCACGCTTTATCTTGTCTGGTTTAGCATTCCAGATAAAGTGAAATCTTTTTTGCTCATATTATCTGAAAAACTAATCATCAGGAGTAGGCAGTGCCATAAGTAAGTGAGTAAACTGAGATATGACTAAGGAGTTCATCAGTATAATTTTTGGTTGCAGAATTGTCACGGTTTACTATGCCAGAACCCAGAAGCAGACCAGGACAAGGTACGTTGAGAGAAAGGTGAGTGTTTATTTAATAGATTCCGAGTGAGGCTGAATAATCCAGGGAACAGAGCGGGTGGCGTGGATGGGTTGTTGAGGGTGCAGTGGTTGGTCCGGTACTGGCTCGGCAGCCGCCGACCATCAGGCAGAGGTTGGGTGAAGGTTCCGGGTGAGAGACTGCAGACAGAACAAAAACGGAGGTCAGTACACAGCAAGTCACAAGGTGCAAAACAACAAAACTAACACTAATGGCTCAGAGGCTGATACGCTGACAAACATACTGTTCATAGCTAACGCATCCGGCAGGAACTGGATGTTGGGCCAGAGCCTAAGAAGGGTGATGATCAGGACCAGGTGTGCAGATTGCTGATGGGATGCAGGTGCGGAAAACAAGAACGCTCCCCGGAGCGTTCCCGAACCCTCGGGAAACTGGAGATTACGAACCGGAACACTAGTCACCAGACAGGACCCGACTCAGACAGCCGGGATCGTTACAGTACCCCCTCCGACGAACGCCACCGGGCGGACTCCCGGAGCGCCAGGATGGAGGCGGTAGAAGTCACTGATGAGGTCCGCATCTAGGACCTGTCGCCGCGGAATCCAACTCCTCTCTTCAGGGCCATACCCCTCCCAGTCCACGAGATACTGGAAACCCCGGCCCCGCCGTCTGGAATCCATGATGCGACGCACCGTGTAGGCAGGACCACCTCCGATCATCCGAGGAGGAGGAGGAGGAGGCGGAGGAGGCAACAGAGGACTGAGGAAGACAGGCTTGAGGCAGGAGACATGAAAGGTGGGATGGACTCTGAGCGTCCTCGGTAGTTTGAGTCGAACTGCCACTGGATTGATCACCTTCTCCACCACAAACGGACCAATGAACTTCGGTAACAACTTCCTAGACTCAGTCCGTAACGGAAGATCCCGTGTGGCCAACCAAACCCTATCTCCGATGGTATAGGTGGGAGCGGGGATCCGGCGACGATTCGCCTGGAGCTGATACCGGTCCGAAACTCTAAGGAGTGCCTTTCTGGCCCGATGCCAGGTCCGGTGGCAACGACGAATATGGGCCTGAACAGAAGGCACTGAGAGCTCCTTCTCCTGAGAAGGAAACAGGGGAGGTTGGTAGCCATACAGGCACTGGAAGGGAGACATCCCAGTGGCAGATGTAGGAAGAGTATTGTGGGCATACTCAACCCAAGGCAACTGAGAGACCCAGGAGGTGGGGTTGGAAGAGACCAGACAGCGTAGCGTGGATTCCATCTTCTGGTTGGCTCTCTCCGCCTGACCATTGGATTGGGGGTGAAAACCAGATGTGAGACTGACTGTAGCTCCAATGGCCAAACAGAAGGACTTCCAGACAGCAGAGGTAAACTGAGGGCCACGGTCGGAAACGATATCACTGGGCAAACCGTGGACCCTGAAAACCTCCCTAACCAGGATCTCGGACGTCTCCGAGGCAGAGGGAAGCTTGGCAATAGGCACAAAGTGGGCGAACTTGCTGAATCTGTCCACGATAGTCAGAACGACCGTGTTCCCCTCAGAAGCGGGCAACCCAGTGACGAAGTCCAGGGCCAGATGCGACCATGGTCGCCGGGGAATAGGAAGGGGGGTGAAGTAGTCCAGAGCTGGGCCGATTGGTACTCTTATTCTGCGCACACACTGGACAGGCAGCAACAAAACCCCCGAGTATCCTCGGCCATGGCAGGCCACCAAAAACGTCTGCGAAGAAACGCCATTGTCCGAGCCACGCCAGGGTGACAAGCCATCTTGCTGGCGTGGGACCATTTGAGGACAGCAGGACGAACCGACTCAGGCACAAACAACCGACCGGGTGGACCGTTACCGGGACCGGGCTGAGTCCGAAGGGCCGCCAGCACCTCCTCCTCAATCTTCCACATAACTGCTCCCACGACGCAGTTCCGGGGGAGGATTGTCTCGGTCTTGGACCCACTCTCCTCCGTCTTGGAGAACATCCGGGACAAGGCGTCCGCCTTGCCGTTCTTAGACCCAGGTCGGAACGTCAGGGCAAACTTGAATCGTCCGAAAAACAACGCCCACCTGGCCTGACGGGAGTTGAGACGTTTAGCCGATTGCACGTAAGCAAGATTCTTGTGGTCAGTCCAGACAATAAACGGTTGCTCCGCCCCCTCCAACCAGTGGCGCCACTCCTCCAAGGCAAGTTTCACCGCGAGAAGCTCCCGGTTACCCACATCGTAATTCCTCTCCGCAGGCGAAAGGCGACGAGAGTAGTAGGCGCAGGGATGGAGTTTACTGTCCGTGGAGCATCGCTGCGACAGGATGGCGCCAACTCCCACATCAGACGCGCGTCCACTTCAACGACGAACTGACGGGCCGTGTCCGGTTGAGAGAGAATCGGTGCGTTGGTGAATCGCCTCTTCAAATCCAGAAACGCTCGATCCGCCTCCGGATTCCACTTGAAGGTCCTGATACTGGAAGTCAAGGCAGTTAACGGAGCGGCCACACGGCTGTAATCCCGGATGAATCTGCGGTAGAAATTCGCAAACCCCAAAAATCTCTGGAGCTGCAATCTCGTACCGGGCTGGGCCCATTCCAGAACCGCTCTAACCTTCTCCTGGTCCATCCTAATCTCTCCCCTGGAGATGATGTACCCGAGAAAGGATGTCGTGTGGGCGTGAAACTCGCACTTCTCGGCCTTCACGAACAGGCGATTCTCCAACAATCGCTGCAGAACCTGCCGGACATGCTGGACGTGGTCGGAAGGTTCCTTCGAGAAGATCAGAATGTCATCCAGGTAAACAAACACAAAGAGACCGATCATATCTCTCAGGACGTCGTTCACCATACTCTGGAATACCGCTGGAGCATTGGTCAGTCCAAACGGCATCACCTGATACTCGAAGTGACCCATCGGTGTATTGAACCCCGTCAACCACTCGTCCCCCTCTCTGATCCGGACCAGGTGATACGCATTGCGTAGGTCTAGCTTGGTGAACACCGTAGCACCCTGTAAGGAGTCGAAGGCAGAACTCATCAAGGGCAGGGGATACTTGTTCTTGACCGTGATGTCATTCAACCCCCGATAATCAATACACGGTCGAAGAGAGCCATCCTTCTTACCCACAAAGAAGAATCCCTGCCCCCAGGGGTGATGACGAGGGACGAACGAGACCAGCAGCTAGGGACTCCTTGATGTAGGTCTCCAACGCCTCACGTTCAGGTCGGGAGATACTGTATAACCTTCCCTTGGGGTAGACAGCTCCAGGAACCAGGTTGATGGCACAATCATATGGTCGGGTGGGGAGGGAGTGACAGAGCCTTCTGCTTACTGAAAACTTCCCCCAAATCGTGATATGTCTCGGGAACCAGGGACAAATCTGGGGGTTTAGCCTCAATCACCTGACTGGGAACCGAATGGGGGCAGGCAGTCTTGAGACAGTTAGCATGACAATCAAGGCTCCAACTCGTTACCTTGCCCGTCACCCAATCGAACGTGGGATTGTGTTCCTTCAGCCAGGGGTATCCAAGGACCAGAGGAACATGGGAAGACGGCAGAATGAAGAATGAAATCATCTCAGAATGATTCCCCGACAACCGCATCTTAACCGGTTCAGTCCTCATCGTGATACGTGCCAGACTACTGCCGTTCAGAGTGGTCGCTTCAATGGCTTCCGGCAATTGCTCCTTGGAAAGCCCCAGCTGTTCCACCAACTCGGCATCAAGAAAGCTTCCATCGGCACCTGAATCGATAAAAGCGTTAAGCGCTAAGCTCTGATTCCTGTTCACAAGGGTAGCCGGGAAACGGGGTCTGACAGAGGTACTGAGAGGTTGAAACTGGCTCGCTAAAAGTCCTCCCAACTTTAGCGAGCCGGGCAGTTTGACGACCGCCGGGAACAAGTGGAGATGTAATGTCCCGAGCTACCACAGTAGAGGCAGCAGTTGGTCTTACGTCTATGTTGACGCTCCTCCTTGGTTAACCCGTGCCGCCCCACTTGCATGGGTTCAGAATCGGGAGAGAGGACCTCTCCACTAATCCATTGTGGTGGAGAATGATCGACGTGTTCTGGTCCACCACCCGACCCGACTGGGAACTGAGAAGCTGATCGATTGGACGGACCCCATTGCTTCTCCCTCCTTCGCTCTCGGACTCGGTTATCCACCCGAATAGACAAGGCTACCAAGCTGTCCAGGTCACTAGGCTCCGGATAGGAGACCAACTCATCCTTGAGCTGCTCAGACAGACCCTGGTAAAAGGCCGCTTGCAGAGACTCCTCGTTCCACCCACTCTCCACAGCCAACGTCTTGAACTCGATCACGAAGTCGGCCACGCTGCGAGTTCCTTGGCGAAGCGAAAACAGGCGCCTAGCTGCGTCCCTCCCTCGGACGGAATGGTCGAAGAGCTTCCTCATCTCGGCCGTGAACCCCTGGTATGAAGCCATGCAGGGATCCTGTCGTTCCCAAACGGCTGAAGCCCACTCCAGCGCTCGACCACGCAGCAACTCAATCACAAAGGCTATCCTAGCCTTGTCTGTGGCATAAGAGTAGGGCTGTAGATCGAACACTAATCCACACTGCATAAGGAAGGAACGGCATCTTCCCAGCTCCCCCTCATATTTATCCGGCGTCGGAACCTTGGGCTCACGGATGGACACAGCTTCAGAAGCGGCAGGCGAGATGGGTGAAACCGGTAGTGGATCCTCCACCGGACACTTACGTTGGTTCTGGACCTCCGTCAGACCGGTAGAAAGGTTCCGAACTGACAACGCGATCTCCTGTAGTACCGTGCTATGATGGCCCAACATCTTCTCCTGCTGGGTAATAGCATGGCGAACAGAGTCCAGGTCCGCTGGGTTCATACTGGCCGGATCGTTCTGTCACGGTTTACTATGCCAGAACCCAGAAGCAGACCAGGACAAGGTACGTTGAGAGAAAGGTGAGTGTTTATTTAATAGATTCCGAGTGAGGCTGAATAATCCAGGGAACAGAGCGGGTGGCGTGGATGGGTTGTTGAGGGTGCAGTGGTTGGTCCGGTACTGGCTCGGCAGCCGCCGACCATCAGGCAGAGGTTGGGTGAAGGTTCCGGGTGAGAGACTGCAGACAGAACAAAAACGGAGGTCAGTACACAGCAAGTCACAAGGTGCAAAACAACAAAACTAACACTAATGGCTCAGAGGCTGATACGCTGACAAACATACTGTTCATAGCTAACGATCCGGCAGGAACTGGATGTTGGGCCAGAGCCTAAGAAGGGTGATGATCAGGACCAGGTGTGCAGATTGCTGATGGGATGCAGGTGCGGAAAACAAGAACGCTCCCCGGAGCGTTCCCGAACCCTCGGGAAACTGGAGATTACGAACCGGAACACTAGTCACCAGACAGGACCCGACTCAGACAGCCGGGATCGTTACAAGAATCTTGTCTATTTTTACTAATTTTCTATGAAAATTCATTGTGGAGAGCTCATTTATATGTTTTGTGATATGAATACCAAGTATGTCTACTTCACCGTCAGCCCATGTTATAGGTAAACTGCAGGGTAATGTAAAAGTTGTGTTTTTTAAAGATCCAATACGTAATATGGTACACTTATCATAATTAGGTTTTTGTCCAGAGAGGCCAGCAAAGTTATCTTGATCTTCAAAGAGACATTGCAGGGATCTAGCTTGTGGACTTAATATAAAACTTGAGTCATCGGCATACAAGGCTTAAAAACATCTTTGTTTTTAAGCCTTGGATTTCTAATCCTCTAATGTTGTTATTTGATCTGATTTTAATAGCTAGCATTTCGATGGCCATAACAAATAGATGTGGTGACAGCGGACACACTTCTTTAACTCCTCTTGACAGTTCAAAACTCTCTGAGAAGTCACCGCTATTTATTATTTTACACCTGGGGTTGCTATACATTACTTTTACCTATTTAATAAGAGATTGACCTAAATTAAAAAACAGGCATTTTTTATATAAAATCCAGTCTTACTTTATCAAAGGCCTGGCTGAATACCAGGCCTGGCTTCTTAGATGTTTCATGTTGTTTTATTATTTCTAGTAGTTGTCGTATATTATCTCCAACATATTGTCCATGTAAAAAACCTGTCTAATCAGGATTAACAATATCTGGTAAAACCTTTTTAATTCTGAGTGCTATGCATTTCACTAGTATTTTTGCATCACAACATTGAAGTGTAAGAGGCCACCAGTTTTTAGATGGATTGGATCTTTATATTTGCCATCTTGTTTTAATAATAGTGAAATCAAAGCTTCCTGCTGAGTACCTGACAGACTACCATTTCTATAAGAGTAGTTAAAACAAGCTAATAATGGAGCTTTTGCCTCTACCGGTATGCCATCAAGCCCTGGGGTTTTTCCAGACTGAAAGGATTTAATAGCCTCAAAAAGTTATTCCTCTGTGATTTGGCCTTCACACTGATCTTTTTTGCATTTGTTAATTTTTCTTTTTTATTATTATTTGGAAAGAATTCCTTACAGTAATCGTCATTCAGAGGGTGAGGATGAGACGGAAAAGAAAACATCTGCTTAAAATATTTAGCTTCCTCTTTTAAAATATAATTAGGAGAATCATGGATGACTCCGTCTTTAGTAACGAGTTTCTGCAAAACATTTTTGGTAGCGTTCCTGTGTTGGAGATTCAGGAAGAATTAGTTGCATATTCCATCTAGTTTGTTTATTTTTGTAATAGATTACATTCGATCGTTCACCTGGATTCACCTGGCAGTCTACGTCATGGAAAGAGCAGGTGTTCGTAACGTTTTATACACTCAGTGTATACTGTTTAAGTAAGGGATCTCACTGCCTTGCTCAGTCTTAAATTGGTAGTTGATTAGTTCATCTAAGTTGTCAATTTAGTTTTTTTAAATGTGTTTGAAGAAGACAGAGAAAACTGTGGTTAAAAACAGAAAGAAATCTTGTAGAAACTAAACTACTGTAGAAACGAACTACTGTAGAAACTAAACTACTGTAGAAACGAACTACTCCAACATCATTAAAATGAAGAAATTGTAGAGCAGGTTAATTAAATATAAACCCAAGCACAAAGGTGTGTGTGTGTGTCTGTGTCTGTGTACTCATGTGTGCTCATGAATGTTAGTGTTTCAGTATCTATTCACTATAGCTGGTTGCTACATATTAGTGGTGGATGCCCAGAGTTCCCCCTATACAATCTAGTGTGCTCTAGACTAAATGAAAAGCTCTACAGTATATAAATGCAATGTCTACTACATTACATTGTTCCCAAAGCTTATTCGGTTAAGGTAGCCTTGAAGTGCAAAGAACAGGGAAAAAGAAAACAGGAGACCATCCTTCCTCCACCCTCATGGTTCAGCTCTGCGTCTGTGTGTGTGTGAACTGTCAATGTGTGTGAATAGGTCACCAAATGCTCGGCTCTTTTAATAAACCCACATTTGACTTTTACATCCAATACAAATTCCATTTAAACCAACACATACAGAACTTCCAATGAATATAAAAAACAAACAGTTCACCAACCAGGAACTTAAAAGGTTAATGTAGCTTTGTACGTAAACAGTCTCGTTTTCCGGCTTGTGGGGAGAAACACAACAAAACGGCTCATCTACCAGAAGTTTGGCCGACGAGTGCTGTTTTATCTTTAAAAAATGCGTACAAATGTGCTTTTCAGCCCCTTCTCAGTAACTTAATCGCCCTTGATAAATCACTCAGATCCGTAGCCTGCGTCATTAAACACATTAACACATAACTCTGTGTTGCTGTTCTTATTGCACTGCTTTGCTTTATCTTGGCGGCCAGGTCGCAGTTGTAAATGAGAACTTGTTCTCAACTGGCTTACCTGGTTAAATATAGGTGAAATAAAATAAAAAATAAAAAAAACATTAGCTGCGTGAGGTACTTATTTGGGGGTGGTAGTAGGCATTAAAAGGTCTTTGGAGAGAGGCAGGGTGCAGTCCAAATAATAGGATGGGGTAGTATAGCTGACTGGCATAGAACTATGAAAGAAAAGAGGCTGAAGGAGGGTTCATTTTTACAACATAATGCTCATTGCTGTCCCTTTATGAGTAGTGTTACAAACAGGATCAGGGGCAATCTAAATAAGTCAGGAAATGAACTGAAATTCAATTCCTGAATTGAATATTACCCAAAACTTTCTATGAGGATTTTTCAATTGATGAACTTAGCTTGAGTTTATTTCAGGACATGACTGGAAGTAAAACGGAAAATGATCCTAGCCCTTCTCTGTGTAAGTAACAGTAACTGTGTGTTTCTTACAGCTGCCACACAGGCTGCCAACACTACAGTGGCTTTAGAGAAGATAGATTCTATAGATATCGCTAATGGCAACACGCTGACAGAGAAGTAGCAGAGGTCTGAGGATAGGCTAAACAAAGGACCTTCAACATGGACACATAAAGGGTTGTGACAAATACTCATTTGGCAAGTCAATGCTACGAGTGTGGCGTTCTGTATAGGGACTTACAATTACATTTTAGTCATTTTTTTCATACTGGCCCCCCGTGGGAATCAAACCCACAACCCTGGTGTTGCAAGCGCCATGCTCTACCAACTGAGCTACACGGGGCCCTTACATCTTCAAGAGAAAAAGCCTGTAAGAAATGTGTCATTCAACTATACAAACTGCACCCCACATTTCAGAAGAGCCTGTTTCTGTATTGATTTGAAGAAAGGTTAATACTTACGATTCTTAGGTCATATTCTAGGCTAGTTGAAGGATGCTGTGTAGGATGTGACGTTCATATCATTGCTGTTAGAGATGTACTGTATAGTATGGTAATAACTCAATTTAAAACATGAAATGACAAAAACTTTTACGCCCCACCACACTCCCCCTTGCTGAGCAACAATGCTGGGGGCCTTACCCCCACAGTTCACCAGTCCCCAACAGTTTTGGACACGTCTGGTATAATGCCCTCCAAATCCTCCCGTTGTGACGATGGCTGTGAAGTTTCTTCAATCCACTAATCCCTCAAACATGTATGAAAGAAACTAAACATGATGGGGCCGCGTCAACTTTTCCTCTTCTTTGTCCTGAACTGTGTGCGCATGTATGTGGGTGTGTGTTGAAGTTGTTGGTGGCTTGGCATTTGGGTTGGGTTGCATCAGGGCCTCGTCGTATTGGAAAATGGAGTCATGCTGTAACGTCAGCCTCATTTCGCTTTCTGTCTCAGGCTGTCCAGGCCTATGCAGCGCTCTTTGACACTCAAATGGCTTCAAATGAGCGCTGATGCAGTACAATAGATATGTTTGGCCATTTTCTGTTTGCCTCATCCATAACTCATGATGTTTAAGCATGGAAATGGTGCATGCCTTTGCCAACTGTAATGAAATGTGATCACACAAAAAAAATTACAGTCGGCTGTCGTTTCATTGTCAATGTGTAAATATGAGTACGCTGCAGAGAAATTAAAATTAAAAAGATCTGCACCATTTAAAGTCCTTGATCTCCACTAAAAATGAGAAACTTTTTTGAAGCGTATTTCAAAAGCTAAGCGGATGTTTGTTTTTAAGATGAATCAATACAAATCACTTAGCATCAACAGTCTTTCACAAGTCATATGCTTTTTTCTATTAGAAAGCATTTTGAATGCTGATATCATTTGATCTATAAAGAAAACTTTCAAAAAAAGTGCCCACTGCATACATCCATCCATAGTGAAAAAGGGGGGAATGAAAACATCTTACGTGCTAGTGTTAGCAACGTTTGAGGTGGTCCTATAGGGGTCTGGACAACATCCATCTTAAAGTGCTCTTTATGTTTCCTTTTCTTTCTCCATAACACACACAAAGGATTACATGTCAGATCCCCTGCTCGTCAGCCATGTACACTAGCGGATATCTCGTAGTCAAAGGCAGTTAAATAGCCTGTGAAAGTTACTGGCAGCAATAAAATAGGTTTTCAATTGTTTATTTGGTTCTAAAATACAGGACATAAATCCCTGTGCCCTTGAGGCTGAGATTTATGAATGACAGTCAGTCACTATACACAAAAACGACTGCACTACTACTACTACCCTACTACCCTGCTTTTGTTTTCATGATTGAAAACAAACACATTTTGCGATACAAGTAACCAATAAGTTCTCAAACTTGGGGCTTTCACATTTTATCAATTCACTTACTGTGGTTTCAGTGACAGCACGTGACATGGTGGTTGGAGTTATTCTGTGTTTAAGAGAGAGGGGTAGATACTATACTCTGGAGGAATAGTGTCTACACCAAACTCCTTATAGCCTAATTAAAAATCCAAGAAAGGCACTCTGAAGGAGATTACAAAGAAAGGGAGAAAATTAGCTCTTAGAGGGGTGTGGTTTATTCACACTTCAACAGAGTGCATGAAATAGCGAAATGGCTCTTGACACCTGTTTTTGAGCACAGGTGTGTGTGTATGTCCGTCTGTCTGTCTGTGTGTGTGTGTGTGTGTGTGTGTGTGTGTGTGTGTGTGTGTGTGTCTGTGTCTGTGTCTGTGTCTGTGTCTGTGTCTGTGTCTGTCTGTGCTGGTTGCTACATATTGGTGGTGGATGCCCTGAGTTTCCCCTATACAATCTAGTGTGCTCTAGACTAAATGAATAGCTCTTATTGATGATTTTCAAGTACATATGTTGTAGAATTAAACACCTATATGCCTTAAATGTTTATGGATTGAGAACCAGTTGAAGGGTTAATACAGAGCAGAGACATTTATGTGTTTTTCATAACTCCCTGCAGCTGGTCTGGGTATGTCAATGACATGTGATGGAGATAAAACTCCTCGTGATGGCTGTGTAGAGATTGGAGTAACAATGGAACTAGTGTTATCATTTGTTTGTGCTAATGACCTGACACATAGCCACATGCACATTATCTCAAGGGCCAGGGAGGATGGTAAATTATAAATGCTTAAATGTATGTTGTTGAGAATGGGTTATGGATGATATGTTTAAACCATGTTTAAGTATTAATTGATATGTTTTATAATGTGTTATGAAATGATAAAGGTAAAATAGAATGAACATGATTAATATTTTGTACTTCAGATATATGTCTGGATAGTGAATATAGTCATACAGAGTGTGATTGTTCTTTAACGTACGTATGTACATACTTTTTTGAGTCATGCCACTAATAAGATACAGAGGCCCCACTTAGAGAAGCGCAAGTAGCCCTCGTGAGTAGCCAACATGTGATACTGAAATATGTTATTCATTCACATAGAGAGGAGTGACTATGTATGTTGTATCAGTGTGACTATGCATTTGTGTTTGTATAAAAGGACAGCTCCGGTTCAGGGCAAGCAGTTGCTCCATGGAGCAAGCTCGGCTTTGTTATGCAGATAATACAAGTCACATTTTTTGATTCACAAGCTCCAGTCTCTTGAGAAATATTTTTGAGTTGACTACTTTTGAGTCAAATATTTCTACGACACTCTACAGTATATAAATGCAATGTCTACTACATTACATTGTTACCGAAGCTTATACAGTTAATGTAGCCTTGAAGTGCAAAGAAGAACAGGGAAAAATAAAACAGGAGACCATCCTTCCTCCACCCTCATGGTTCAGCTCTGCGTCTCCATCAACAAAGTGATTCTGCTGGCCAGCATTCCTTGTATGAAAAATGTGTTGATGGAGAAATGGTCAGAGTGGATGAAGAATATCTGTCAAATAGATGTGGGTGCAGTGAAGTTAATTTACACCTCTTCTTCACTAGGTTTGAGAGTACATTCAGTGTGTGCAATGTTTCGGAAATGTTTTCAACATCCATGGGAGGTGGAGTCTGACCGATTCCAATATTCAATGGGTAACATTTTGACAGCCATTGATTCAACAGACTTTTATTTATATATTTTTTTGTGTGTGGAAATTGATGGCTCTTGGAAATGTATGGCTAACAGTAGTACCAACTGTTAGGTGTGTGTTTTGAACAATCCCAGTGCTGGGAACAGACATGCATGGCGTAAGTGGATGGGAAACCCTATTTTAGAACCCTCCAGAAACAAGATACTGTAGCTCTCAAATCAGCCATCACCCTGTTTAACATAATGCTTCTATAGCCACTGACAGAGTCCTGCCAGCTGTCAGTGAAGGAACTCAGCTAGCTGTTTCACTCTGCAGACCAGTTCACTCCCAGACTCCACTCCTCCTCTCCTCTTGGCGCATCTCCCGTGCCCCTCTGATGATTGGTGAGCTGTAGCAGTGCATAATAAAGGTAGGGGCCGCCTCCTAGGGAGGCCAAATGAAGTCAAAGGTGTCAGCAGTTCCGAGTAGGATTTCAAACGGAGCGGCAGAGACCACGTAGATCCGACCCTAATTCATTCACACCACGCAGGCAATGCCGAATCCTTATGAAAAAAATTGGATTGTGCTGTTCTGCTTGGTGTGGCATCTAATCCCCCTGCGTGTCGGTGAATATGCAATGGGGTGCGGCGTGCAGGCCTAAAGGTAACGTATGGAAGCGAAACGAGCCACAAGCGAGCTGTGGGAATGACTTGGAAGAAAGCAGGAGGTCTATGCACAGTGGTGTTAGCGGTGGTGGGATTCACAATTTGATGTTAAAGCAGTCTATAAGAATTCCTGTCCTTTCCAGTCAACTAATGAAATATAACCCTTGACTGCACGAAAATAGCAGTGACTAACATAGGCCAACTGTAGATATTTCTCTATCTATGATTTCGAAACGGCCTAAGATTTTTAGTGATAATATCAGGCCAACAAATAATTTTCCTCTCTTTTGTGACTAAATTACACGTAATTAAAGGTGTGAATTGATATGCCTCAAGTTTATAATAGGCCCAGACTACTACAGGTAATCATTTAATGTTGCTGCTAAAAAAGTCCTCTATACCTCCATCTTTTCTGCTGCCCTCCAGAATATAAAGCTCAGCTGCTCAGAATTGTCCCTACATTTCTGTGATTCACAGACAGGTAACCCCCCTCCTGTCCCGACTTTAGAGGGGTTGAGAGGAGATGCTTCTTCTTTGCAGCAGAGCAGCAGTAGCGGTGAATATACAGTGATGTATCATTTACCACAAGCATGGCATCACCGCGGTAACAAGCCAATGGGTCACCTGTACACAGCTGTTTCCCAGCATGCCTTGAGAAAAGTGAGGATGTTGAAAACAGTGGGGTGGGAAGTAGGAAGGGAGGAGTGAACCCAATCGTCAAATGCAATTTAATTATGATGGGAAATGTATTATTCTCTTTCTTTTATATCCTCTTTGTTCTTGTCACTGTCTTTCACGTTATCCAAGCCTTATTACCATTTCAGAATCATTACCTTAGTTCTGAAACTATAAGGTTGAGGGCAATATGGTGAAAACAAGCATTTGGGATTGTGAACTAACTCAAATGTTCTCCTTCCTTTAATCAGTGATCGGAAAGTTGACAAACATCTCTTTCCTCCCACCTCTCTTTCTTTCCCTCCATCGCTCTCTCCTTCCATCACCTACTCGCTCTGCTATGAGTCAACTGGTGAGCTTGTCTATCATATTGATTGAAAGCTCTCAAGTTGGATCAGTTCATTTTTGTATGTGTTTGACTGGTTTGTCGGCCTTATAGTTCTTTCACTGAAAAGACCTGCCCATCATGTTGAGTGACAGGCCTCAGGTTCTGTCAGGGAAAGTAATGTCACCTGCCTCCCCCCTCCATATGTGTTCTCCTTGGAATGGTTTGAACCAAACTGTCATTACCATTTAATTGTGTAGTGGATTCTTTGGTAGCCAAGTGGCTATTGTGAATTGGTCCCAAATTTCAGATGACAGAAATCTATGTATTTTCAATGCGTGCTCTCTCGCTCCCTGACTGCAATGTTGTTTTGCTTGTATACACGGCCAGAATACCTATTTCATAAACATCAGTATGGATTTTCTTTTTACATGAGGCTATTCATCTTTTATATTTACTTTTATTCATTTAATGCAGTTACACAGTTAAAACTGAGATGGGCATTTTTAATATACATATATATATATGTATAGAATAGAACCTTAATTTGATCACTCTTTTGTTGCTGAGAATTTTCCTGCACTGCTTCGTGATTTACATACAGTGGGGAGAACAAGTATTTGATACACTGCCGATTTTG
Organism: Coregonus clupeaformis; assembly: GCF_020615455.1. Taxonomy (NCBI): domain Eukaryota; kingdom Metazoa; phylum Chordata; class Actinopteri; order Salmoniformes; family Salmonidae; genus Coregonus; species Coregonus clupeaformis. Next base: position 68,335,630 of record NC_059208.1, on the reverse strand, counting down.
CAGGTTTTCCTACTTACAAAGCATGTAGAGGTCTGTAATTTTTATCATAGGTACACTTCAACTGTGAGAGACGGAATCTAAAACAAAAATCCAGAAAATCACATTGTTTGATTTTTGAGTAATTAATTTGCATTTTATTGCATGACATAAGTATTTGATCACCTACCAACCAGTAAGAATTCCGTCTCTCACAGACCTGTTAGTTTTTCTTTAAGAAGCCCTCCTGTTCTCCACTCATTACCTGTATTAACTGCACCTGTTTGAACTCGTTACCTGTATAAAAGACACCTGTCCACACACTCAATCAAACAGACTCCAACCTCTCCACAATGGCCAAGACCAGAGAGCTGTGTAAGGACATCAGGGATACAATTGTAGACCTGCACAAGGCTGGGATGGGCTACAGGACAATAGGCAAGCAGCTTGGTGAGAAGGCAACAACTGTTGGCACAATTATTACAAAATGGAAGAAGTTCAAGATGACGGTCAATCACCCTCAGTCTGGGGCTCCATGCAAGATCTCACCTCGTGGGCCATCAATGATCATGAGGAAGGTGAGGGATCAGCCCAGAACTACACGGCAGGACCTGGTCAATGACCTGAAGAGAGCTGGGACCACAGTCTCAAAGAAAACCATTAGTAACACACTACGCTGTCATGGATTAAAATCCTGCAGCGCACGCAAGGTCCCCCTGCTCAAGCCAGCGCATCTCCAGGCCCGTCTGAAGTTTGCCAATGACCATCTGGATGTTCCAGAGGAGGAATGGGAGAAGGTCAGGTGGTCTGATGAGACAAAAATAGAGCTTTTTGGTCTAACCTCCACTCGCCGTGTTTGGAGGAAGAAGAAGGATGAGTACAACCCCAAGAACACCATCCCAACCGTGAAGCATGGAGGTGGAAACATCATTCTTTGGATATGCTTTTCTGCAAAGGGGACAGGACGACTGCACCGTATTGAGGGGAGGATGGATGGGGCCATGTATTGCGAGATCTTGGCCAACAACCTCCTTCCCTCAGTAAGAGCATTGAAGATGGGTCGTGGCTGGGTCTTCCAGCATGACAACGACCCGAAACACACAGCCAGGGCAACTAAGGAGTGGCTCCGTAAAAAGCATCTCAAGGTCCTGGAGTGGCCTAGCCAGTCTCCAGACCTGAACCCAATAGAAAATCTTCGGAGGGGAGCTGAAAGTCTGTATTGCCCAGCGACAGCCCCCGAAACCTGAAGGATCTGGAGAAGGTCTGTATGGAGGAGTGGGCCAAAATCCCTGCTGCAGTGTGTGCAAACCTGGACAAGACCTACAGGAAAAGTATGATCTCTGTAATTGCAAACAAAGGTTTCTGTACCAAATATTAAGTTCTGCTTTTCTGATGTATCAAATACTTATGTCATGCAATAAAATGCAAATTAATTACTTAAAAATCATACAATGTGATTTTCTGGATTTTTGTTTTAGATTCCGTCTCTCACAGTTGAAGTGTACCTATGATAAAAATTACAGACCTCTACATGCTTTGTAAGTAGGAAAACCTGCAAAATCGGCAGTGTATCAAATACTTGTTCTCCCCACTGTAAATTCACTGAAAACCCACACTAACACACGGTTGGTTATATTAACAGTAATCTACTTTTCATGTCAGCAACATTATGGACTAAACATTCAAATCCTGTTGCTGCAGGATTATTTTGCTGTGACAATATAGGTCAAATTAAGATCCTACATTTAAACTTGGTAAATGGCTTTTATATACGACTGTATACCATTTTTGTTATAATGTTGTGCACCACATACGTGAGGCGGCAGACAGCCTAGTGGTTAAGAGCTTTAGGTCAGTAACCAAAAGGTTGCTGGTTTGAATCCCTGAGCCGACTAGGTGAAAAATCTGTAGATGTGCCCTTGAGAAATGCACTTAACTCTAAATGCTCCTGTAAGTTGCTCTGCTAAATGTAAAAAAAAAAAATCATGTCTACAATTAATCTGAAGTGATGAAGCATTATAATGCTTCAGAGCAAACTCAACTTCTGTGCCAGATGGGTGTGGTTTGCACTTTTGAGACTATTCAATTTGTTCTAAGCTAAATGAAGCAGTTACGGTAAAACCAAGCCTGCTGTATAGTGAAGTAGAATGATGATTAACACAATCGATGTAATGGACCAGTCAGTTAGCGCAACCCCGGACTCTAGGGTGAAAAAGTGTCTCGCATTCGATTTCAATTAACATGTTCCTCAACTTGAAATTGAGAATTGAATTGGAGCGGGCACTGGAGATTGAATTTATGTTGACACCTTGAGAAAGATGGGCTCGTTAATGCTATTGAATTCCACTGTGCTCCTGAAAACCTAGTTGTTGCTTCTCGCCACTAAAGTTGGCACTAATCTCCTTTTGAACCTAGCCATATATTAATGTCCACGTTACATACAAATATTAAATGTTTTGACAGATATTCACATAGAGCTCCTGTGAAGATCACTCAACATCCAGAGGAACTTGCTCAGACACTTTAGTAATTTATTGACTCCATGTACTTAGCATGAATATCAGTTACTGTGAAACTGTCAATTTTAGGTCAAGAAGTTGTCCTGAAGAAAAGGAATGGTGGGGCCTTTGAGTGAAGAGAACACACGTGTACTATTTGTGTATGTTTGTATGTGTCTTTGTGAAAGCATGCCTGTATTCCACTCTGTGAGTATGTCATACCTATGTTTGTGTATATTTGCAAAGATACGTGTGTGAGAGAGAGATATTGTGTAGCTATGAGGTTGTGTGTGTGTGTGTGTGTGCGTGTGTGTTTTCCTAGCAGCCGGAGAGGACTGCCCACCCGCTGACCTGAAGACTTCAGAGGGCTTTATCTCTGCAGTGTTCCACACATTATTGATAGCCACGCTGCTATTGACAGCCGGCGCAAGGAGGAATTTTTTTTGTTTTGTTTGATATGACATATTGTGCTTCGCAGCACGTTTTTGCATGCATGGCAAGGCCTCTGATTCAGCCTCCCATAAAAATAAACTTCTATTATGGAATGTATTTGTCATGTGGGCCCATGATGGATGGAGTAGCGTTTAGCCCTTGGCAGGTGGATGGGCTTTCGGCAGCAATGCCTTGTGGGGAGGATTTGCTATCTCGGGGGGAGTGGGGATTGGTGAGGAGGGAGAGGGCTAGGCCGGGCTGGTGCAATTATTCAGCATGAAATGTGAAACATTTCAGCACCTGCATTCTCATGTGCCTCGTGCTTTATGGCGATGGTTCTCCTTTTTCCCTTCATGGGGACAGACAGACAGTTAGCCAGAGGTTGAAAGTTAGCTCCCAGTAAATTGGTTTGTTTCCAGAGAAGTAGATTATTGAGCGAGATTGAGGCAATTGCAAATAGGTATGCTGTTATTGTTGGATGCTGTTATAAGGTTTTCTGTGAAGATGCATATCTTAAGTTGGCATAAAGCCAGCTATGACTAAAAGCCATCAACTCTTTGTTCTTGTTTCTGTATGTCTGTGCCTGCGTGCATGCGTGTGAGTGCGAGAGAGAACGAGAGAGATACAGGGAACATTGCCAAAAGGTTTCTGTATTTTGTTGTTAAGTGCTCATGGCACAGTTTTAGGTGCAGTTGGCAGTGGGCAGTCTAGTGGGCGAGACACATGTTACCTTATGAGGAAGAGGTGGCTGTACCCTTGCTGCTTAGCTACAGATGCCCAAATGTGCATCACTAAAATGAGAGGACTCCAGAGTTCTCAAGTATAGCTACCTCCCAGCATCCATCTGCTTACACTGAAAGTGTGTTTGTGTGTGTGTGTGGACTAAAACTCCTGGACATTCTACCTACCACATTGTAGGTCTTTGACAAAGAGTTGATATGAGTCAACTTGACAGTGCCGTGGTCATGTTCATTAGGCACCAAAAGGAAGAAAACAGATTGAAACAGGGAGAGATTACCTGGATTTGTCCAATAGGAAACGCTAATTTTCATTTTCTATTGCAAATCATTTTAAAACATGTTTCTTTGCATGCCCAAAAGAATACGACCCAAGCTGGCAGGGAGGACTCACTGACCAAACACTACTATAGCTCCCGAAGGCCCTACTTAAATATGCATGGTGATCTGTCTACATTTGCACAGGCTGAGATCCCTAATCCCCTCTCAGGGTGTCTATTGCAGTCGCGGGTCAGAGGTGAAACGCACAATTTGGTCAATAGGCTTACAATACTATCAGGGACTATTGATTTTGGTGGATCTTAGCCACAGTGCTACACTAATTGTTTATTTTACTAGCCTGTAGCAAGGAAAACATTACATTCGCTACTCATGAATTTTACATGTTTTTTTTCTGGCACACACAAAGCTCAGGGTGTCAATTGTGTCTGATTTGGGGGTTTAGGTTTAGGTGAGAGTGGGTTTCTGCAGGCCTGTGTGTGTGTGTGTGTTTGTGTGTGTGTGTGTGTGTGTGTGTGTGTGTGTGTGTGTGTGTGTGTGTGTGTCACTACATGTCAAAGTGCACCAATCAGCCAGTCCCTGCACCATTTCCATTGATCGTTATAACATACAAATAAAATAAAATTTTATTTGCCAAATGCGCCAAATACAACAGGTGTAGACCTTACAGTGAAATGCTTACTTACAAGACCTTAACCAACAATGCAGTTTTAAGAAAATAAAAAAAGTGTTAAGTAAAAAATAGATGAGTAAAATTTTTTAATAGCAAATAATTAAAGAGCAGCAGTAAAATAAAATAACAGTAGGGAGGCTATATACAGGGGGTACCGTTATAGAGACAATGTGCGGGGGCACCGGTTAGTCGAGGTAATTGAGGTAATATGTACATGTGGGTAGAGTTAAAGTGACTATGCATAGATCATTCACAGAGTAGCAGCAGCATAAAAGAGGGGGTGGGGGTGGGGTGGGGTGGGGTAGGGGGGCAATGCAAATAGTCCGGGTAGCCATGATTAGCTGTTCAGGAGTCTAGGCTGTACGCACTACCCTCTGTAGTGCCTTGCGGTCGGAGGCCGAGCAGTTGCCATTCCAGGCGGTGATGCAACCAGTCAGGATGCTTTTGATGGTGCAGCTGTAGAACTTTTTGAGGATCTGAGGACCCATGCCAAATCTTTTGAGTCTCCTGAGGGGGAATAGGCTTTGTTGTGCCCTCTTCACGACTGTCTTGGTGTGTTTGGACCATGATAGTATGTTGGTGATGTGGACACCAAGGAACTTGAAGCTCTCAACCTGTTCCACTACAGCCCCGTCGATGAAAATGGGGGCGTGCTCAGTCCTCTTTTTTTTCCTGCAGTCCACAATCATCTCCTTTGTCTTGATCATGTTGAGGAAGAGGTTGTCATCCTGGCACCACACGGCCAGGTCTCTGACCTCCTCCCTATTGGCTGTCTCATCGTTGTCGGTGAACAGGCCTACCACTGTTGTGTCATCGGCAAACTTAATGATGGTGTTGGAGTCGTGCCTGGCCATGCAGTCATGGGTGAACAGGGAGTATAATAATAATATATGATATGCCATTTAGCAGACGCTTTGTTCCAAAGCGACTTACAGTCATGTGTGCATACATTTTTAAGTATGGGTGGTCCCGGGGATCGAACCCACTACCCTGGCGTTACAAGCACCATGCTCTACCAATTGAGCTACAGAGGACAGGAGGGGACTGAGCACACACCCCTGAGGGGCCCCCGTGTTGAGGATCAGTGTGGCAGATGTGTTATTACCTACCCTTACCACCTGGGGGCGGCCCGTCAGGAAGTCCAGGATCCAGTTGCAGAGGAAGGTGTTTAGTCCCAGGGTCCTTAGCTTAGTGATGAGCTTTGAGGGCACTATGATGTTGAATGCTGAGCTGTAGTCAATAAATAGAATTCTCACGTAAGGGTTCCTCTTGTCCAGGTAGGAAAGGGCAGTGTGGAGTGCAATAGAGATTGCATCATTTGTGGATGTGTTGGGGTAGTATGCAAATTGGAGTGGGTCTAGGGTTTCTGGGATAATGGTGTTGATGTGAGCCATGACCAGCCTTTCAAAGCACTTCATGGCTACAGACGTGAGTGGTACGGGTCAGTAGTCCTTTAGGCAGGTTATCTTAGTGTTCTTGGGCACCGGGACTATGGTGGTCTGCTTGAAACATGTTGGTATTACAGACTCAGTCAGGAACATGTTGAAAATGTCAGTGAAGACACTTGTCAGCGCATGCTCGGAGTACACATCCTGGTAATCCGTCTGGCCCTGCGGCCTTGTGAATGTTGACCTGCTTAGAAGTCTAACTCACATCGGATACGGAGAGCGTGATTGCATAGTCATCCGGAACAGCTGATGCTCTCATGCATGCTTCAGTGTTGCTTGCCTCAAAGCGAACATTGAAGTGATTTAGCTCGTCTGGTAGGCTTGTGTCACTGGGAAGATCGCAGCTGTGCTTCCCTTTGTAGTCTGTAATAGTTTCAAGCCCTGCCACATCCGACGAGCGTCGGAGCCGGTGTAGTACGATTCAATCTTAGTTCTGTATTGACTCTTTGCCTGTTTGATGGTTCGTCGGTGGGCATAGAGGGATTTCTTAGAAGCGTCCGGGTTAGAGTCCCGCTCCTTGAAAGCGGCAGCTCTACCCTTTAGCTCAGTGCGGATGTTGCCTGTAATCCATAGCTTCTGGTTGGGGTATGTACGTACGGTCACTGTGGGGACGACATCATCGATGCACTTCTTGATGAAGCCAGTGACTGATGTTGTGTACTCCTCAATGCCATCGGAAGAATCCCGGAACATATTCCAGTCTGTGCTAGCAAAACAGTCCTGTAGCTTAGCATCTGCTTCATCTGACCACTTCCTTATTAGTCACTGGTACTTCCTGCTTTAGTTTTTGCTTATAATCCGGAATCAGGAGGATAGAGTTATGGTCAGATTTGCCAAATGGAGGGCGAGGGAGAGCTTGGTACGCGTCTCTGTGTGTGGAGTAAAGGTGGTCTAGAGTTTTTTTTCCTCGGGTTGCACATTTAACATGCTGGTAGAAATGAAGTAGAACGGATTTAAGTTTCCCTGCATTAAAGTCCCCGGCCACTAGGAGTGCTGACTCTGGATGAGCGTTTTCCTGTTTACTCATGGCCTTATACATTTTAGTCATTTAGCAGACGCTCTTATCCAGAGCGACTTACAGTTAGTGAATACATATATTTTTTTTTATACTGGCCCCCCGTGGGAATCAAACCCACAACCCTGGCGTTGCAAACGCCATGCTCTATCAACTGAGCTACATCCCTGCCGGCCATTCCCTCCCCTGGACGACGCTGGGCCAATTGTGCACCGCCCATGAGTCTCCCGGTCGCGGCCGGCTGCGACAGAGCATGGATTCGAACCAGGATCTCTAGTGGCACAGTGCAACCTCAGTGCCAGCATCAGTTTGTGGTGGCAAATAGACAGCTATGAAAAATATGGATGAAAACTCTCTTGGTAAATAGTGTGTCTACAGCTTATCATGTGATACTCTACCTCAGGCAAGCAAAACCTCGAGACTTCCTTAGTATTCGATTTTATGCACCAGCTGTTGTTTACAAATATACACAGACAACCACCCCTTGTCTTACCGGAGTCAGCCGTACCGGAGTCTATCCTGCCAATGTAGCATATATCCTGCCAGCTGTATGTTATCCATGTCGTCGTTCAGCCACGACTCGGTGAAACGGATGGGTCAGTTCAATTATGCCTGTAACCGCCAAGAAAATCAGATGATATAAAGATCAGTGAATCAGTGCAGGAGTCCCCTCTGGCTCTGAACCGATGATGCCCATAAACTCTCAGCCGACCCAGAGAGCGTGTGATGGAGGACACTTAGACCCTCTAATCCATTTCACATTTGTTCCAATCAATTATTCAAGCCGGCAGCCAATTACAAACGAGAGGATTTGAGTTACCTGAGAGGATTTGAGTTCAGCTCTCCAAACACCTGTGTTAGACAATTCTCTGCTGTGAATAATTGGCGTAATTAATTTAGCTTTGCGGCGCACGAGAGGTGTTTTTATTCTCTTCTGCCACGAAAGGATTGCATTCCCCTCGATCGCAGACCAAACTTTTAATTTAAAGTATTAAGATCAGGAAGTGATGGGGGGTTTGACCTATATGATTTCATGTGTTTCTCTTCTTTAATCTGCAATTATTTCTCCTTTTGTCCATCTAATTGGGACAGTGGAGTGTCGTTAGACTGGTTACACACAAATGAGGAAGGCAGGGAAGGAGTTAATGACTAAATCCATTTGCGTTTGATGTATTCATGCCACTGCAGTGGAAGGAGGGAATTATAGTGGGATTTTTTTGTATTTCTGCCTTTATTCCATTGATCAATTCCACAATCCCGTTCATTTGATGGCCAGATTGACGGCTGAGTAATTTATCTTTCTCCCTTGACTGACGGGCCATAATGGGACGACATTCCGTCTGGACGTTCAGACTCTGGATAATATCCAATTTACCACTCATCAACGGTAACCATGGCAAGGATGGGAGTAAGAGGGAAGGAGAGGAGAGAGAAACACACTAGATTTATCTTCAATTACGCATGTTTCACATGTAGCTTCAAACCTCTTTTTCTCTTCAGTTCCTTTCTATCAAAATAAAGAGAGTGAAAGGGTGGGGTCGGGGGAATTTGAACCTGAAATGTGTTACAAGATTGAAGCCTTGTAAGGTGTGAAGAAGTCACGGCTCTATTTAACAATGAGCTGTGACTTTAAGGAGCTAAGATTTGCTGAGTGCTCACAATACACAATGTATAATTGCTGGTTCATATTTTATCTCTCTCTCTCGCCATCACAGGATATATTAGACAGGGTAGATTAAGTATTGTCTTCTTGACCCTTTTTAATCGGCTGCTGTTTAAGACCTGAGGCCTGTTCAGAAGGCTGCAACATTACAGAAAGTTCAGATAGAGATGCGTTGTGTAGAACAGATATGATTGTCTGTAATGTAGAATAGGGATCCTTGTAAACTCTATTTATAAAATGTCTATCTGCAATGATCTGAACGTTTCACCTCCCCGAATACAACCCCTAGGAAACCATGTGAGTTGATCTACTAGCCAATCAAGAAGAATAAAAAAAACAACAGGCACAATGGCTCCTGAGAACAGGCGTGGTGCACCCCCTTGATTTAGCAGGTGTGTTGTCTCCTTCCCTTTACTACCAGAAAAACACAGGTGCAGAGGGTCAGGACCCCCGTGCGTCCGGGGACTCCCTTAGAGCCTTGTGTGGCTATGATGGAGTATATAGAGGAGATAGAGCAGACGGCATGATGAGAACAGCCCTGTGGCGCTCAATCACTCTCCTTCCCAGTCTGTGTATAGACATTCCATCTTACCATCTCCCACCAGACTGCCATGTGTGGGGAGGAGAGGGGTGTTCTGGTGCAAAAAGGCCGCTATCCCTCAGCCTTTTGGTTTGCTACACCTTTAAGGTGGATGGATTGATTTTGTGTGTTGAAGAGTCCTTTGGTATCATCAGGATTATAAGCAAATGAGCTTTGAATGAATAAAAAGGCACAAATTAAAGATTTGTATGTCTTTTACATCTTGAAGAATCACTTTCCCTTTGGGTTTGTCGTTTCCTTGCTTAGAATGAATGTGCTTTCCACTAAATAGACACTGAGGTTTCACTGTTGATGGACCAATTGATCTGTCAAAGAGAAATTACCACCTATTGGAGTCCATAAGTCGATGGATACTTTGTTTAGAGACAACGAATGTCCAAGGCCATTTCAAGACCTTTTAAGGTGTCCTCATCATTGAGCTCGCCTTCCAAGAGAAAATACATCCATATCTGTCCATCCGTTTGTCTGTCATTCCACCCCAACTCTGCCCTCCAATGTCCCACAATCCTCCAGTGTAAATGCAAGGCAGACAAAGTGTTATTAAACAAGCCCCTGATTTAACATCGTGTCACTCAGGTTCACAGGTTGAAAAAACGTGATACGCCCAACATCTGTTGGGCTAAACATGTAGACACGCCACCATATGTCTCCATTTGACTGAGGTTTGACTCGATATCGGATCTGAATAGCGCTCGTTTGAAATTGGCCGCCCACATGTGTGTAACTGTCTACAGGGTGCAGAGAAATGCAATCCGATTGTGTGTTTTTGTATGCAAGTGCACGGTTATGACTCTAAGCACCCCCTTCCTCACAATCGACCCCAACCCACTTGTTTTAGTCACATCCCTGAATCCAACCTGCTGGTATTCAATCATTTTGATTAAAATAACTATTTCTCCTGGAACTGCAGCAGGAGTTGGGAGTGGAGTGGCCAATGACAGTTGAGGATTCATTTATTTTCATAAACTTTTAACAATGTCAATGGAACATGTCTTCAATCTTAGCTTTTGCCACAGAAAGGCACTCCATCTTTCTTTAGCTTTTGACAGAATATTTGAATATGAGCATAGGATTATTAATATGCCAGTTCCTATGGCAGACTTCATGGGGAGATTCACAAGGATTTTATCACAGAAAAGTAGATGTTGCTTTTTTAATGGTAGACGTTTTAGTGGTAATAAGGAAGAATATTAATTTCTCCATGGTTCCTGTGAATGGCTTCGGAGACATATATTTAAATTAGCTTCAGATTCCTTTCTATAACTGAGCCTGGGGTATTCATTTTAACTGGAGATGTTCTGTTGTCCAACTGGTTATACAAGAATATAGGGGAAACTGTAGTTCATTTACATTTTCCTGAAGGAGTGTAATTGATTGTTTATATTTATTGTGTTTCCAGACGTAACAACTCAACATTGTTATGTCTGGGTTCTGCTTCAGTGCAGGTTAGTTTCTGACAAACAAATCAACAAAGGGAATAGAAAACCTTATTCCATGGTAGGTGTAGGTTCAGGAGTAGTAACTTACATTAAGAAAGGGGTACAGCTGCAGCCTAAAGAAAACAACTCCCACTAGTAAAATGAGCACTGGACCAGGGTGCCTCCCTTATTCGTATAAATTCACATTCATCAAATGTTTTGTATCTTTACCCTTTCTTCTCTCATCTGTTTGTTTCCTCTTGAGCAGTCACATCCTACATTCCTCCTCCTCTTCCTCCTCTTCCTCCTCTACCTCCTCCTGCTCCTCTACCTCCTCCTGCTCCTCCTTCCCAGAGCTTTCTTAAGAATGAATTTAATTTGTCCCCTTTAGTGCAAACAATAATAGACAGAGTGGGGACCTGCAGGAAAACAAATCGCCACCCACGTCCCTGCTGGGGATAGGAAAGTTGTGTGTGTGTGTGTGTGTGTGTGTGTGCGTGCGTGTGCGTGTCAGGAGGCTGACGAGGAAGATGAGGTGGCAGATGAGGAACAGGCCCAGGCCAGAGAAACACCCTCAGTCGTTTATTACCATGCCATCTTCATAGCTCCTGCTGAACCGGCGAGCATCTCAGACAAATTATGTTAATAATAATAGCCGGACCTGTGGCGAAAAAAAGTGGAAGGGCTAGCAACCTAACTGCTGCAGCAGCATAGCTCAAGCCTGCACCTGATACATACAACCTCCCTCCATTAACAGAAGGGGGGAAAGTTTTGGGGGTTTGTCTTTGCGGATAGGATTCCATAGTTATAAAGTTTGTACGCCTGTCTGAATATGAAATAGGATATGAAATGATTATCATTTTTGTTGTTGTTATTGTACTTCATATGAAATGTAACATTGTCATTTAATCAGGATTTGCACTAGAACAAGTACATTGAACGAGTGTACATTTTCTCTTGTTAAGATGCTCAAGGATGAGTATCTTGAATTTATCAGTTTATTTTGTGTCTGTTGGTACAACAAACATGTCAATGTCAAACCATGCAATACATGCATTTTGTATTGCATCATATGGTCAATATGAGCAGCACACATTGTAAATAGCTACCTTCAAAGCAACATTTATTTTCAAGCTTTTGATTTGAGAAATCAACTTTTCTGCACTGGACATTGATGGTGATTGCTATGTGTCACATCTTTGATTCTTTTGGAGAGAAAAAAAACACAATTGAAACAAACAAGAAAAGCTACAATATGGATCGTCCATGTCAGTTCCTCTATATGCGGCAGCACTGAGTCTGATAGAGGTTAGCTAGGGTCATGGAATGGACACTTCGAGTGTTGTCATTAAATCAATTTGTTTGCGGTAAAGCCCTCTCTCCTGTTTCTCCTCCAGTCAAGTCTCTGCTCTGGCAGTTGTAACATGGTAGGGAGGAGGGGAATGGATCATCTGCCCAACTGGTTATGGTCAGTGTTAAAAGCTTTTTCAACCCTATCGCGGAGTGGCTGTTGTAATAACACTGTCAGAAAAATGACATAACACCTGTCATTTGTGGCATCCCACAACATGTATCAATGTTGGTGAAGGTGAGATTGTTGAAACATGATTGTGCATGTTACCACTTCCAATGTGGTTCGACAGATTTTTTATCTAGTCGGCTCGGTGATACGAACCAGCAACCTTTCGGTTACTGGTCCAACGCTCTTAAACGCTAGGCTATCTGCCGCCAATTAGTTTTGATAGATAATATTCTGTCGAACAGCTCAAACATATATATTGATACGATACATTTTAAATTATATAATAGTAAGTATTCTCAGTGGCCTATTGTACTAATATGGATTACATACTAGTGAGCTTTTCTAAACCATTCTTACTAAATCCATTTCTGAGACAAGAGTTATTTTACTGTCAGCCCATTCCTGCAATGGATGCAGCAGTGTTTTCCCCTTTTGACCTCAGTAGTTGTTTTTGTGTATTATGGCTGTGCCATGTCTAGAGTTGCTGACCCCAATAGGGTCAAGGACATTGGTGCTTTGCAGCCTCTCCCTCCCGCCTTTTCTTCCTCCCTCCTTCTCTCTCGTCCCCTCCCTCTATCATCCCTCCATTGATTTGAGATGATATTTCATCACTTGATCTTCCCGGGAGTTTGGTGAGAGAGAGGGGTGTGAGGTGTATGTTGCCCCTAGGTACTGACCCAATGACAGTTTAGTTTTTTACTCCTAATGCTACAAGGTTTGTGTTTGAGGTTGGGAAGCCTGGTCCTAGAATGGGTGGGTCGGTCAGTGGGTGCTTGTGTGTGTGTGGGTGGGTGGGTGTGTGTCGGTGTGTGTGAATATGTATGTCTTAGACTTTGCTTTGTAATCGTTTTCATTTAGGTTCACAAAGTTATCAATAGATTTTCACAGTTACTGTAAGGTCAATAAAACATGTGTAAACAAAAAACACAAGCAACCATTTCCCCTAAATACACAGCACATTGTTTTTTACCTACCTTATTTATTTATCCATATCTCTGGGTAAATGGTACTTTTCTTCCCATTTGCCATTTAATGCACAGGTTAAGTGTGGTTGCTGGCTATTATACATCATTAGGATGAGTAGGAGTAGAGTGACAGGAAGATAGTGTTTTAATTGTAGCTGCCCAGGCATTTCTTCTGTCATCACCTTTCAGCTACCTCAGAAATTAGCTGAATAATGTACAGTTTAGCCTGATACTCCGATACTATGTAATAAAACACACTATTATGGTTGATTTAGCCTACCTAAGAAATATTATGTCAAACAATGTACAATGTTCTTTATTTATTTCAAGACGTTTTAGGGAAATGTAGAGTGTGTGTGTGTGTGGATGCGTGTGTGCGTTTCTGCGTGCATATGTGTGTGTGTGTGGGGGGAGGGGGGGGGGGGTCAAGGGTAAGGTATGTGTGTATGTAGAAGGTTGAAGTCATGTTGGTTGTGAAACCTTTAGTCAGAATGGCAATGTTTTATTGATAAGGATTACTACTAGGGAGGCTGGCCACAAAATGTTTTCATGGCTTGGGAAACTATTCTGTTTTGAGAACTTACTGCAGCGGTTCCCAAACTAGGGGTCGCGACCCAATGTGGGGCCACCTGATATGAAAATGGGTCCAAAATCTTGAAAAAAAGTACAATTTCCAAATCATTGTAATGTGGTTAACCTTAAAAATCGAAATGAAAATTATTCAAATCTAAAAGATACAATTGAACCAGATATGGGAAAAGGCCACACTTGATTTTTGCTCTTGAATCATTCCCACGGTGAATGGCTAGGCCCGCTACGCTATGAAACCACACACTATTGCAGAGCCTTTGATATTGTGAAAACAATGTCTGGGGAGGCTGAGGGACAGAAACTCACATCAATACCTTTGTCAGATAACACTGTTAAACTAAGAATTTATGCTATTGCTAGCAATCAAGAGGAACTCTGACTGAATGACTCAAAAACTCCCCAGCTTATGCTCTGTCAAGGCCGAGATGCCCATGCATTGACTTTTGTTTGCTATACATGTCTGGGGATGCTATTCACAAGGACATATTGTTCTGTCTCACGATTCCTGAGCATTAAATGGCACAGGGGATGTACAGTGTGCTGCGTGGCTATTTGATGAAAAACAGATTACATGGGATCGAATGGTGGGCTTTTACACAGATGGGGCTCCATCTATGGCGGGACGGCGGGAAGGCCTCTGCACTCTAGTTATGAATGTGTCTCCCTCTGCCATATGGACGCAATGTATGATACACCGAGAGCAACTGGCGGCCAAAGAGCTGAGCACAGAACTCGGAGATATACTGCAGCAGGTAACTTCGATTGTAAACTACATCAAACTACATCCACTGCGCGGACGCCTATACGCACAACTATTCGGAGATATGGGATCAGAGAATGACAATGTTCTATTTCACACCGAGGCTTGGTGGTTATCCAGGGGGAGTGTAGGAAAGAGGAACTGTTGTCATTCACAGTGGATGTAAAAAAAAAAAACTGACTTGGTTGACTTTCTGTGTAATGAAAAGAAAATGTGTCTCCTTGCCTATGTAACAGACATATTTGGAAACGGAACGAACTGAACGCAAGCATGCAGGGGAAATACAAAAACATTCTACAGATGAGTGACCGAATCAGTGGATTCAGAGGAAAGAATTCTTATTGGAGAGAGTCTTTCAAAAGCGAACCATACTCCCTTCCCTCGGCTATACATGTTTCTAACAGAAAACAGCATCAGTAAGTGTCCCACACGAGTGATGACTGCTCACCTCCAATGCTTGGAAGAGCACTTTGGGACCTACTTCCCAATCTGTTTGATCCTGGCTCAGTTGACATGCCAGTAAGTGAAATCGAACAGCTGATCAAGCTGTTATGTGACCGAATGCATTCACAGGTCACTATGGAGGAGTTTTGGTTCCTGAGTCAAAGGGAATACCCTGCAGTCTCTCTCTGAGCATTAATGCTGCGTTCAAAACAACTGAGAACTCGGAACTGGGAACTGGGAAATCTCAGACTTCCGGCTTCAGTGCATTCAAGACAACTGGGAACTCTGAAAAAAACAAGCTCCGACTGGGAAAAATAGTTTTGAACGGTCATCCAACTTGGAAATCCAACTCGGGAATTCGGCCCTCTTTCTATAGCTCTGACTTTCCAACCTGAAGATCACTGACGTCATGATTTGACTTTGTATCCAGTTGTCATGAAAGCACCATAAAACTCATGGTACCTTTCGCCAGCTCATATCTGTGTGAAGCTGGATTCAGTGCGCTCGTCTGCTTTAAAACCAAATATCAATCCAGGTTGGATGTGACAGCAGAGATGAGGTGTGCACTGTCGATCACACCCCCTGACTTTGAGAGGGTCCGACGCGACATGCATCAAGCCCTCCCATCTCATAAGACACATTATATCAGACTAATTTGCAATTGACTGTCATTGCATCACATTAAAAGTATGTGATATGTGAGTTGAAGACAATCAGAAATACTGTTTAAATGTTTTTCAATTGACTGCCATAGCCCCCTCAAAAAAAGTTAACATTGGCTTTTTTTCCCTGTTTTTTTACGAGAATTTGGAGTCGTGGGCCAAAAAAGTTTGCGAATCCCTGACCTACTGTAACGCTGCCAGGTTGTTAGCCTTCAGCTCATTTTAGACTGAATTGCTACCTAGGAGAACAGGGGACGGAAATAAGATCTAGTTATAGCCTATTCTAGATCCAGATTTTTTTCCTGGCAGGTCAAAATGCCATATTATGGCTAATAACCTGCCCACCCAGAGTATGGGTGCCCCGTGATGAAAATTCCGTCCAAATTCCAAGTATTTCGCTTTTCCCTCTGCCCTTGTCAAGTCCCTCTAATGGATCTGAAAGGACTGGACAGGTAAAAGCAATCTACCACAGATTTTCTGATTCCTCACTTTCTCTGTGCAGGAGAGGGGGTATAAAATGGCAAATCTTCGATAGTCAGGCATTAAGTCATGCAGGCAGATACTGTATGTCCAACCACTCAAGATAATCAAGACTTCTGTCAAAC
Source organism: Coregonus clupeaformis (assembly GCF_020615455.1). Taxonomy (NCBI): domain Eukaryota; kingdom Metazoa; phylum Chordata; class Actinopteri; order Salmoniformes; family Salmonidae; genus Coregonus; species Coregonus clupeaformis. The sequence goes on along the minus strand of NC_059208.1, from coordinate 68,319,341 downwards.
CAAAAGGGAGTTTTTCCCTACGCCAAATCAGTTTTTTAAATGGGTAATATACATTCCATTCCAGTGTTGGCCTACAATAAGAGAGAAATAATTGAATGTAGGCTAAACTGATTAATGAATGAGAGAGGAATAGGCTTATTCAAGGCTCTGTGACGGCAATGCTGTTTGAATGGAGAGTAAAAACAATAGGAACAAAACGGTCAGTCTCTAAAGACTCTGTAGTAATGGCATTCAGAGATGGAAACAATCCTTCCGTGATTCAGTCATTTGTGTGTTTTGACAATCATTTTTATCGCCCACAATAGCATTTTGCGAGGAGTCAAGTTAATTTGAATATAATAAGCTAATATGACGACATATACAGTGACTCTTGGTCCAGTTCATTGGAGCTTGGTTATGTCCATTCAGACGGTGTATAGTGTTTTTTATTCCTTTCTTAGTCCTTTTATTTGAGGGCTCAGTGCAATTAGAGAACCGGAAAGGGAATGAGACAAAATGGTTCTTTGTTAATCTGTTTAACTGAGCATGTTCATTATGACAAGGGTGTATTTTACTGAGACAATCGCAGGCTTAATACATCTAGAGCTGGTGCGCAGTGAAGGGTTCATTATGTTTCCTTGAGGCTGTGGGTGAATGGTTTGTTGCTTTCTCTCTGGCTCAAGACCTTTTCTGGTTGTAATGTATGAAAATAGATGGAGCTTCAATATATCACTGTACAGTATATCACATCACACAGTTCATAAGGTATGATTTTTAAAAAACAATTACATTGTAGATCTTACATGGACCCCTTTGGTTAAAAATTAAAAATGTTGAGTATGAAAGTATTTGATTTATCTATGAGAATACTGTGTTCTTTTTTAAGGAGGTAAACGACTTTGGAAGCTATCAGTCTTGTGATCTTCTGTTTCCTGGGGCATAAGAAGTGAATTTACCACCCCCTTCAATTGATTCTCATACAGTCGGCAATCAGATTGACCTGTGGTCATGATTGAATGTGTCACACTTCCATTGTGAGTGTAATCCTAAAGCTATGTGTGTTCAATTCAAATTCAAAGCCTTAGATATTTTTATGGAAATTATGATAAGTCTGATTATCTACTTCATCTTGTCACAGTCTCTTTGGAGATTGAAATGTGAGAAATGTGCAGTGAAATGCATTTAAAATATAGGGACATTATGAAACTGTAACAAAATACCCTAAACTCTCCTATCAGGCAAGAAATAGCAAAAATTTGATATCTCCAAGGAAGGCGAAACTCTTCTTCCTTATGATACCAGAGCCTTGGTTTACAGTGCCAATATTACGACAACTCTATCCTATTATTGACACTGTTTAGGCAACTGCTACTCCTACTCCTACTTGGTTTACCTTTAAAACACATTCTCCAGTGGGCAGCCTTTAGGAAGTTTCCAAATTGTCTTTGGCAAAGCCTGTTCCCAGGCTCGCATCAATCTATCCAGCTACAGGTTGGGATCCTTGGCCATCTTCGATAGAGCTAAATATTTACGCTGTCAAATCCACCCTGTCTCCATGCAGGATGAAAAGGGGCATTCACTAGACGCTCTCCTGGTTCTCTTGCACCTCGCCTACAAGATGGAGAGCCAAAGCCCAAAACCTCCCACTGTGACACAAATGGCTATATTTAGTCACATCCCAGCCATAAATAACAATATCTGTGTATATATTGGACAAATACTGTCTTAGTAATGAGGAGGTAGTGTAAACGTATCCATGATGGTGGCATAAGAATGAGTAACCAGTTTGCTTATGACAGGGATATAGAACTGGTAATCTCATGTTGTCAGACACACGGCCTCATGTTCAAGAGATGTGAATCTTGTGCTAATAGTATTTTCGAATGACTATACCACCCTCAGGAGGGAGTGGTCTAACCAGTGAGCTACACCAAAAATGTTGGAACCCTCAGTACAGTCAATGTGCAATTATGTAGTGATTATTACGTTACTTGTTTTGTATTTTGTCTGATAGAACTGTATCATAGCATACCCAGACAACCAAATTTGTATGGCTTATATCCGGCCCACATCTACAAGGTCATCATTTACAACTTGGCCTCAGTTCGCATATCAGTGTGACAGGGTTGGCTTATCCCACAAATCAAATCAAATCAAAGTTTATTGGTCACGTACACAGTTTAGCAGATGTTATAACGGGCGCAGTAAAATGCTTATGTTACTAGGTCCTAACAATGCAGTAAAACGTCGAACAAGTACACAAAACGTAAAAACTAATAGTTTTTAAAATCACACTGTAATAGTAATCCAAATGCAATCTATACATACGTATGTAATCCGGATGAATTTACACAAAATATACTAAGGATGATATGTACAGCAATAGATATATTAGAGTGAGCTATGTCAAGAATCCATGAATAGACAAAACATTAGGGACATCTTCCTAATATTGAGTTGCACTCCCTTTTGCCCTCAGAACAGCCTCAATTCATCGAGGCATCGACTCTACAAGGTGTCGAAAGCATTCTACCGGGATGCTGGCCCATGTTGACTCCAAAGCTTCCCACAGTTGTGTCAATTTGGCTGGATGTCCTTTGGGTGGTGGACCATTCTTGATACACAGGGGAAATTGTTGAGCGTGAAAAACCCAGCAGCGTTGCAGTTCTTGACACACTTAAACTGGTGCGTCTGACACCTACTACCATACCCCGTTCAAAGGCACTTAAATATTTTGTCTTGCCCATTCACCTTCTGAATGGCACACAAACACAATCCATGCCTCAATTGTCTCAAGGCTTAAAAATCTTCTCCCCTTCATCTACACTGATTGAAGTGGATTTAACAGGTGACATCAATAAGGGATCATAGCGTTCCCCTGGATTTACCTACTCAGTCTATGTCATGGAAAGAGCAGGAGTTCCTAATGTTTTGTACACTCAGTGTATACAGTGCCTTCAGAAAGTATTCATGACCCTTTTTCCACATTTTGCTGTGTTACAAAGTGGGGTTAAAATGGATTTAATTGTTATTTTTTTGTCAACAATCTACACAAAATACTTGGTAATGTCAAAGTGGAAGTAAAAATGTAACATTTTTTAAAAAGAATAAAAAATAAAACACTACTATATCTTGATTAAATAAGTATTCAGTATTCAGGCATTGGAAAACGTACCTGGTCTTTGTGGTTGAATCTGTGCTTGAAATTCACTACTCGACACAGGGACCTTATAGATAATTGTATGTGTGGGGTACAGAGATGTGGTAGTCATTCAAAAATCATGTTAACCACTTTTATTGCACACAGAATGAGTCCATGCAACTTATGTGATTTGCTAAGCAAATGTTTTTCAGCTTTTCATTTTTTATTAATTTATAAACAGTTGTATTTGACATTGTGGGGTATTATGTGTAGATCAGTGACACAAAATCTAAATTTAATAAATGTTATATTCAGGCTGTCACTCAACAAAATGTGGAAAAAGTTAAGGTGTGTGAATACTTTCTGAAGGCACTGTAAATAAATATGTGGTGTGTATAAACAGTGTAACTAAAATTTAAATGTACAGTAGTAGAAAATTAGGATGAGCTATGTCAAGAATACAGTATTCACAGTTTTTTTCAATTGTTTAAGCACAATTTTGAAAACAGGGCCCGGTTTGTCAAAACACTACACACAATTAGCACAACCCTACACCAAAGTAGCACAACACTTCAGAACATTTGCAAAATGGAACACTTTTGTCAAAACTATACACAACTTCATAAAAACAATATTTTATTACCATACGAAACATACACATTTCATATGACTTCAATCTTTTTGAACCAGTTACACACTGCTGTTGCTAACCTAAAACACTTTTAGCAAGTCTAATTCTCAGTGATTAGAGTACTGTAAATGAAGTACACAGAGAAAGTGCAACTATACAAACACTACACGAGACCAATGCTGCAGACTGAGGAAAATATCATTTATTTCTCTCCATATTCCCAAATCAGTCAACATGTCAACATGGAGAATCACAACAAAACATGTCCCAGTTTTCATGCTACTACAGTAGTGTGCATAACACTGTTAGCTCAGCAAACAACAGACAAACGTAAAATACTGTATCCAGTACAGGTTACAATTACAGTAAATAACAACAACAACAAACATAAAAAATAATCTGAAAAAAACTGACAATATTGTACAGAAAATACTACAGTAAACATACTATACATTATCTCTTCGCCTAGCTGGATCTGGCCAGAGAATTTCATCAACATCACAAGCAATATCCTCATTAGCAAGACAACGCGGGAAGAACCGTGTTGAATGTCGAATCCATCCTTACACAGCTGCGGTGTCGACTTGGTCACAGGCGTCCTCCATGGCCTGAATGAGGGGTACCTGAGCCTGGGGCTGGAGATCGTAAACCTTCCACCGCCATGCAGAGAAAAACTATTCGATAGGGTTTAGAAACGGAGAGTATGGTGGAAGGTATAGTACTGTCAACTGTGGATGGTGTTGAAACCAGTTCTGGACCAAAGCAGAGCGGTGGAATGACACATTGTCCCAGATGACAGTGTATTGCATCTGGTGCATTTCATTACCTGCTGTGACGATGTGGTGCAATCGGTCCAAAAATGCGAGAATGTGAGGTGTGTTGTAAGGGCCCATTTTGGCATGACGGAGGAGAACCCCATGCTGTGAAATGGCAGCGCAAAGGGTGATGTTACCCCCACGTTGCCCTGGGACATTGATTATAGCCCTGTGGCCAATGATATTTCTGCCTCTCCTTCTTGCTTTTGTGAGGTTGAACCCTGCCTCATCAATATATATGAATTCATGCAGGATTTCCTCAGCATCCATCTGCAAAACTCTCTGAAATACACTGAAAGACAAGATTGTGTAGTTCAGGATAGGTCTAGTATACAGTCAATGTAAAAAAGTCATGTGTGCAGTATGCAACATCACAGTGCTAAAGAGAACAATTACAAACCTCCACATACTCATGCCGCAGCCGTTTGACCCTCTCTGAATTCCGCTCAAAAGGCACTCGATAAAGTTGTTTCATTTGAACCTGATGTCTTTTCAGGATGCGTGCCAGTGTTGACAGAGAGACCTGATGGACATTATTGAAAATGGCATGGTCACCGATAATGTTGGCTTGTAGTTCTCTGAGCCTGATAGCATTATTGGCCAAAACCATGTTTATTATCTCTCTCTCTTGTTCTTGCGAGAATATGGGCCCCCTTCCTCCTTGTCGTTCCCGACCCTCAATCCTATGTAGAGAATAATACATGTAACTTACTGTACAATGTCACAGGAAGGGGTATCACAAGTGCTGATATGGTGCATACAATAAGCGGCTGATTACTGTAACTGTAGACAGATCTTCTTTTACCTGTTTTCCTGTCGAAAAGTCCTTATGACAGATGCCACTGTATATCTGCTAAGATTTGGCTGAACTCTCAGTCCAGCCTCCCTCAGCGTCAATCTGTGGTTCACAACATGGTCCACTAGTGTTGCACGAATGTCATTTGATAAGTTTGGTCCTCTTCTTCTTTGTGCACGTTCTCCTCCTGCTTCAGGTCTTCCTCGACCTCTGGCTCGGCCTCTGCCTCTTCCTCTACCTCCTTCTCCTCCTCTGTGTACTCCTCCTCTCACCCTCACTCTTCTTCTGACTCCTTCCATTAATGTCTCTTTAACATGGGACAGCAGCGTTGGCTGTGTGTGTGAGTGTGTGTGTATCTATGTGTGTGTTTGTGAGTATGAGGTGTGTGTGTATGTAATAGCGTGTGTGTGTGTGTTTTGTGAGAGTGAGTGTGCATCACCTGGTAGATGGCTAGTGATGGCTGTTCAACAGTCTGATGGCCTGGTAATAGAAGCTGTTCAACAGTCTGATGGCCTGGTAATAGAAGCTGTTCAACAGTCTGATTGCCTGGTAATAGAAGCTGTTCAACAGTCTGATGGCCTGGTAATAGAAGCTGTTCAACAGTCTGATTGCCTGGTAATAGAAGCTGTTCAACAGTCTGATGGCCTGGTAATAGAATATGTTCAACAGTCTGATGGCCTGGTAATATAATCTGTTCAACAGTCTGATGGCCTGGTAATAGAAGCTGTTTTTTAGTCTCTTGCCTCTGATGCACCTGTACTGTCCCTGTCTGTCAGACGTTAGCCGAATGAACAGTCCGTGGCTTGGGTGACTGAGGTGCTCAATGATCTTCTTGGCCTTCCTTTGACACAGAGTGCTGTACATGCCCAGAAGGGGCAGGCAGTGTGCCACTGGTGATGAGTTAGGCTGACCGCACCACCCTCTGGAGACCCATGCGGTTGAGGAGGGTGCAGTTGCCATACCAGGAGGTGATGCATCCAGAATGTTCTCAGTGGTGACAGAATGCTCTCAATGGTGCATCTGTAGAAGTTTATGAGGGTCTTAGGGCCCAAACCAAATTTCTTCAGCCGCCTGAGGTTGTAGAGCCAATCAGACATGTTCTGGGGAATATGACGCTTTGTGATGCCAGATCTGGGCCATAGTCACCTGCTGTCTAGGTATGGACTGTAAAAGTTCAAGAAGCTGAAAGTTCAAGATACTCTCGCAGCACTAGCTTGACCTTGCCATGCTCCTCCGCTCATACGTGGGAAAGTCAGATATCTGCTTCATCATCTGAGCCAAGGGCGTTTGCTTGAACCACAGTGGCAGACGCCGTAAATAACATTTAAGGAGCCAATGTGTCAACAATAAATGCCAATAGCCACCATTACTTCACTACCAAAAAGCCATAAAATGTTGATGAGGATGAAGGCCTTAAAATGATGCATCAATATAACAAGCTTCTAAGAGCCCATTGATTCTGGATTTGAGCACTGGATAACAACACTGAGCACTTATGGCAACTTGCTGACAATGGAGTAAACATTGCTCCAAATGCTATTAACACCTAGTTAATGCTTTCAATGCCTTTTCACATAAACCAAGGTCGTATATGCATAGTCTGATCTATTTTGTTTTCAATTGTGTCACAGCGTCAGAATCAGCTTGACTATGAACATATCACGTGAGAGGGAGGGAAAAAATATATAACTTTGTGGCTGATTACACCACATAATTCAATTTTGATTCAGAATTAGCATCTCGTTTCCCAACTAAATATCCATAATTAATCAACAAATCAGCAAGAGACAATAGGCTAATTGTAACCACTTAATTCAGGGATGACACAGCTAATTGTGGGAGTAATCGAAGTTCCACCCTTTGGGAGTTGATGGAGGGATTCGTAAATGGGGGGGAAGAGTGTGCGTCCGTCGTGTTGTCGTGATGACTCCATCCGTTACACGGGGAGTATCTCGGTGGTGACAACCAGAGAGTTCGTTCATAATAGTAAAATACATTACAGTATCATTATGAATGAACAGGCCAGACGATTCTGGGCTCATTGTATGATATGCCGAAGTTGCAATCATTGTAACAATTGTTATTACATTGTTATTACGTGAAGTAACAAAGTAACATACAGTACCAGTCAAAAGTTTGGACACACCTACTCTTTCAAGGGTTTTTCTATATTTTGACTATTTTCTACATTGTAGAATAATAGTGAAGACATCAAAACTATGAAATAACACATATGGAATCATGTGGTAACCCAAAAAGTTTTAAACAAAATATATTTTAGATTTTAGATTCTTCGAAGTAGCCACCCTTTGCCTTGATGACAGCTTTGCACACTCTTGGCATTCCCTCAACCAGCTTAATGAGGAATGCTTTTCCAACAGTCTTGAAGGAGTTCCCACATATGCTAAGCACTTGTTGGCTGCTTTTCCTTCACTCTGCGGTCCAACTCATCCCAAACCATCTCAATGTGTTTGAGGTCGGGTGATTGTGGGGCCAGGTCATCTGATGCAGCACTCCATCACTCTCCTTGGTCAAATAGTCCTGTTGAAAAGCATATGACAGTCCCACTAAGCTCAAACCAGACGGGATGGCGTATCACTGCAGAATGCTGTGGTAGCCATGCTGGTTAAGTGTGCCTTGAATTCTAAATAAATCACAGACAGTTTCACCTGCAAAGCACCCCCACACCATCACATCTCCTCCTCCATGCTTCACGGTGGGAACCACACATGCAGAGATCATCCGTTCGCCTACTCTGCGTCTCACAAAGACACCGCGGTTGGAATCAAAAATCTCAAATTTGGACTCATCAGACCAAAGGACAGATTTCCACTGGTCTAATGTCCATTGCTCATGTTTCTTGGCCCAAGCAAGTCTCTTTTTCTTATTGGTGTCCTTTAGTAGTGGTTTCTTTGCAGCAATTCGACCATGAAGGCCTGATTCACACAGTCTCCTCTGAACAGTTGATGTTGAGATGTGTCTGTTACTTGAACTCTGTGAAGCATTTATTTGGGCTGCAATCTGAGGTGCAGTTAACTCTAATGAACTTATCCTCTGCAGCAGAAGTAACTCTGGGTCTTCCTTTCCTTTGGCGAACCTCATGAGAGCTAGTTTCATCATAGCGCTTGATGGTTTTTGCGACTGCACACATTTTCCATATTGACTGATCTTCATGTCTTAAAGTAATGATGGACTGTTGTTTCTCTTTGCTTATTTGAGCTGTTCTTGGCATAATATGGATTTGGTCTTTTACCAAATAGGGCTATCTTCAGTATACCACCCCTCCCTTGTCACAACACAACTGATTGGCTCAAACGCATTAAGAAGGAAAGAAATTCCACAAATTAAATTTTAACAAGGCACACCTGTTAATTGAAATGCATTCCAGGTGACTACCTCATGAAGCTGGTTGAGAGAATGCCAAGAATGTGCAAAGCTGTCATCAAGGCAAAGGGTGGCTACTTTGAATAATATAAAATGTACAATATACTTTGATTTGTTTAACACTTTTTTGGTTACTACATGATTCGATATGTGTAATTTCATAGTTTTGATGTCTTCACTATTATTCTACAATGTAGAAAATAGTAAAAAATTAAGTTAAACCCTGTAATGAGTAGGTGTGCCCAAACTTATGACTGGTACCGTAGTTATTCAGTGATAGAAGTTAGCTGGAGGAACACACATTAGTCTTAAAAGTGAACTACCAACAGTTTATATCTGCCCCTATGGAAACAACTTTTTTGCGATTGCTCTAGAAAGATTATTATATCCCACACTCATTTATTCTGTTCATTACTGGCCACTTTGTCCTTGAGGTGGCATTCCAGATTTTTTTTTCACAACCTTATTTTTGTGTCAATTCCTATTTTAATTGGACATTTTTGTCACCAAACAAGATTTATTACCAGCGTACAGGTAAGAGGGAACCTGGCTGAAATTATAATCTTTTTTTTCTGTGACACAGGCATATCTGGGGAGGGGTGCGACCTTGTAGGCAGTTCTCTAGGGGTGGACCAGTGCTGTGTGTGTGCATGTGTGTGTCAGAGAGAGACTGTGGGCGAAAGGGGATACCTAGTCAGTTGCACAACTCAATGCATTCAACTGAAATGTGTCTTCCGCATTTCCTAGTCACGTTATCTACTTAGCAGTGTCACCTTCAAACCCAGAAGCACTGGCACCTTTTTGCTTCCCTTACTCAAATTGCTATTATGCTAACTTACTAACATGCTAACGTGACATGGTAGTGCATTTTGCTATTGCCATTTGGGGTTCTAGCTGTGCCATGCTGTTAGTAGAAGTTGCCCATATGCACAGATCTAGGACCAGCTTACCCTTCCCAAATGCTAACCTTAAGGACACTGCACTGACCTTAGAACAGTGTATATTGGCAACCTTCATCCTACTGCCTGTTGCTTTGGAAACAATAATTAATAGTCGTGGGCTGTAGGAAGATAGGAAGAGCTAGAAGAGTAAGAGTCTTGCTTCCTGTTGGTTATGTTGTACGATCTGCTTATTTTTCATTATTAGGAAGCAAGATTAGCTTATAACTCACTTATGAGCATGCCAAATTTGCAAACACTTGGTATGTTTGGTGTTTGGAAATTGTAGCTACAGATGTCGGATCTTAATTTAATCACCTTGTTGCAGAAGAACTTTCCTGCAATTCAGAACATTTTAAACGTGTTGTGTATTTGAGGTTTTCCACTTTGAAATTTCAGACTTGATTTTCCCTTATGAAAATGTAGCAATCCAACACAAAAATGTCTAATAATTATAATCCACATAATAATTTGTATTTCCTGTTGCTGCAGGATAATTGTCCTGCTGTACTGTAGCAAACTAAGATCCTACATCAGTAATGGATATTGTTTTGTTTCATTACATTGTCACGGAATCAGCCGAGGCTGCTCCTCCTCCTTGCTCGGGCAGGCTTCGGCGTTCGTCGTCCCCGGAGTACTAGCTGCTACCGATCTATGTTTCTGTGTTTGACTTGTTTTGTCTTGATTGTGTACACCTGTTTCCTGTTATGTTGTATTGCATTCCCTATATAACCCTCTGTCGTTCATTGTGTGTTGTGTGTGATTGTTCTCGTCATTTTCGGCAGTTGCTATTGTGCGGGTATTCTCCTCCCTGTTTGGAGGTTGTTTTGTACTCTGGTTACTTTGTTAGTAAAGTACGTTTCCAGTAGCTCGGTGTCCTGCGTTTGACTTCGCCTACCGCATTCACGTCGCACTTTGACAGAATCACACACCACTCATGGAGTCAGCAGGAGCGGCGGTGACAGCTGGATCTATGGAGGCACGCATCGAACACCAAGCGGCCATGATCCAGGCTCTCGGCACCGCCATGGAACGGGTGGTGAACACCATTGAGCGATGGGAAAGAGGGGGTCTACCTATACCCCCTCCAATGATACCACCACCATCGGCGATGCCCATCGCTTCACCTCCGGGGTCCAGTGGGATTCGGCTCTCGCTCCCGAGGGCTTATGATGGCACAGCGGCCGGGTGCCAGGGTTTCCTACTCCAGGTTGAACTCTACCTAGCAACCATTCACCCGGCGCCCTCGGGATATGTGAGCGTGTCCGCCCTCATCTCCTGTCTGTCCGGCAAGGCGCTGGAGTGGGCCAACGCCGAGTGAGGTGGGGTAGACGCAGCTACGGTCAACTATGCGGAGTTCACCCGCCGCTTCCGGGCAGTATTCGATCATCCACCAGAGGGTAAAGCGGCGGGTTAGCGTCTATTCCACCTTAGACAGGGGAGGAGGAGCACGCAGGAGTTCGCGCTGGACTTCCGGACGCTAGCTGCCAACGCGGGATGTAATGAGAGGGCCCTCATCGACCACTATAGATGTAGCCTGAGGAAGGACGTGCGTCGGGAATTGGCCTGCAGGGACACCAACCTCAGCTTTGATCAACTGGTGGACATGTCTATTCACCTGGATACCCTGTTGGCTACCCGCGGATGTCCGGATTCGGGGCCGTCCATTCCATCCCCCAGCACTTCCAAGCCGACCCCTATGGAGCTCGGGGGTGCTGGTGCTAGGGAGACCAGGAGGGAGACCAGGAGGGAGGCTGTCCCCTGCCCCAACTGAGGCCGCAGAGGACACACTGCTGGTCGGTGCTGGGGAGGGTCTCCTAGGAATCGAGGCAGTGGGCGACGCACTGATGAGTCATTCCAGGTGAGTAGGCACCCAACTCACCCAGAGCTCTCTGTTGCTCATATATGTATTAAAGTGGTGTTTCCCGAGGTTTCTCCTCACTCCCAGCATAAGGCGCTAGTAGATTCAGGCGCAGCTGGGAATTTTATCCATCGCCAGTTCACCTATAAGTTAGGGATTCCTATCGTACCTGTTGATGTGCCCTTCCCTATCCATGCCCTAGATAGCGGCCCTTTGGGGTCAGGATTGAATAGGGAGGTCACGGCGCCTCTCCGGATGAAAACGCAGGAGGGCCATGAGGAGATATTAAGTTTGTATTTGATTGATTCTCCTGCGTTTCCCGTGGTGTTGGGGCTTCCCTGGTTAACATCTCATGACCCCAACATTTCATGGCAACAGAGAGCTCTCAAGGGATGGTCTGATCAGTGTACTGGGCGGTGTGTAGGCATTTCCGTAGGGGCAACGACGGTGGAAAGCCCGAACCAAGTTCCCACCTTGCACATTCCACCTGAGTATGCCGATTGGGCACTCGCCTTCAGTAAAAAGAAGGCGACTCAATTACCACCTCATCGACAGGGGGATTGTGCGATAGACCTCCAAGTAGGCGCTGCGCTTTCACGTAGTCACGTGTATCCTCTGTCTCAGGAGGAGACGGCAGCTATGGAGACCTACGTCACAGAATCTCTGAGACAGGGTTACATACGGCCGTCCACATCCCCTGCGTCCTCAAGTTTCTTTTTTGTGAAGAAGAAGGATGGGGGTTTACGCCCGTGTATTGATTACTGTGGTATCAATCAGATCACAGTCAAATACAGCTATCCTCTCCCTCTGATTGCTAGTATGACGGAGTCATTACACGGGGCGCGATTCTTCACAAAATTGGATCTCAGGAGCGCGTACAACCTGGTGCACATTAGGGAGGGAGATGAGTGGAAGACAGCATTCAGTACCACCTCGGGTCACTATGAGTACCTCGTCATGCCATACGGTTTAATGAATGCTCCTTCAGTCTTCCAATCATTTGTGGTCGAGATTTTCCGGGACTTGCATGGACAGGGTGTAGTGGTATATATTGATGACATTCTAATATACTCCGCTACACGAGCCGAGCATGTGTCCCTGGGGCGTCAAGTGCTTGGTAGACTGTTGGAGCATGACCTGTATGCGAAGGCGGAGAAATGTCTGTTCTTCCAGGAATCCATCTCCTTCATGGGACATCGGTTGTCCGCGTCAGGGGTAGAGATGGAGATTGACCGCGTTTCTGCCGTGCGTCATTGGCCGACTCCCACCACGGTAAAGGAGGTGCAGCGCTTCTTGGGTTTTGCCAATTACTACCGGAGGTTTATTCGGGGCTTTGGACAGGTAGCAGCTCCCATTACATCTCTGCAAAAGGGGGGTCCGGTGCACCTACAGTGGTCGGCTGAGGCGGACAGTGCGTTTAAACGTCTGAAGGACCTGTTTACCTCGGCTCCGGTGCTGGCGCATCCGGATCCCTCTTTGGCATTCCAGGTGGAGGTGGACACTTCCGAGGCTGGGATCGGTGCTGTGCTGTCTCAGCGCTCGGGTACGCCACCTAAACTCCGCCCCTGTGCTTTCTATTCTAAGAAGCTCAGTCCGGCGGAGCGCAATTATGACGTGGGGGACAGGGAGCTGCTAGCTGTGGTTCAAGCCCTGAAGGTGTGGAGACATTGGCTTGAGGGGGCTAAACACCTTTTTCTCATTCTGACTGACCATCGTAACCTGGAGTACATTCGGGCAGCGAGGAAGCTGAACCCTCTCCAGGCAAGGTGGGCTATGTTTTTCTCCCGCTTTGTTTTTAAGCTCACCTATAGACCAGGGTCCCAGAACGCTAAGGCAGACGCCCTGTCCTGACTATATGACACAGAGGAGAGGTCCATTGAGCCCACTCCCATACTCCCGGAGTCTTGTCTGGTGGCACCGGTGGTGTGGGAGGTTGATGCGGAAATCGAGCGGGCGTTACGTTCCGATCCTACTCCTCCACAGTGTCCAGAGGGTCGGAGGTACGTGCCGCTCGAGGTTCACGAACATTTGATATACTGGGCTCACACGTCACCCTCCTCTGGTCATCCGGGTATTGGTCGGACAGTGCACTGCCTTAGTGGGAAGTACTGGTGGCCTACGTTAGCGAAGGACGTGAGGATTTATTTTTCCTCCTGCTCGGTGTGCGCCCAGTGTAAGGCGCCTAGACACCTGCCCAGGGGGAAGTTACAACCCCTACCTATGGCCGTGGTCTCACCTATCGGTGGATTTTGTCACGGACCTTCCCCCCTCCCAGGGGAACACTACGATCTTGGTCGTTGTGGATCGGTTTTCTAAAGCCTGCCGTCTCATTCCTATGCCAGGTCTCCCTACAGCCCTACAAACTGCTGACGCCCTGTTTACACACGTCTTCTGGCACTACGGGGTACCAGAGGATAAAGTGTCTGATCGGGATCCCCAGTTCACCTCTAGAGTCTGGAGAGCATTTATGGAACGTCTGGGGGTCTCGATTAGCCTTACCTCAGGTGTTCACCCCGAGAGTAATGGGCAGGTGGAGAGAGTGAACCAGGATGTGGGTAGGTTTCTGAGGTCGAATTGCCAGGACCGGCAAGAGGAGTGGTCGGGATATATTCCCTGGGCAGAGATAGCCCAAAACTCACTCCGCCATTCGTCCACTAACCTTACGCCTTTCCAGTGTGTGCTAGGTTATCAGCCGGTCTTGGCACCTTGGCATCAGAGCCAGACCGAAGCCCCTGCGGTGGACGAGTGGTTTCGGCGCACGGAAGAAACTTGGAACGCTGCGCATGTCCATCTGCAGCGGGCTATCAGGCGGCAAAAGGCGAGCGCCGATCGCCACCGCAGTGAGGCTCCGGTGTATGCACCGAGAGATCGGGTCTGGCTCTCGACCCGAAACCTGCCCCTTCGCCTGCCCTGCCAGAAGCTGGGTCGGCGGTTTGTGGGGCCATTTAAAGTCCTGAGGAGACTGAACGAGGTATGCTATAGGTTACAACTGCCCATTAATTACCGCATTAACCCCTCGTTCCATGTGTCTCACCTCAGGTGGTGGCTGGTCCACTCCAGGAGAGTGAGGTACGAGAGGCTCCTCCGCCCCCGTTGGACATCGAGGGGGCTCCGGCGTACTCAGTCCGTTCCATCTTGGATTCGAGGCGTCGGACGGGGGGCCTGCAGTATCTCGTGGAGTGGGAGGGGTACGGTCCGGAGGAACGGTGCTGGGTCCCCAGGAGGGACATCCTAGATCCCTCCATGTTGAGGGACTTCCACCGTAGTCATCCGACTCGCCCTGCTCCGCGTCCTCCTGGCCGTCCCCGAGGCCGGGGTCGGCGCACGGCTGGGGCCGCGCGTCAAGGTGGGGGGGTACTGTCACGGAATCAGTCGAGGCTGCTCCTCCTCCTTGCTCGGGCAGGCTTCGGCGTTCGTCGTCCCCGGAGTACTAGCTGCTACCGATCTATGTTTCTGTGTTTGACTTGTTTTGTCTTGATTGTGTATACGTGTCTCCTATTATGTTGTATTGTATTCCCTATATAACCCTCTGTCGTTCATTGTGTGTTGTGTGTGATTGTTCTCGTCATTTTCGGCAGTTGCTATTGTGCGGGTATTCTCCTCCCTGTTTGGAGGTTGTTTTGTACTCTGGTTACTTTGTTAGTAAAGTACGTTTCCAGTAGCTCGGTGTCCTGCGTTTGACTTCGCCTACCGCATTCACGTCGCACTTTGAAATACATAGAGTAGTTATCTGATATTATGCATTGTATAAAATAAATGTTGAGAATGACAACACTGACCGAGGTCTGGAAGGGATAGTACTATGATAACCCCCACCCCTGTGTCCTTTTCTTTAGCTGCCTGATTTACAGTTGTATGTACTATAGCAATAACAACAATTAATATTTAATGTTCAGAAACATAAGTATCTGCTTTCTGTTTGAAAAACACAGTATTACTCTTCGGGCCAGTAGGAGGTCAGAGAAGAGACGGGGTCTAGCCTCTTCATACTGGCAGCATGCAATAAATGTCTCAATGCACAGGAAAATTATAGCTTTACAGTGCCCACCACCACCTTTCAAATTAAATATTTAACACAAAACGTAATGTTTTACGGCCCTAATGCAACCGACCTAAGAGAGCCAATAAGCTCTCTTTCTTTATGTCTTTCATTAAGCTCAGTTCATTTCTGGGTTTTGGGTTGTTATTTTGCTTGTTGAGGACCTGTTCCATAGGTATGCTAGCAGGTGCATTTTATATCAGAATTGTGTCTGTTGTTCACATGCGTATCTGCCCTCTCATTGGCTAGAATGTTCCGACCTGATCTCGCATCCTCCCGCCTGCCTTTTCCGCCTTTGCGAAAATGTCTCCCATTATCAGGACAGAGACAAGACCATCTCGTCATTATATAGAGTATCTCTGTTTAAGGTTAGTTGTGTTTTCTTTTAGGACCCCTGCTGCTTAGGTTGCCTGGCAGGTGCCTGTCCAGATGTGTCACCCCACCCCCTTTCTCCTATAGTGATGTCACTCTGAATACAGCTGCTTAGGGGTCCCAAGCCTCCCCAACCACCCCTACCCTCACTCTGACCATCATACTCTGGTTGTGATGAATACTGTCTGGGAACCCGTCGAGGAGGGTTAAGGGGCTTATTTCGGTAATTGATTGTAAGTGCTGCGCGACAGATCCCCTGATGCCAGTGTACAAGTCATGACGCGGGCACTTAAAGCGCACTCACCGGTAACTTGATTGATCAAGCCCAATCGATAACTTGGCCTGTGTGTAACAGGGGGCCTCTTAGCACGGGTTCACGTTCAGTGCTAATGGTGCACGACATGGGTGTGGGGTGGGGGGTTGTTTGCGGTGTGATTATTCCACATGCTACAGTAGTACTTGGCAACACTAGTACTTGGTAGCAGTAATGCGGCTCAATGTAGCTCAGTGGAGAGAAACGCTAGCAGTCGGTCGCGATGCTTACTGTTTTCCATTAATTCAAACTAATATCTCCTGTTTGAGGCCTGTTGTTTGCTTATTGATGTGAAGTGCAGTAGTCCTTATGTCAGGTGGGGTGTGTGTGTATGGGTATTTAATGGGGCATCAACTTACCTCCACCACCATTGCGTATCATCCACTTGAAAGACGCGCAGCAATAGTCACAACTCCTACGCTCTCCCAGCTCTCCTTACAGATGTAGGATCTTAATTTGATTACTGCAGGATGATTTTCCTACTGTAGCAAACTGGCTCAAATTAAGATCCTACATCTGTAGCTGTACTATGCCTCCCCTCCTTCCCTCCCTCCCCTCACTCTCTCTCTCTCTCTGCCTGCTGTCCACTTCTGTGACCTGCCTCCGTCGCCCCATCATTGCCTCCCGCCACCGCCATCTTAATGAGCATCAGATTACAAACAGAAATCAACAGTTGTCACGATGATTGGCAGGTTTTGGCGCCGGGCAACTGCGTCCAGACATGTTGCTTTGATATTTCCTCTCTATCTCCTTCTCACTGATAATGTTAACCCTCTAATGAATCTATTGTGTGCCTGTCTGAAGCTATTGTCTTGTACAGGAACCATTATTTTCTCGCATTTCCCCCCGCGACTGACATACCTGTGACCGTGTGACGGCTACTGTCTCTTTCTTTCTCTCTTTCTCTCTTTCTTTCTTTCTTTCTTTCTTTCTTTCTTTCTTTCTTTCTTTCTTTCTTTCTTTCTTTCTTTCTTTCTTTCTTTCTTTCTTTCTTTCTTTCTTTCTTCCTTTATGTCTGTCTCTTTTCTCTCTCTCTTTCTTTCTTTGTTTCTTTCTTTCTCACTTTATTCTCTATCAATCTCCCACCATCACTCTTTTTTTCTCTCTTAATCCCTTTCTCTCTCCATTTTCGTCTCTCCATCTTTTTCCATCCCTCCGTAATTTGCATATTAGATGTATTTGCACTCTAATTCACCCCAACCATGTGCTATTTGAATTCATACGGGACTAAAACCTGATGACTCGCTGTATATCCACTCCAGATGAAATGTCATCTTGCATGGAACAGCAGTATAATTTAATAGCAATTAACTGTAACGATCCCGGCAGTCTGAGTCGGGTCCTGTCTGTGTACTAGTCTTTCTGCTCGTGATCTCCAGTTTCCCGAGGGTTCTGGAACGCTCCCTGCCTGGTTGCCGGGCAACGTTGCTAGGCGGGAGCTCTCTTGATTTCCGCACCTGCATCCCATCAGCAATCTGCACACCTGGTCCTGATCATCACCCTTCTTAGGCTCTGGCCTAACATCCATTCCCTGCCGGATCGTTAGCCATGAACAGTATGTTTATCAGCGGATCTAGTCTTAGAGCTTAGAGCATTAGTTTTGTTGTTTTGCACCTTGTTTGCTTGTTGTATGCTTACCTCCGTTTTGTTCTCCCTGCAGTCACTCGTCCGGAACCTTCACCCAACCTCTGCCTGATGGTCGGCGGCTGCCGAGCCATCATTGGACCAACTACTGCACCCTCAACAACTCATCCACGCCGCCCGCTCTGTTCCCTGGATTATTCAGCTGCACTCGTGGATCAGTTAAATAAACCTTTGACACCACTTACCTTGTCCTGGTCTGCTTCTGGGTTCTGGCTTAGTAAACCGTGACAGAACGATCCGGCCAGTAATGAACCCAGCGGACCTGGACTCTGTTCGCCATGCCATTACCCATCAGGAGAAGATGTTGGGCCATCATAGCACGGTACTACAGGAGATCGCGTTGTCAGTTCGGAACCTTTCTACCGGTCTGACGGAGGTCCAGAACCAGCGCAAGTTTCCGGTGGAGGATCCACTACCGGTTTCACCCATCTCGCCTGCCGCGTCTGGAGCTGTGCCCTTCCGTGAGCCCAAGGTTCCGACGCCGGATAAATATGAGGGGGAGCTGGGAAGATGCCGTTCCTTCCTTATGCAGTGTGGATTAGTGTTCGATCTACAGCCCTACTCTTATGCCACAGACAAAGCTAGGATAGCCTTTGTGATTGAGTTGCTGCGTGGTCGAGCGCTGGAGTGGGCTTCAGCCGTTTGGGAACGACAGGATCCCTGCATGGCTTCATACCAGGGGTTCACGGCCGAGATGAGGAAGCTCTTCGACCATTCCGTCCGAGGGAGGGACGCAGCTAGGCGCCTGTTTTCGCTTCGCCAAGGAACTTCGCAGCGTGGCCGACTTCGTGATCGAGTTCAAGACGTTGGCTGTGGAGAGTGGGTGGAATGAGGAGTCTCTGCAAGCGGCCTTTTACCAGGGTCTGTCGGAGCAGCTCAAGGATGAGTTGATCTCCTATCCGGAGCCTAGTGACCTGGACAGCTTGGTAGCCTTGTCTATTCGGGTGGATAATCGAGTCCGAGAGCGAAGGAGGGAGAAGCAATGGGTCCCGTCCAACCGATCAGCTTCTCAGGTGCCAGTCGGGTCGGGGATTGGACCAGAATACGTCGATCATCGTCCACCACACAGGATTAGTGGAGAGGTCCTGTCTCCCGATTCTGAACCCATGCAAGTGGGGCGGCACGGGTTAACCAAGGAGGAGCGCCAACACAGACGTAGGACTAACTGTTGCCTCTACTGTGGTGGTTCGGGACATTACCTCGCCACTGGTTCCCGGCGGTCGTCAAACTGCGCGGCTCGCTAAAGTTGGGAGGACTTTTAGCGAGCCAGTTTCGACCTCTCAATACCTCTGTCAGACCCCGTTTCCCGGCTACCCTTATGAACAGGAATCAGAGCTTAGCGATTAACGCTTTTATCGATTCAGGTGCCGATGGAAGCTTTCTTGATGCCGAGTTGGTGGAACAGCTGGGGCTTTCCAAGGAGCAATTGCCGGAAGCCATTGAAGCTACCACTCTGGACGGCAGTAGTCTGGCACGTATCACGATGAGGACTGAACCGGTTAAGATGCTGTTGTCGGGAATCATTCTGAGATGATTTCATTCTTCATTCTGCCGTCTTCCCATGTTCCTCTGGTCCTTGGATACCCCTGGCTGAAGGAACACAATCCCACGTTCGATTGGGTGACGGGCAAGGTAACGAGTTGGAGCCTTGATTGTCATGCTAACTGTCTCAAGACTGCCTGTCCCCATTCGGTTCCCAGTCAGGTGATTGAGGCTAAACCCCCAGATTTGTCCCTGGTTCCCGAGACATATCACGATTTGGGGGAAGTGTTCAGTAAGCAGAAGGCTCTGTCACTCCCTCCCCACCGACCATATGATTGTGCCATCAACCTGTTCCCTGGAGCTGTCTACCCTAAGGGAAGGTTATACAGTATCTCCCGACCTGAACGTGAGGCTTTGGAGACCTACATCAAGGAGTCCCTAGCTGCTGGTCTCGTTCGTCCCTCGTCATCACCCCTGGGGGCAGGATTCTTCTTTGTGGGTAAGAAGGATGGCTCTCTTCGACCGTGTATTGATTATCGGGGTTGAATGACATCACGGTCAAGAACAAGTATCCCCTGCCCTTGATGAGTTCTGCCTTCGACTCCTTACAGGGTGCTACGGTGTTCACCAAGCTAGACCTACGCAATGCGTATCACATGGTCCGGATCAGAGAGGGGGACGAGTGGTTGACGGGTTTCAATACACCGATGGGTCACTTCGAGTATCAGGTGATGCCGTTTGGACTGACCAATGCTCCAGCGGTATTCCAGAGTATGGTGAACGACGTCCTGAGAGATATGATCGGTCTCTTTGTGTTTGTTTACCTGGATGACATTCTGATCTTCTCGAAGGAACCTTCCGACCACGTCCAGCATGTCCGGCAGGTTCTGCAGCGATTGTTGGAGAATCGCCTGTTCGTGAAGGCCGAGAAGTGCGAGTTTCACGCCCACACGACATCCTTTCTCGGGTACATCATCTCCAGGGGAGAGATTAGGATGGACCAGGAGAAGGTTAGAGCGGTTCTGGAATGGGCCCAGCCCGGTACGAGATTGCAGCTCCAGAGATTTTTGGGGTTTGCGAATTTCTACCGCAGATTCATCCGGGATTACAGCCGTGTGGCCGCTCCGTTAACTGCCTTGACTTCCAGTATCAGGACCTTCAAGTGGAATCCGGAGGCGGATCGAGCGTTTCTGGATTTGAAGAGGCGATTCACCAACGCACCGATTCTCTCTCAACCGGACACGGCCCGTCAGTTCGTCGTTGAAGTGGACGCGTCTGATGTGGGAGTTGGCGCCATCCTGTCGCAGCGATGCTCCACGGACAGTAAACTCCATCCCTGCGCCTACTACTCGCGTCGCCTTTCGCCTGCGGAGAGGAATTACGATGTGGGTAACCGGGAGCTTCTCGCGGTGAAACTTGCCTTGGAGGAGTGGCGCCACTGGTTGGAGGGGGCGGAGCAACCGTTTATTGTCTGGACTGACCACAAGAATCTTGCTTACGTGCAATCGGCTAGACGTCTCAACTCCCGCCAGGCCAGGTGGGCGTTGTTTTTCGGACGATTCAAGTTTTCCCTGACGTTCCGACCTGGATCTAAGAACGGCAAAGGCGGACGCCTTGTCCCGGATGTTCTCCAAGACGGAAGAGAGTGGGTCCAAGACCGAGACAATTCTCCCCGGAACTGCGTCGTGGGAGCAGTTATGTGGAAGATTGAGGAGGAGGTGATGGCGGCCCTTCGGACGCAGCCCGGTCCCGGTAACGGTCCACCCGGTCGGTTGTTTGTGCCTGAGTCGGTTCGTCCTGCTGTCCTCAAATGGTCCCACGCCAGCAAGATGGCTTGTCACCCTGGCGTGGCTCGGACGATGGCGTTTCTTCGCAGACGTTTTTGGTGGCCTGCCATGGCCGAGATACTCGGGGTTTTGTTGCTGCCTGTCCAGTGTGTGCGCAGAATAAGAGTACCAATCGGCCCAGCTCTGGACTACTTCACCCCCTTCCTATTCCCCGGCGACCATGGTCGCATCTGGCCCTGGACTTTGTCACTGGGTTGCCCGCTTCTGAGGGGAACACGGTCGTTCTGACTATCGTGGACAGATTCAGCAAGTTCGCCCACTTTGTGCCTATTGCCAAGCTTCCCTCTGCCTCGGAGACGTCCGAGATCCTGGTTAGGGGAGGTTTTCAGGGTCCACGGTTTGCCCAGTGATATCGTTTCCGACCGTGGCCCTCAGTTTACCTCTGCTGTCTGGAAGTCCTTCTGTTTGGCCATTGGAGCTACAGTCAGTCTCACATCTGGTTTTCACCCCCAATCCAATGGTCAGGCGGAGAGAGCCAACCAGAAGATGGAATCCACGCTACGCTGCCTGGTCTCTTCCAACCCCACCTCCTGGGTCTCTCAGTTGCCTTGGGTTGAGTATGCCCACAATACTCTCCCTACATCTGCCACTGGGATGTCTCCTTCCAGTGCCTGTATGGCTACCAACCTCCCTTGTTCCCTTCTCAGGAGAAGGAGCTCTCAGTGCCTTCTGTTCAGGCCCATATTCGTCGTTGCCACCGGACCTGGCATCGGGCCAGAAAGGCACTCCTTAGAGTTTCGGACCGGTATCAGCTCCAGGCGAATCGTCGCCGGATCCCCGCTCCCACCTATACCATCGGAGATAGGGTCTGGTTGGCCACACGGGATCTTCCTTTACGGACTGAGTCTAGGAAGTTGTTACCGAAGTTCATTGGTCCGTTTGTGGTGGAGAAGGTGATCAATCCGGTGGCAGTTCGACTCAAACTACCGAGGACGCTCAGAGTCCATCCCACCTTTCATGTCTCCTGCCTCAAGCCTGTTTTCCTCAGTCCTCTGTTGCCTCCTCCGCCTCCTCCTCCTCCTCCTCGGATGATCGGAGGTGGTCCTGCCTACACGGTGCGACGCATCATGGATTCCAGACGGCGGGGCCGGGGTTTCCAGTATCTCGTGGACTGGGAGGGGTATGGTCCTGAAGAGAGGAGTTGGATTCCGCGGCGACAGATCCTAGATGCTGACCTCATTCGTGACTTCTACCGCCTCCATCCTGGCGCTCCGGGAGTCCGCCCGGTGGCGTTCGTCGGAGGGGGGTACTGTAACGATCCCGGCAGTCTGAGTCGGGTCCTGTCTGTGTACTAGTCTTTCTGCTCGTGATCTCCAGTTTCCCGAGGGTTCTGGAACGCTCCCTGCCTGGTTGCCGGGCAACGTTGCTAGGCGGGAGCTCTCTTGATTTCCGCACCTGCATCCCATCAGCAATCTGCACACCTGGTCCTGATCATCACCCTTCTTAGGCTCTGGCCTAACATCCATTCCCTGCCGGATCGTTCAGCGGATCTAGTCTTAGAGCTTAGAGCATTAGTTTTGTTGTTTTGCACCTTGTTTGCTTGTTGTATGCTTACCTCCGTTTTGTTCTCCCTGCAGTCACTCGTCCGGAACCTTCACCCAACCTCTGCCTGATGGTCGGCGGCTGCCGAGCCATCATTGGACCAACTACTGCACCCTCAACAACTCATCCACGCCGCCCGCTCTGTTCCCTGGATTATTCAGCTGCACTCGTGGATCAGTTAAATAAACCTTTGACACCACTTACCTTGTCCTGGTCTGCTTCTGGGTTCTGGCTTAGTAAACCGTGACATTAACAGTAAACAATGGTATGGGGTTGGTTAATAAATCAATGGGTGTGGAGAGGAGGGGTGGCGAGCATGTTTTTCTTCTATACCTTTCATCCAGTGAAAGGTAGATTAGCTGGGTTTTAGTTGGGTTTCAAAGACCTCGACGCACCTGAACAAATTTCAGTGGCTATGATACTGTGAGTTGATGTTCTCTTTTTTGCAGAAAGTGACACAGATTGTGTACTGTAATAATGATTCATGCAATACTACAACAATAAATTCATGCACGTCTCCACTTGAATTATCTCTCCTGTATGTGTAGCACATGGGGATGTGTGTAACTTACTCCTCAGCCTGAAGTGTCTCCACTTGCACCACCGAATAGCTAGCATTTCGTGTGGCCCGACCGGTAAGATGCTTCAGGAGGGCGGTCACCTGTGCTAGCAAGGCAGAGGTCCTGCATGTGAGCCGAATTAGGAGGAAGTGGTACTCGCTAAGCAAGCAGCGTGACGTCTTTTACATACTGTATGTACATATGTAATCCGCTAGCTGTACTGTTTAACACAAGATGTTGCACTTTGTGTATGTTTGCTGTCTTATGTCTGATACCGCTGAACATACAAGAGTTACAATGCTCAAGAGTATACATAGTATTTAGTTTATCTTAGTATCTGAACCAGGAACCCTGTTCTAAATGGTCCATTTCACTATGTGAACAAAACAATGCCGTTCTGACAAGAACAACTCCACTGTTCGTGTTGCATAACGTAAGCCACCTTCCCTTTTGTGGGAATATTTCCTGAAATGCACAGTTAAAGTGACGTGCTAGTCGTCATAGCAAACAGAGGAAGCTAAGAAAGGAAGTAGACACCTTTGATGAAACGAGCCAAAGAGCCTTTGATGTATACAGCGCCAAACCCAGCTGTTGTCTACTACTTCAAGGGCACCCTGCCGCGCATATCCCGCCCAAATGAGAAATGGCATAGAAACACCTTTTTTATTCTTAAACAATCAACGTTTACTATTTGCTGATTACCATTTATTTTTCCTGTATACCACGCACCACGTGTGTTCTATTATCTGTACTGTGCTGCAGGGGTTTGATTTAGGGGCTAAATACTGTAGGAGTAGGCAAGTATGCAGTCGTTTGTATGCTTTTGTTTACCAACCAGAAGTCCCTGCCTGTGTTTGTGGATACTGTAGCTTGCATTTTTGCATTACAAGGAGATATTAGGTAAATGGCAAGGTTGAAATTATGTCATTATGATGTTGACTTAACCAGGTTCGCCCCCTGGGTGAATTATGAAATAAGGAAGTCATTGTCATGTTAAAATCATCTAAATTCATTGCCATTCCATACCTCCTTCACCAACTTTCCACACGTTGTTTGTCTCATCAGGTAATGGAATTGGATGCATGGACCGATAAGACATGCCACATTAAGTTAATGTGGGGGAACTGCACAGCAGTAGAGCCTCTTTGATAGGCCATGATGCCCAGCATGTCTGAGGCCTAGAGGCAGAACCTCAGGCTAACGTGTCACAACCTCTCACTCAAGTGCGGTAGACTCACACTAGCAATGGAGGTTGCAACATTTCAGAGGGTTTGCGGAACCTCTAGGGGGTAAAATGCATCAGGAAGGCAAGGAGCTATTATTGGTACGATAGATGCATGTGGATGTTATGTAGGAAAGAATTAGCTGGTATTACACAGTGTCATTTTAAACATCAAGATACCTGATAAAGTACATAGTGTAAGATTCTGTTTTTGTTTTCTTAGTTCACCTTTTGTAGCCCTGTTTCTTTGTGTTCTTGAACGTAGCCCATTCTTTCATTTTTGTTCATTGATTTCACCTGTGTTAGTTACTCACCTGGTCTCATCAGCTCCTTCTTAAGTTCAGTTCTTTCTGTTTGTGCCTTGTGAGGTATTGTTTGTTTTGACTCTACTAAGCCTTTTCATAGCTCATTTGTGAGAACCAGTTATAGCCTTCAGTCCTAGTTTTTGATTCTCCTGCCTGTTTGCCTACCTGTGTATGACCATAGCCTGCCTGTGATCACGATTCCTGCCTTTTGCGAAGGTGAAATAAACACCAGCCGCACTCTGCGCGTGAATCTTCACCTTTTTCTCCCTGGTATTCATTACAGAATACCTCACCAAAAAACGGAATGGATTCAGCGGAGTTACAGTGGCACCTAACCCGGCAAGAGGAGCGTATGGAGGTAATCGGCCATCATCTCCGCCAGCCTATCCCTACTCCTCCGATGCCAGGTATCGTGACCCATAGCCCTCCTTATTCATATCCATGCCTGGAAAATATGACGGTTCACCTGGGAAATTTCTGATGCAATGCAGCAAATACATTGAGCACAACAATGCAGCAAATGCATTGAGCACAACCCCACTAACTTTGCCACTGACAAGAGCAGGGTGGATTTTGTTGTGTCTGTACTCACAGGCAAAGCCCTGAATTGGGCCACCGCCATATGGACTGCCAACAGCACAGAACTCGGATCCGAGACCCATTTCCACACCCTCTTCAAAGAGGTATTCGATCACTCTCCTTCCGGTCGTCCTATATGGGACCTCCTCATAGACCTTCAACAAGGACGCAATTCAGCTGCCGAATATTCCCTCGAGTTCCACACCATGGCTGTAGGGAGTGGATGGAGTGAGGCTGCTTTACTTATCGTCTACCGAAGAGGGCTCAACCGGGAATTTCAGGCGGAGCTGGCCTGTAGAGGTGACCTTCAGGCTTTAAATCAATACATTCGTATCTCCATCGACCACCTCATCGCCGACCACCAAAGAACTCTGCCAACCAGGAACCCGAAAACTTCTCTTTCCATGATTCCGTCATCCCGTCCGAGTCTTCCAGAGCCCATGCAGTTGGGTCATGCTCCTCTCCTGTGTATCGAACGTCAAAGACGGATCCAAAAGGGCTCTGCCTATACTGTGGAGGGAAAGATAATCTACTCAGACATTGCCCTGTTCGTCCCCCACGGAGAGATGAGAAGGGTCCCTCCACTGCCATGCAGGTAGGCGGGTCTGTATTTCTAAATATCTCCCAGAAACAATTCTCAATCCCAGTATTGATAACCGTGAAGGGGGTTACGAAGTACGTAGAAGGCTTGATAGATTCGGGAGCAGCAGGTAGTTCTATCGATCACCAGCTAGTACAAGACATTGATCTTACACCTGTATAGCAAACAGAGGAAGCTAAGAAAGGAAGTAGACACCTTTGATGAAACGAGCCAAAGAGCCTTTGATGTATACAGCGCCAAACCCCTCCCTTAAGGATTAACACCCTGGACGGGCAGCCATTGGGCACGGGCTTCATTACGCACCTGACACAGAGCGTTACCCTCCAGATTGGAGTCTTCCACACCGAAACCATTCAACTCATGGAACTCTCATCCCCCAAACATCCACTCATCCTCGGACACCCCTGGCTTTGTCGTCACGACCCTGCCATCTCGTGGCGGCTTGTGGTCAGGACATCGGGGCATTAAACGAACCACCGAACTTCTAGCCCGTAAGTTCTGGTGGTCCTCACTGGCATCCGACGTCATGGATTACGTACTCTCTTGTCCAGTCTGCGCCCAAACCAAAAGCCCTCGTCATCTCCCTTCCGGTAAGCTTCAACCTTTGCCAATCC
This sequence comes from Coregonus clupeaformis, assembly GCF_020615455.1. Classification (NCBI taxonomy): domain Eukaryota; kingdom Metazoa; phylum Chordata; class Actinopteri; order Salmoniformes; family Salmonidae; genus Coregonus; species Coregonus clupeaformis. The sequence continues at coordinate 68,292,675 of NC_059208.1, read as the reverse complement.
CTCACAGACCCTGGTCCCACATAGCTGTTGACTTCATCACAGACCTTCCTGAATCCTCTGGTAACACCACCATCCTTTTCATAGTAGACCGTTTTTCAAAAATGTGTTGTCTGGTTCCTCTTCCTCATTCACCGAACACCATGGAATTGGCTGAGTGTATGTTCCAACAGGTGTTCCGTCTGTATGGGATTCCGGAGGACATCGTCTCTGAAAGAGGACCCCAGGTGTGGCGAGCCTTCTGTGAACGACTGGGGGTCGCCCTCAGCCTCTCCTCTGGGTACCATCCCCAGACCAATGGGCAGATGGATCACCTGAACCAAAAAATAGGGAAGTACCTCCACCAACAATGTTCTGCCTCGCCACGACTCGAGTCGTTATATGGTCTGGGCCGAATACGCTCAGAACTCACTCATGCATTCATCCCTCCGCCTTACTCCGTTTAAGTGTGTCCTTGGTTACCAACCTCCCATGTTTCCCTGGGAGGCAGAGCCTGGTACTGTCCCAGCTGTCGACGACTGGTTTTGGCATAGTGAGCGGGTATGAGAGACCGCTCACCGGCATCTGCAGGAAGCCTCTAATACCCAGAAACGCTTTGCCGACAGACGCCACAGACCTACGCCACCCTTTCACCCTGGACAACGTGTGTGGCTCTCTACCAGAGACATCCGGCGCCGCCTCCCCTGCAAAAAGTTCTGTCCTCGCTTCATTGGTCCCTTCAAGATAACCCATCGCATCAACCCTGTCACGTACCACCTCCAGTTACCCCGTCAGTATAAGAGCTCCTCGTCCTTCCATGTGTCTCTGTTAAAACCGGTCACCTACAGTCCTCTTCATCCTCCAGTCTCAACCCGCAGTGCGCCCCCACCGTTGGACGACGGAGGGGAACCTGCCTACGCCATTCAGGCCATCCTTGATTCCAAACGCCTGAGAGGTCGCATCCACCATCTAGTGGACTGGGAAGGTTATGGGTTCTGTATTTGTTTTCTTAGTTCACCTTTTTGTTCTTGTACATAGCCCTGTCTTTCATTTCTGTTCATTGATTTCACCTGTGTTAGATACTCACCTAGTCTCATCAGCTCCTTATTTAGTTCAGTTCTTTCTGTTTGTGCCTTGTGAGGTATTGTTTGTTTTGACTCTATTAAGACTTTTTATAGCTTGTTTGTGAGAACCAGTTATAGCCTTCAGTCCTAGTTTTTGATTCTCCTGCCTGTTTGCCTACCTGTGTATGACCATTGCCTGCCTGTGACCACAATTCCTGCCTTTTGCGAAGGCGAAATAAACACCTGCCGCGCTCTGCACATAAATCTACACCTTTTTCTCCCTGAGTATTCATTACACATAGGTGTCCATATGTATTTCCTAGGGAAGACAGTTTGATATTAACACGTGTACATATCCTATTCACAGACCAATAAGCTAAAAACGATAGTATAGTTTTCACAGATAAATATGAATCCTTTGACACACAATTTGTGAACTGTTTTCACTTGAAATATAGGTAATGTGTAACATTTGCACACCTATAGCATTACCACACTATGAACTAACAGACCATTATATTTTCTTAAAGTGAAGACATTTTAGTCCTGGTTATGATTAACCTGTTACAGAAGCCTTATGCTATCAGAGGTGCTACTGTCCAGCCCAATCTTTTTATGAGCGATTTGCTGTTTTTAATGAAAACCCTTGCAGCCCTATCCACAATCAGCTCCCCCATCTCAGCTTATATTTCATCCGGCTATTGTGATCTCATCACTAGGCACTGGCGTAATACATAATTCCCTCTTTATGACAAACAGTGGCTCAGAGAGGAGGAGGAGGGGGGGGGGCAAACATCTTAAAATAAATGCTTTCGGGCTTGTGTCAAGTCGTAGCCACTCTCGTTGGAATAATCATGTTAAGCTTGTGTTTGCCGGCTCTCAGGCTCCCATCGAATGAGCGCTGACGTCCTTCGTATCGAACAGGTTTTGTTGCCCCTGTGGCAGGCTTTCGAGCGATGAACAAGGGACGTCAAAGTGAAGATGGTTTTCCATGCATGCCACGAGAGGTGTCACCCTTCCAGTGCGTTTCCATGTCCCCCTTCCCTTAGCCCCAACATTCACACACACACACACAGCTACAACTCTCTGTGCAAGTTTGTCACTGTACGACAAACCCAGGATGTAAAACAATGTACACGACCACACACACACAGGGCGAAGGCTGAAAATGAGGTGCATGACACATGTATGGTGGGAAGAGCGACGACCCAGACGGAATTAACACACAGCGACTGCACACACACACAGCTACACACACATAGAGAAAGACTACACACACACCCCTACCAGAAACATGCCCCCCTTACTTGCTGCCCCCACCCCGCCCGCTCTCCCCTCAGCCCGAAAATCTTTATCTGCTACATGATGCATGAAAATATACTGTCTTCTCTCAGAAGTGTTCGCGCCCTCTGAACCCATCGTCTCAGAGGCAATGTGACCTCGCTGCCGTCATCCATTTTAGTTGGTAGAGCAAATTCTATGAATTTGTATTACTTTCTGTCTGGTGTGTGTGTTTCTGTTTTTTTTCTGTCTTTCTTTTGGTGTCTCTTCACTGTGGTGTTGAATGTCTTGATACTTGCAAAATGAAATTGTTTAGGTACTCTGAGAAGCCTCTTTCTCGCCACACGTGGTGTTTATACTACTGGTCCCCTCTCTTTGTCATTGATGGTCTCTCGTATGGTGGTTGAAATACAAACGTGATATTCAAGCTGTCGTTCTGTAGAGGTGAGTAGCCAACCACTCCATTCCTAAGGGTACTGTAAAAAAAAATTCAACTGGTCTACCTACAGTACTTCGTCTAGAACCTTGTAGACACCATCATGGTAAGACAGTAACATTGACGCAAGGCTCTGAAAGCATCAATTAGCACCACTGGTGGTCCGCGTACATTATTATCTCCATTTTCTTTTTACATCTCATGGGAGAAGCTGCTAAGGGATACAATTATTTTTTTTGACACAAAAATGGAACTGTTAATTCACCTGTGATAATTAGTGCTATTCTTACCTCCATGTTGATTAACGTATAAAGAGGTGTTTATTTATTAATGAATTATTCCATCAGATTTGACTTTCGTCATTGTGTGATCTCAAGTTGAGGAGTAGTCTCAAAGGAAAAAAGATTACAGTCCTGTTTGGCAGTGATGGCGTTTGTCAAAAAATTTCCTTAAATTATGATTTTCTTTACTTTCATGTTTTTATTAGTTGTTTTAGAGTTAGTTGAGCTTGGGCCCAGATATTTGGTGTAAGACTGAAACCATTATTTTCATACTATATCAAGTCTTTGATAGTGATGATTCTCTGTAACTCTCTTATCAAGACAATCTACAGATTAAGTGTCTAAGAAACATACTGTATCTTCCCTGTTGTAGAAAAATAAATCGAAGGAGAAAAGCAACACCAACCGTACAGTGAACGAAAGATAACAACCATTGACAAGAAACGGAAGTTAAGAGACTGAAACGTGAGCCGTTGTCAAACAGAGCTCAAGCTAAACTAAAATGCATCCTCTTTGTAACCAAAGTGGGAGGTCTTGGAGAAAAACGTCAACATGTTAGCGTAGCTGCGTAGAATGTCTTCACATCCTCTATGCTGGATCCTGATGTGTTCCTCCACTGATGTTGCAGAGGTAAAGTACAGAAGTAAAACACTATGATCAGTGTTTGTTGAATCAACATCACAGCATCACTGTACCTCACCTTTGGGAAATGATGTGAAGGAATGAGACGCTTGTCACAGCTGTCTTAGAAAAGTAGGACATGTTTATCTTATTGATGCTTTACACATAGATGTACATACTACAGCTCACGGGCCCAATTCAATGGAGCCCGCATTGTAGTGTTGTAGTATTCACTGTATACATATACTGTATATATATAGTGGCATTGGAACACACCTTTTTCCCCATTGTCTTTGCATTAGATAGGTGTAAGCTGTAGGGCAACATTTTTGCCTAGCATTTCAGAGGCCAAAGTGGAGCTACTACCATCGCTTTTTACATGAAGTGTCGAGGGGGTAGGGCTCCAGGGGTTGTCTCTGGATAGGGCCATGTGACATGAAACCAGGGTTACACAAGTAACCTAACATTTCTCTACCCTATAAATGCCACTGAAATCACAGGGAACAGCCCCAACACACCTAACGCAACAGGCGTTTCCGTCTCCTCACCCCACTAATATGGTTAAAACACTTTTTACCACATCAGTCAGGACATCCCATCTCATCCCGGTCCATCTCCAAAGGCAGACGTAAAGAATGGGAAACCATCTTAAATCCCGTCTCGCGCCGCTCGTCTAATGACTACTGAGCTCCTGCATATTTCAACATTAATTCATTAGAGGCGGGGATTGGGCGAGATCAGCAGTAGCGGCAGGGCGAATCGTGGCGCTCTGATTGAGGCTGTTGTGTTTTATAGGAGCCATTTTTCAACGCCGCCTCTGACAGCACTTGAGGTAATTACATCGGCTAATTCAAAAAGAAGAGAGGGACGGAGGGAGTAAAGGAGGGAGATATGTGGTGAGGAGTGGACTTTAGAGTTGCCTGCAGTGGCCAAGGGAAGCCAGGCTTCCCCCAAAAATGTACCAAGAAAAAAAACATATAAAATCATTTATCTTTCATCTCTCTGTGTTTCATAATTTTCATTCAATTTGCAAGAGGCTGAATGTATCTCACCGTAGAAAGCATCCGAGCGAGTGTATGTGTAGGCCATCTATCTGATGCTGTCTGGTCCAAAAGAGTATGACATTGTTGCCGCCCGGTGCATTGAATGCAAGGGAAGCCAGCAAGCATTTGGCCTCCCTTGATAAAAAAAGTATAAAATAATAGCCAATCAGCGTTGAGCTAAACTGAATGAGCTCAACTGTGAATGGTCCAGGCGCACCAAAAAAAAAGTGTAAAGGGAAGCCAGTTTGGATTTGGCGTCACTCCAATCAAATCGCATTGAGAGCATACGTCATCGACAGAAACTTGAATTGTTGCATCTAGCTAGCTAGCTAAAATTGGCCCTTTCCTAAATTTGCCATGGATGGAGATAGGGATTTGGACTTGTGGTTTTACTTAATTCTCGGTACTGGACAATGATTATAACGTCGATTCTGATCCAACCATTAATTCATACATTGTGACCCTGGCAAGATGGAAGTTCAATATGTAGCTAGATGTAGAAGGTTAATGTTAACTACCTAATGTTACCCATGTAAGGAAGTTAGACTAGCAAGCAAGAATTTTAGCCAGGTAGCCAAAGACAACAAAAAATAAAAGCGTGTACCGTTTCGTCAACATAAAAGAGAGGAGGATGGCATTGGCATTTCTCTACAAGTAGGGTGAGTCAACATGTTTTTTCTAATTGCACGAACGCGCACACACAAACACACACATACACATACACACCCACAAACACACACACGCACACAATAATCAGAAACATGGGCAGCCACATCATATTTAGCTTATGTTGATTGGACTAAATTGTTTTTGGTATCTTTTAGTTGTCACTATATTAGACAAGCACAAGTGATTTGTTGATGTTGAAATGTTGAAGTTGAAATGGTGCTGGAATAGTGGAGGCAGCTCCTGTTTTCTTTGCGACTTGCGGTAACTAAATCAATAGTTGTTTAGTGGTCCGAAAATGTCGGAAACATTTACTTGCTTGACCATGCTGTAGGTCATGAAACTGTTTGTTACATGCAATATGTTTTGTGGACTTCACCGGACAGAGGTTGCCCTCCGGTTTTGAATTTATTCTGCCACTGTGTCTTCTTATTGTCTAGGCCTTGGGCCTATATAACACAGTGTCAAGGCATGTGAACTAACAGGTTATAGAGCAAACAACGCAATTATCACAACACGTAGGTTATAATATGTTTTAAAAAATCTGGCTTCCCCAGTGATTTTACCCACGCACCGCTACTGGTTGCCTGGTGTTTTTTGGCTGGAGATAGTGTGTGTGCGTGTGTGTGTTAGTGTGATCAGATTGGCTTTTGTCGGCTATGCGCCATTTAAAGGTAATTTCCGATTGAGCCGACACATGCGTTTACAGTGAATGTGGTCTCCGCGATCGCAGGAACATTTCCTTTAAAATTTGCGTAGACAACAAAGCGCTTAAAAGTTGCATAGACAACAAAGCACGATCGGGTTGAATCCCAGCCTCATTTAGCATGTGTGTGTCTGTGTGTGTGTGTCAGTGTGGTGTTTGTGCGTGTATGCACGTGTTCATTGTGACACTGTAGAATGGGGTTATTTTTTCTCTGCCAATTCTGATACAGGGTTTAAGAGTGGATTTAGGGAAAAGGGGGCACAAACATAGCCACTATGGCCTTGGCGTTCACCCCCCTGCAGCCAAATAGCCACTTAAACTCATATATAACTTATTCTCAAACAACACCTCCCATCTCCTTTGTTCACTCCTATATGTAAATGATATATCTGTGGTATACACACACACACACACACACACACACACACACACATCCCTACTCTACCTCTCCCTCTTCCAATTAGAACGCAGTACCATTTTCTTGTCAGTGAGCATCTCCCTCAGTCTCCAAATGACTGCTCAGCGTCAAGCCTGTCAAGAAATTAAGCCATCACACGATGAGAGCTGCTCCTCTCTCTCTCTCTCTCTCTCTCACTCTCTCACTCTCTCACTCTCTCACTCTCTGTCAGTTTTCTAGCAATAAACGAATCACTTAGGAGTTCCAAATACATCACACACAAGCATGCACACACCTACACATTTTTGTGTATCCGTTAGGTGTTCCAGTGTGTTTTGATACTACAAATTAATGAATATATTTTTTCCCCTAGATATCTACTTTTCCTCTAGCTGTCTCTCTCTCTTCCACTCATCTATGAATGCCCTCCTTCATTTAACAATGCTTTTTGTTGCAAAAGAGTTCTTTCAAAAAGTCAAGTCTCAATCTCTCTCTTTAACTCTTTTTCTCACTCACCCTCCTTCATTTAACAATGCTATTTGTTGCCAAAGAGTGCTGTCAAAAACTAAAATGTCTCAATCTCTCTCTCTTTCACACTTTTTCTTGCTCTCCCCTCTTTCTTACCCATTACCCCCTCTTCTTTCTCTCTCTACCATCCCCCCAACTCTCTCTCTCTTGCGCTCTCTTTCCCATTCCCCCTCTCTTCTCTCTCTTTCTTGCTCTCGCCCATTCCATTCCTCCCTCATCTCCCTCCCTTCAGTTGACTGACTCTAATCCACTCCAGTAAGTGAAGCCAACACGCGGATCACTGGCGGCCCCCTCATCGTCTCTCCTCTCTGGGGAGGCCTTTGTGGAGCTAGGGGCTGAGCTCCGGGCGACTCCTGTGTTACAGCACTCTTTATCCCCCCGCCGTTATCCGTGACTATATCGCTTTGTGTCTGTTTGGGGCTGCACTATAAAGGTAGAGATGGAGAGAGGGAGAGAGAGGAAGGAGGGATGGACTGCATGTGGGTGTGAGGGGAAGAGAGGATGAGAGAGATGGAAACAGAAAGGGAGAGATGGAGGGAAATTAGATATCCTCAATAAATAGAGGAGATGAAGGTGTGAATAAAGAGGGGTAGAAACAAAGAGGGGGATAGAGGACCAGTGTTTGTATTAAGGAATGATGAGAGAGTTAGAGAGGAGGTAGAAAAAGATAGAGGACTAATTTGAGCAAGATTGAGTCTCACACACAGTAAATGGGAAGAACGAGGGGAAGAACCAGATAGAGGAGGAGAAAGGAAGGAAAGAAAGAAAGAGTTTTAGTCAGCCAAAGAGAGGAAGAGCGAGACGGCGAGAGTGGCTCTTGAGGGCTAAATGAAGCCTGATTCCCCAGACATTTGGACCTCCCTCGAGGGCGTACAGTGGTTGCCTGGCACTGATGATTGGAGATAAGCTCCTGAGGGAACAACACAACAGAATAAGCTGGGAACACACAAGCGTCTTGCTCCTGTTTGATTGACGCTTATTCAGTCAACATATCCAGCATACCATCGCTCTAACACAATCCCTTTAAGAGACACAGTTGTTGTTGTACTGAATCCCAGGTGTCTAGGGAAGTCAGGCTCTTGTTTCAGTATTTATACAAGTTTTTGGATGCGATAATAGCACTTCACTGTAACAGTAGCAATATACTCTACATTTATGTGTGTACTTGTGTGTGTACATGAACTTGTGAATATGAATGTATGCATGAATGATGGATTGAATGAGTGTGTGTCATGATCTGTTTGCTACGTGTGTGTGTGTGGTTGAGTCACTGACGTGATCTTCCTGTCCAGTTTTGCGCCCCCTCGGGCTTGTGCAGTGGGGGAGATCTTCGTAGGCTACAGTGCCTTCGGAAAGTATTCAGACCCCTTGACCTTTTCCATATTTTGTTACGTTAAAATTGATTCAAATATTATATTTTTCTCAGCAATCTACACACAATACCCCATAATGTCAAAGCCAAAATAGGTTTTTAGAATTGTTTATACATTTCTTAAAAATATTAAACAGAAATAGGTTATTTACATAAGTATTCAGACCCTTTGCTATGAGACTCAAATTGAGCTCAGGTGCATCCTGTTTCCATTGATCATCCTTGAGATGTTTCTACAACTTGATTGGAGTCTACTTGTGGTAAATTCAATTGATTGGACATAATTTGGAAAGGCACACACCTGTCTATATAAGGTCCCACAGTTCACAGTGCATGTCAATGCAAAAACAAAGCCATGAGGTCGAAGGAATTGTCAGCAGAGTGCCGAGACAGGATTGTGTCGATGCACAGATCTGGGGAAGGGTACCAAAACATTTCTGCAGCATTGAAGGTCCCCAAGAACACAGTGGCCTCCATCATTCTTAAATGGAAGAAGTTTAGAACCACCAATACTCTTCCTAGAGCTGGCCGCCCAGCCAAATTGAGCAGTCGGGGGAGAAGGGCCTTGGTCAAGGAGGTGACCAAGAACCAGATGGTCACCCTGACAAAGCTCCAGAGTTCCTCTGTGGAGATGGGAGAACATTCCAGAAGGACAACCATCTCTGCAGTACTCCACCAATCAGGCCTTTATGGTAGAGTGGCCATATGGAAGCCACTCCTCAGTAAAAGGCACATGACAGCCCACTTGGAGTTTGCCAAAAGGCACCTAAAGACTCCCAGACCATGAGAAGCAAGATTCTCTGGTCTGATGAAACCAAGATTGAACTCTTTGGCCTGAATGCCAAGTGTCACGTCTGGAGGAAACCTGGCACCATACCTACGGTGAAGCATGGTGGTGGCAGCATCACTGGGAGACTAGTCAGGATCGAGGCAAAGATGAATGGAGCAAAGTACAGAGGGATCCTTGATGAAAACCTGCTCCAGAGCGCTCAGGACCTCAGACTGGGGCGAAGGTTCACCTTCCAACAGGACAACGACCCTAAGCACACAGCCAAGACAACACAGGAGTGGCTTCAAGACAAATCTCTGAATGTCCTTGAGTGGCCTATCCAGATCCCAGACTTGAACCTGATCGAACATCTCTGGAGAGACCTGAAAATAGTTGTGCAGCAACGCTCCCCATCCAACCTGACAAAGCTTGGAGGATCTGCATAGGGGAATGGGAGAAACTCCCCAAATATAGGTGTGCCAAGCTTGTAGCGTTATACCCAAGAAGACTTGAGGCTGTAATCGCTGTCAAAGGTGCTTCAACAAAGTACTGAGTAAAGAGTCAAAAAAGAATACTTATGTAAATGTGATATTTCCGTCTATTATTTTTAATACATTTGCAAAAATGTCTAAAAACCTGTTTTTGCTTTGTCATTATGGGGTATTGTGTGTAGATTGCTGAGGGGGAAAAACCTATTTAATCAATTTTAGAATAAGGCTGTACACACAGGAAACTGTTGAGCGTGAAAAACCCAGCAGCGCTGCAGTTCTTGACACAAACAGGTACCCTGGCGGGTAGGAGCATTGGGCCAGTAACCGAAAGGTTGCTGGATCGAATCCCTGAGCTGACAAGGTAAAAATATGTCGTTCTGCACCCGAGCAAGGCAGTTAACCCACTGTTCCCTGGGTGCCGATGATGTCGATTAAGGTAGACCCCCGCACCTCTATGATTCAGAGGGGTTGGGTTAAATGCGGAAGACACATTTCAGTTGAATGCATTCAGTTGTACAACTGGCTAGGTATCCCCCTTTCCCTGGCACTTACTACTATACTCAGTTAGAAGGCACTTAAATAGTTTGTCTTGCCCATTCACTTGATGAATGCACACATACACAATCCATGTCTCAATTGTCTCGAGGCTTAAAAATCCTTCTTTAACCTGCCTCCTCCCCTTCATCTACACAGATTGAAGTGGATTTAACAAGTGACATCAATAAGGGATCATAGCTTTCACCTGGATTCACCTGGTCAGTCTATGTCATGGAAAGAGCAGGTGTCCTTAACCCTTAACCTAAAATGTCTGCGTCCCCGCGGAAATCTAATTTAAAAAATCTCAATCCACTGCATTTGCTGATATCGCCCTTCCGTATCGGCGTTGAAAGGTGGTAGAACTAGAGCGGTATTTGTCAGACCAAGGGACATCTTGAAAATCTGTCTTCTCACAAAAACTTCTGTGGCGTTCAAACGGCCTACAAAGTATTATGACCACTTGAAATATGAGACTCTCACGAACACGATGGCGTTCTCTGTTTTTCTCTAGGACGCCCACAAGCCTCACAAGACTCGTCTGAAGGTCCCCGGTACCAGTTAAAACAATTTTTGGAAGTGTATATGGAGATACTTTAGTGCCTAATATAAGGGGTTAAATACATGTAAATTTTTTTAAATACAAATAGTTTCCTGATATTTATTTTATCTCTCAGATACAGGACAGACACTTCAGAACAAACTTCCTTTAGAATTGTTTTGGGGACAAGCTTTTGTTCCATATAGTGCATCTGTTATTTAATGTGTTTCTATTGGCTAATAGCAGTAATGTCAAATTCAATGTTTCATCCAATAAGTTTTTTTATATTAAAAATTGTTTTCAAAATCAAATAGCTAAATGATCCTTGGTATGACCATCTTAAAACAATTCCATATGTTATGTGTGTTGTTTTGTGTGTGTGTGTGTGTGTGTGTGTTTGTGTGTGTGTTTGTGTGGTTGCACACGTGTATGTGCGTGTGTATGTGTGCCCCTCTGTCCTATCCACCAGTGAATACCCCCTGCATTACCTAGACCATTAGCATGTTTGGAGCTTGCTGTAATGTGGGAGTGTTTGTGACACATGTGTGTGCCCCCCTCCACTTAGTCAGTGTGGATGATGGACAGGAGTGACATGCCAGGTGACAGTAATGTGTCACAATGTGGCATTAAGAAGTACCATGGTGTCTCTGACTACAGGGAATGTCCTCATAAAACCGTTTCAGGAAGCTTCTGTCACTTTGAAAAGAAGAGAAGAGTTTCATTAACTAGGTCATTTAGGTCATAGTTTACTGACTAATACTAGTACTTCACAATTAAACGTATGATAAGCTGGCCTTATTGTTGAAAGTAAATAAAGAAAATGCAGAGGCGCTACTGAAAAAATGTATTGTATACGCTTGGAGTGGAGATGTCATAGAACGTCAAAAATTAATCATTGCTGGAGACACCTTGCCGTTTTGGAGACACACTTGCTATCAAAGAGATTTGCGGTGGCTAGTTGACGGTAAATAAGTGAATTGTTTTGACACACAGTTAGCCAAGATGCTTAGCTAGACAGCTAATTGTTTACAGTTAGTTTGCAGTCACTTCTACACTATTTTGCTAGGTACAGTAGCGTTGCTGTGTCAATAATAACCTGTCTCCAAAAATGACGGTGTCTCAAGTTGTGTTGACATTTCACCATTGTGACACGTTTCCATGCATATCCACTTTATATGTGTATTGGCATATGTTATTACATGTTTATTACATATGTCAATGATATTTTTTAATTGTTCCTGGACAGCCTACGGTATTAGCTTACAGTATATACACTGGGCCTCATTTATCAACATATAAGGAAAATAATATTAAGGCTTTGGGAACCTGGCCCTCCATGGATCCCCTTGGAGCCCTTGCCAAATTGGCACTTCAACTCAACACCCTTCCAATGCCCTATGTAATCCTACTGTAGGTAAGAGCAGGTAACATCTCTTCACTGAATAATGAAGCAGGTGATTAAAATGACTGATGTCAACCTATCCATTCTCTCAGATCTCCCTTTAATGCCACCCCCTTGGCGACCATGTAGCGACCATGTCCAAACTTAGACTATTGAATGACCTCATTTGTGAAGGATCCAGCTTGCTCTACACCTGACTTCATGTCATTCACATTACACCAAGGCATTATTCTATAGTAAGTGAATGATCATGTGTGGACAGAGAACAGGTGAATATTAGGAGGGAAGAAACCCTAACTGCCATTTGATTGTCCCATTTCTCCTATCACCCCTTCTCTCCACACCTCAATCCAGCGCAGAGCAGGAGTGATACAAACCTCGGTTCAAATAGTATTTGTTTCCTTGCAAATATTTGAGCTCCACTTGACTGAGCTTGCCTGGCGCAATGGAACCAATAGAGTAGTCCCAAAAGTGCAAATACACTTCAGACAGACTCAATGAAACACCTAAAGCATTTGAAAGATAATGTATATTATTTGAACCCAGGAGTGCGCAGGAGTGATAAGAGTGATATAAGCTGTCGGCATTCAGCTCGCGGGGTCTTTTATATTGTCCATATCAGGATAGGCGAACAATGTGTCCGTTGTGGCAGGCGCCCAGAGTTCATAATGTGCTGATGCTGACCAAGTGTCACTTTGATCCATGGACGGCAGAGCAAAATGGACTGTGGCTCTTGAATCCTTAAGCAACCTACACACACACACCTTCTGCCTACCCCCATAGGAACGTCACAAAAATAAGTACAAATGGAACCAGCATCTATCTGCTGGATGGGAGACAGACATATATAGCAAAGAGGGAGGAGTGGGAGAGGGAGAGGGAGGTGGAGAAGGAAAGACAGATAGAGGGCTGGAATAAGACAAAGGAGAGAGGGTGTAAAGTGGTGAGAAAGAACAGGGAGAGTTCAGGACAAATGAAAGAGCGGTTAGGAGACATGAGAGAATGAAAGAGCAGTTGGGAGACATGAGAGAATGAAAGAGCGGTTGGGAGACATTAGAGAATGAAAGAGCGGTTGGGAGACATGATAGAATGAAAGAGCGGTTGGGAGACATGAGAGAATGAAAGAGCGGTTGGGGGAACACCATAACACCTCCTCCTCCATGCTTTACAGTGGGAACTACACATGCGGAGATCATCCGTTCACCCACACCGTGTCTCACGGCGGTTAGAACCAAAAATCTCAAATTTGGACTCCAGACCAAAGGACATATTTCCACCAGTCTAATGTTCATTGCTCATGTTTCTTGGCCCAAGCAGGTCTCTTCTTCTTATTGGTGTCCTTTAGTAGTGGTTTCTTTGCAGCAATTCGACCATGAAGGCTTGATTCACACAGTCCCCTCTGAACAGTTGATGTTGAGATGTGTCTGGTACTTTTTTAGTTGTAATACATGTGTAAACATTTCTAAAAACCTGTTTTCGCCTTGTCATTATAGGGTATCGTGTGTAGATTGTTGAGGATTTGTATTTTATTTAATCCATTTTAGAATTAGGCTGTAATGTAACAAAATGCGGAAAAAGTCAAGGGGTCTGAATACTTTCCGAAGGCACTGTATTTTAGAGCGAGACACTCCTGATAATAAGACAAAGCCAACTTGTTGTTGTTGTTGTTCAGTAGAGTGGACGTTTGATGGTGCTCAGTGCAAGAGTTGCATAAGACATGAGTCCCTCTGGTTGGTCGTTAGACCAGATCTTCTTTTAGCGTCGTTCCAGAGCTTGAAGACCAATACAGACCTTGAACTTGACAATGGATTTGAGGTTGCATGATTGCATCAAGGAGTGTATTGGGAATTAATTGCATGTATGTGTATGTGTATGTGTTTGTCAGTATGTGCTTACTGTATATGAGCCGGTTTGAGTGTTTTCATGTGCAGTATCTCAGTGTGTTTGTGTGTGTAAGTAGCGAAAAAGACCAGCCAGACATGACTCTTGGCAGCTTTGGAGATGTAAGTCTTTCAATCATTTTACGAACTAACATCTTGTTCTATATAGCTGCATCCGTCCCTATTCACTCACATTGATCTATTACCTAATACAGTAGTTGAAGCTATGCAGAATTGAAGCTAAAATCATTGAAAATGGGCATTTGGCAACAATGACATGTTTCCATATCCACATTGTTAGCTGCAAAAGGATGTGGATTTGAATGAAAACCTCTATAGAAGATGAGCCTCGAGGAGCAACATTGTGAATGTATGAAGGCACATTGCATTATGGACATTGTATTAAGGCCATAGTTACACAATACCTGCGACCAGCACACACACACACACACACACACACACACACACACACACACACACACACACACACACACACACACACACACACACACACACACACACACACACACACACACACACACACACACACACACACACACACACACACACACACACACACACACACACACACACACACACACATGCATTGTCTGATTTACACCCACATACTCATCCAGGCAGGTTTCACTTTGAACTATGAACTTGATCAAAGCAACACAGTCTGTCCTGACAAGGCAGACTTGACAGAGACACTGAGGAGTTCTTGAGCAGAAGGTATGACACACATGCACACACACACACACGCACACACACCTAATCATTGGCAATATCTACGACAACACAATTTACATATTTATAAAATCCACACTTGACACATGCATAGAGCCCAAGGCATATGTGTTCGTTTGGAATTAATTAAATGGTACAAAAGTGAAATATTTATAGTGTGACAATAGATTTTTGTCAGGTAAAACTCAAAACATGACATGACGGTGAGGGGACTTGTAAAGTATATGTTATTTTTAATTTTTTATTATTGGTATAGAATTGTCAAGATTCCGAATCAATGGATCTGTGGCAGTTTTTGTAAAGTACAATCATGTCATTTGGCGATGAACTAGTAGTTGAAATGGTGGATGTGAATTTTTAATCATTTTAATTTGAATGTGTAATAATCCTTGTAGAGAGAGAGAGAGAGGAGAGAGAACACCCTTTGATGGGAATGCACTCTGTTGAAAGTATTGTAAGTGATCTAAAGTCTTTCATTTCTTCAGATTATACCCAGATATTCACAACACATAATTAGTGTGTGTATCTGCATTGGATTGTCAACATGCAGGTGTATGTCTGCCCATGTTTGTTCACTGATATAGCCAAAGGGTTGTTTGTGTTTGGACGGAGTGGATATAGGTTTCAAGACTCTCTCTCCCTCTCTCTCCTTTCCTCTATCCATTTCTTTCTCCCTCCTATTACACAAGCAACACAGAAAGGGGGAAACCTCCAAGTATGGGACGATCTGTCATCTCTACATTATCAGTGAAACACACCGCCTTACATATTGTGCTACAAGGGCTCCGGCAAATTGCTCATTTTATGGGACATGATAAAGAAAATGCTACCTTATGTTCACACTTTTTACTGCCTGATGCTGGCAAGACACGCCATGATTCACTTGCGGAAACCAGTTTTCGCAGGCTGCAGTGTGTTGCTTGGTTTGTGGGGTGTATGGTTGTGTATGGGTGTATGGGTGTGTATGGGTGTATGGTGTGTATGGGTGTATATGCATGTATGGGTGTGTATGCGTGTATGGGTGTGTATGGGTGTATGGGTGTGTATGCGTGTGTATTGGTGTGTATGTGTGTATGGGTGTGTATGCGTGTATGGGTGTGTATGGGTGTGTATGTGTGTATGGGTGTGTCTGGGTGTGTATGCGTGTATGAGTGTGTATGCGTGTATGGGTGTGTATGCGTGTATGGTGTGTATGCGTGTATGGGTGTGTATGCGTGTATGGGTGTGTGTGAGTGTATGGGTGTGTGTGAGTGTATGGGTGTGTATGCGTGTATGCGTGTATGGGTGTGTATGGGTGTATGGGTGTGTATGCATGTATGGGTGTGTATGGGTGTGTATGCGTGTATGGTTGTGTATGTGTGTATGGGTGTGTATGCGTGCATGGGTGTGTATGCGTGTATGGGTGTGTATGTGTGTGTATGGGTGTTTGTGTGTTTGTGTGTGTTATGTCGACAAAGACACAAACAGAGATGGATATAGGTTGGATGTATAATATTTCCATTTCATACCATCTTTACCACCATCTCATGTCAATGGATCACTCAACAACAAGTAAAAAAAGCTGACGGATGTCGCTCACCTGATGTAGCCAGACAAGTGTCTCTACTGGAATATCTTAGTATGACGATGAGCCTTATCTGGGTTCAGTTAGTCTTTCCTTGATTCCTTGCGTCCTTGCGTCCTCTCTCCTCGTCCTTCTCAAAGAGAAAGAGCCCTAATCTGGCAGAATGTCTTCTAGCCTCCAGTAATACGTTTCAATTACAAATACTTGTGGAAGTCATTCAAATTAAACAAAACATGAATATGTGCGGTTTAAATTATAGCATATACACTGAGTGTACAAAACATTAGGAACACCTGCTCTTTCCATGACCGACTGACCAGGTGAATCCAGGTGAAAGCTATGATCCCATATTGATGTCACCTGTTAAATCCACTTCAATCAGTGTAGATTAAGGGGAGGAGACAGGTTAAATAATGATTTTAAAGCCTTGAGACAATTGAGACATGGATTGTGTATGTGTGCCATTCAGAGGGTGAATGGGCAAGACAAAATATTTAAGTACCTTTGAACTGGGTATGGTAATAGGTGCCAGGCACACCGGTTTGATTGTGTGTCAAGAACTGCAATGCTGCTGGGTTTTTCACGATCAACAGTTTTTTGTGTGTATCACGAATGGTCCACCAGCCAACTTGACACAACTGTGGGAAGCATTGGAATCAACATGGGCCAGCATGCCTGTGGAACGCTTTCGACACCTTGTAGAGTTCATGCCCCAACTAATTGAGGCTGTTCTGAGGGCAAAAGGGGGTGCAACTCAATATTAGGAAGGTGTTCCTAATGTTTTGTACACTCAGTGTATAGCCTACAATTATTATAAATTGACCACCAGAACATTTAGTTATGATCAATACTCCACCATGGTACCAGATCAATAGCTATCTGTGTACCTGACCTGCAGAAATGATAGAATAACTGAACACATGGCATAGTGTTTATCAAAATATGTTTTCCAATGTTCTCCTTTCTCTAAAATGTAGACATGATAATGTGATGGTTGTTCCAAAATGTTTATTTGGTTAACTCTTCTTTCAAGCTCGCTTGGAAAGCATTAACTTGGTGAAGGTCAGAAAGACAGAGAAGGATGAAAAGAAACCTGGAAAAGGGAGAGTCATGAGAAACATAGTGAGAGGAAGAGAGAAAAAGAGAAGAGAGAGAGAAAGTGAGAGAGTAAGCAATGGTAAATACATCAGTTGAGGTAAAAATGCATGGCCTTGTTCTGCGGGCAAAGATGTGTATACCCGTCGTCTGTCTATCCCCCTCGCCTCCTCCACCTCCTCTCCTCTCTCTCAATCCTTCTCGCCTCGAGCCTTCGGCGTTGTCTGACAGCCCACGCAGTGCCAAACTGACAGGTCCTCAAGCCCGGCCAAGAAAGCAGGCATTAATTAAGTCATTGCCGGACTATAATTTCCTTGAGAAGTAAAAAATTCTCACACGCGAAAAGGTTACCGAGACCTTTTCTGTGTCAAAATTACCATGCGTCATGAATATTAATGCGCCTAATGAAGACAACCTTTGCTTCATCAAGAATGTTCTGGAGCAGGTGCCAAGCTGATAAACTAAAAAAAAAAAAAAATATCTGTTTCTTTGGGGCCTCGTCTAGTCAGCCCCGCTGAAAATAGACAAACAGCGAGGTTAACTTATTTAAATCAACATCTCTCTGGATGAGTTTATTTCCTTTCTTTCAACCATCACCCCTCCTCTCTCCTCCCCTTTTCCACTTAGCTACCGAGTCTGTCCTTTTCGATCATTCACTGTTTTTGAATTTTAGTCCTGTTTGTTGGTCTTGAGAAGTTGCTGACTGGCAGGGAACATTTCAAAAGGCAGTGTGGAAAAATGATGTTTCTTTTATTTTGAGGACATTTTTTCCTTCTATCACCCCAGATGTGGGTAGCTGCTTTTATGAGGTTGTGTGTGAAGTAGCAGAGGGCCTAGGATATGGCAGAATGTGAAAAGTAATACGATTTGGGTCATTGTCGTATCTCAAAATGACAAGCAAGGCTACACATATAACTAACATAACACAGAATGGTTTAGGGCCTAACCCATGGTTAGTTGACACTGATAAGGACAGTTCTCAAGTGTTAGTTTTCATGTAAGTGGTCCCCAAAGGAGGAAGCATCGTATATCATGCCAGGCCCTGGCACAAAAAGGTTAAGGAACACTGGTTTAGGGCATTGTAAGAATAGCAGATTGGCTTACCAGGTTGCTGCTTCAATTTTTCTGAATAACATGTGTGATCTCAGCTAGTAGGGTTGAGTAAACAAAGATTATGTTTAAAAATTGCCATCCCTTGGGAATGATTCTGCGTCAATAGAGCTATTATCAAAGACAAAAATAAGAGTTTTTGACTAAAATGCTTTAGACTGGATGTGGGGGAGGAGTTTCTACATCTTTTACACAGTGATGGTGAAACCAGGTTTTACATGAGTGAGAGTGTGAGCGCAGTCAGATTATAAACACGGTGGCTTTGACGTGGTGGCGGCAGTGACAAAACACACCCCCACCCCCTCCTTCCACCCCTCCCCCCTTTTTTTTCTCTGACATCCTCCGCCACTGCTGCCTATTGTCTCCCAGCTGTAATTGAGATGCAGGAACATTGACAGAACTCATTTACTGCGATGGAGAACTGTGTAATATGGAGGAGAACACAGATTATTACATCAACACACAAACACACAGGCACATATGCTCGGCACTCACACAAGCACATGCACACACAAGCACATGCACAAGCAGACAATCAGACACACACACATACAACCACACGCATGCACACACACGCACACACACAGACATCACACACACACACACACACAAATAAGCCTTGGAATTTGCCATTGTGTTTGAGGTGTTTATTCAGTTGTTCCAGCATGAATTGCACTCAGTCTTATTTAGTCTGGATGGCACTGTGAGCGGAGGTGAGAGCAACTCTCTTGATTGCTTTATGTTCACATATCAAGTCAGTGGGACTGTGTGGCAGTGAGCTCAAGTCATTTCAGCACAGTGCTGGAATAGTGGCTGAAGCAGCTAACGTCATCTTGTGTATATTACATTGATGTGAAGCACTTGAACTAACACAAAGAAGTGACGTAATGAAGACTCTGATGATATGGTATGGACAGTGTTTGAATTGGAATGCTTGGAACTTCTTGACTTGAATGGATGGTTAACTCCTTGACCCCATTTGCAATACATTCCGGGGTACATTATATAGGGGTTGCTTTAGTTGTATTCTGGCATGGGTGAACCCAACACATCAAGATTAGGGTCAAATCAAATGTCAATAATTAAATTCAGGGAATTAACTTGATTTTTATTGATTCCTTAAATTGACTGAACTTGACACTTACTCCTGGAACACACCTGTACAATTAAACTATATATATCTTAAATGTATGGGACTTTCGGATGTGCTTTTGCAAATTGAAAGTTTAAATTATCCTTCTTTGATTTTCCTTAATTGGTCTCTGTTGTATATATTTGGAAGACATTTTCAGAAGGGAAACGTGTTCCTCCCTTTTCTAAAGAAAACATGTATTTTCTCTTCCTCCTTCCTCCTCTTCCTGCATCAGATCGATGGCTCTATCCCTGAAGGGGACCCATCCTCTTAAGACAAAGGGCCTCACTCATTCTACACACATACACACGCAGACATACTATAACAGCGCCGGGGTCCACCGTCATACACCTCTCATTAATTCCTACCTGTCAGCCAGTCCCCTGCTGTATCGGGCCCCTTGAAAGGTGACAGCTTTCCAATGACTGACAAAGGCTCTTTAGGTGATACCGAAGATCTCTGGCTGCCGCCGGTTCTGTAAAGTGCCCCTCAAATGTCACTTTGCCTCTCCCTCTCCAGACACACACACACACATGCACACACACCCTTCCGCTCCTTATACTTTTCAAACAGAGGCCTGCTCTCAATTGCTCCTCCAGCTTTGACATCGACATGCCAGGAGCACGTAGACGTAACAATGGTGCTCTCCTACAATGCTTTTAACACCTGAGAGGTGTACGATATGTTGGATGATAGGCCTATTGTAGTTCAGGTTTTCAATCCATTTGTTTTTATCCATGGGGTAAAAATGGAGAAGGAGAGGGAAAATATTTGTACTGAAGCATAAGTATCTGTGGGTTTGTTGTGTTAGCTTGCTGAGCTAAGACCTGGACATTAGCTTGGGGAGCTAACGCAAGTCTTCAGGTTTCAGACAAGGTTACTCATCATGCAAGTGTGGTCCACCGAACGACCTCTGTTACATTTCACCCCCCTTTGACCTCCTCCACGTAGAGAACCATCTGAGTCATAGAACCAATGTGACTAACTGGGGTTCAAACCCAGGTCTCATGTGCACCACAAGACTGTATTAGCCCTTTGAACTAAAGCCTAGGGATTAATTAACTCAGGGAGCTAACCCAAGTCTTCAGATCTTAGGCAATGTAACTCATCATGAAAGCGCGGTTCACCGAACCACCTTTGTTACACATGCAGGTCTAAACATGACCAACCATGACCAGATAGGCCAGAAACTAGTCTAGTTAGAGGTTGTTAGAAGAAGTGACGTTTTCAATAGTTATACGATACAGTTCACCTGAGTCCACTCCTGAAAGAAAGCAAATAATTGACAAGACGTTTAATTTTGCATGATGAAAAAACATTTGCGTTTCAGAAGACCAACAACATTAACATTACTCCATAGCAGCGGGAGGGCTGATAAAATGTTGCAAAGTAAACTTCAAAGATGGTGGTAATTTGTGTCTAGCTGAATGATAAAGTCTGTTTTCGCGTCATAGTGGTGGTGCCTTTATCCAGGAATAGTGACCCATACAAAACAATAGCCATGTTGTGTGTGTATGCTTATCTAATTAACAAGTGATACACACTGTGAGCCAAATGAAAGTCGCGGCGGGGTATCGCTGGTGACAGAGAAGAAAGCCTTTAGCGCCTACTGAAAACACACACAGTAGGAGAAAAGGTACAGTTAGACTGTGTGATGCAACCTTTATTTCATTTCATAAGAGCCAGTTAATAGAAGATATATATGTGGAGACATACAATATCATATGGTACAGTACAGTAGAATACAATATATTTCAATATGATACAGTACAGAGCAGTTTTGTTCATTCAGTCAGGTACTGTTTTATTATATATATATTTTGCATTAAGATATTTAGTAGCGATATCTTGTGTGAAACAGGACACAGTGATTACCCAGACTAACTTTAAGCATAGGATAGAAAAATTGTGTGTTGACAGATTAGTTGTAAAGCACAATATATTTTAATCGCTTCTAAACATTTGTGAATTGAGAGATCGTTACACTAATTAAAAGACCTTGCGGATAACATGTTAGTCTTGCTTGTGAAGAAAGAATTGTGGGAAACATTTGTGGGAAAGGAGAGATAAAGATTAAAAAAGCCTGGAACCAATTATCACAGGAAGCAGAACAAAACGATATCCAGTTTTTCACACACAAAGCAGATGTCAGGCAGGTTTTAATAACTACTCCTGAAATTATCAAGATGCGTGTCTTCAACAAGCAGTTAAGCTTAATATGTGCACTACTTGAACGGCATATCCCATTTGAATTTGTATTTAACTGTGTTTCTTACTTCAGTGTTCAGAGAAAACTAAGCCATGTCATAGTGGCTTCCAAAATCCCTTGTATGTGACACCAACAACATCATTGTTTTCTAAAGCATTGGTAACACGGTACGCCTGTCATAAAGTCAGACATAACAACGCTTGTCGTATGCGGTTATAACAACTGACGTCAGGTTAAATATATCCTCTGAGTTTACTGACTTTGTAGTAAGTATGTAACCCCATTTTACCAGTGTCTGCCTCTGAAGACCAGTGTCAATATTCTCATTGACTTGTAGACAGACGAACATGGTATTGGAGAATGTGACTGGTATTCCCTAACCCAGGGGTGAGTAATCTTAACTGGTGAGGGCCAGTGTGGGTGCAGGGTTTTGCTCCAGCCAATTCTATTTGGAATTGGGCATAGTACGTATCCTAGGGGAAAACAAAATATGTCAGCCGTTTCCTACTTCTTGATACGTACAGAGCAATACCTAGCCTGAAGCTACTGACCTCCTACTGGTCCCAGATCAATGTCAGCCAGTTTTGGCCTGGTGTTTGGAACACTAGTTCTCAGTCTTTGATCCATATTTGATTTCCAAGGACCGAAAAGAAAACAAACAAATATCAAAGAAAAAATGCAATGTTTTGGTCAATGACAGTCAAATGAGAACTTTTACACATACAGAACAAACAAAAACAATGTAAACATACACTGTAAACATCAAACATATGGTTTCCATGTGTTTGATGCCATTCCATTTACTTCGTTCCAGACATTATTATGAGCCGTCCTCCCCTTAGCAGCCACCACTGCCTGTGGTACACACTGCTACTACATTTGGTGGCAGCAGTGGGGATCTAGTGGCCTCAGGGCAGCACCATCTTCAAGCGAGACACACACACACACACACTAAAACCTCCTGAAAACCCTATCATGCCACGAAGAGGGAATAAATAAGAGGGAAAAGGAGAAAATATATAGCTCCGGGTTTGCAGCGAGTAGAAATTAATTACGTAACCTATTGCAGCTCACCTCCAAAAGTTCACGGTGCATGAAAAACTTAATATGTGCTGCTTTCACCTTTACAGGGTCATAAAAACTATATAGTTGTACTTAAACTTTTTCATAAAGTGACACAGAACATTTATTAAGACTGGCATATGTTAATAATATTCTGTCTTAAAAACCCAGTGAAGGCCGATGCTGGACATCCAGTAGCACAGTATCGCAAAGGTCAATAATATTTTTATAATACTGTTCTAATGGCATTTCAGATCCTCAGGGACCACCTCTGAATTTGACTCACACGTTCGGATCGAAATTAAAAGAGGGAGAGAAAAAATGTGAACGTGTAAAATATGTTCTAGATGTTCTGCAGGTTCATTTAATTTCAAAGCAGACCCAGACAAAAAAATTAAATAGAATGACCTCTAAAGAATATAGAGTGCCTTCAAAAAGTATTCACAACCCTTTACTTTTTCAAAATGTTGTAGTGTTCAGGCTGAATTAAAAATATATTAAATTCAGCCTGTGCCACTGATCTACACACAATACCCCACAATGTCAAAGTGGCCTTTTGTTGTTAGAACATTTTAGAAATGAATTTTAAAAATGTAAGCTGAAATGCCTTGAGTCAATAAGTATTCAACCCCTTTGTTATGGAAACCCTAAATACGTTCAAGAGTAAAAATGTGCTTACCAAGTCACATAATAAGTTGCATGGATTCACTCTGTGTGCAATAATAGTGGTTCACATGATTTTTGAATGATTACCCCAACTCTGTACCCCACACATGCAATTATCTGTAAGGTCCCTCAGTCGAGTATTGAATTTCAAGCACAGATTCAACCACAAAGACAAGGGAGGTTTTCCAATGCCTCGCAAAGAAGGGCACCTATTTGTGGTTCCAACCGCTGTGTCTTTGTGAGACGCAGAGTTGGTGGGGCGGCAGGTAGCTTAGTGGTTAAGAGCATTGTGCCAGTAACCGAAACGTCGCTGGTTCTAATCCCCAAGCCGACTAGGTGAAAAATCTGTCGATGTGCCCTTGAGCAAGGCACTTAACCCTAATTGCTCCTGTAAGTCGCTCTGGATAAGAGTGTCTGCTAAATGAGTGAAATGTGAATGGATGATCTCTGTATGTGTGGTTCCCACCGTGAAGCATGGAGGAGGAGGTGTGATGGTGTGGGGCTGCTTTGCTGGTGACACTGTCTGTGATTTATTTAGAATTCAAGGCACACTTAACCAGCATGGCTATCACAGCATTCTGCAGCAATACACCATTCCATCTCGTTTGCGCTTAGTGGGACTATCATTTGTTTTTCAACAGGACAATTACCCAAAACACACCTCCATGCTGAGTAAGGGCTATTTGACCAAGGAGAGTGATGGAGTGCTGCATCAGATGACCTGGCCTCCACAATCACCCGACCTCAACCCAATTGAGATTGTTTGGGATGAGTTGGACCGCAGAGTAGAGGAAAAGCAGCCAACAAGTGCTCAGCTTATGTAGGAATTCCTTCAAGACTGTTGGAAAAGCACTTCTCATGAAGCTGGTTGAGAGAATACCAAGAGTGTGCAAAGCTGTCATCAAGGCAAAGGGTGGCTATTTGAAGAATCTCAAATATAAAATATATTTGGATTTGTTTAACACGTTTTTGGTTACTACATGATTCCTTATGTGTTACTTCATAGTTTTGATGTCTTCACTATTATTCCACAATGTAGAAAATAGAAAAAAATAAAGAAAAAGCCTTGAATGAGTAGGTGTGTCCAAACCTTTGACTGGTACTGTATATATAAAAAGAGACGGACTAGAGCTAAGCAAAGCCAAAATCCTAGAGGAAAACCAGGTTCAGTCTGCTTTCTAACTGACACAGGGAGACAAATTCACCTTTCAGTTGTTTACCAAGGCAACATTGCATTTTCCTGAGTGTCCTAGTTACAGTTTTGACTTAATAATATTAATATGCTATTTAGCAGACGCTTTTATCCAAAGCGACTTACAGTCATGCGTGCATACATTTCTTTTTTGTGTATGGGTGATCCCGGGGATCGAACCCACTACCTTGGCATTACAAGCGCCATGCTCTACCAGCTGAGCTACAGAGGACAGCTTTGCACACTCTTGGCATTCCACCCATAAATCGGCTTGAAAAATCTATGGCTAGACTTCAAAATGCAATGATCAACAATCAACTTGACAGAGCTTGACTAGTTTAAAAAGAATAACGGGCAAATATTGTACAATCCAGGTGTGCAAAGCTCTTAGAGGCTCACCCAAAATGATTTACAGCTATAATCGCTGCCAAAGGTGTGTTGACTCAGGGGGTTGAATACTTACAGTTGAAGTCGGAAGTTTATATACACCTTAGCCAAATACATTTAAACTCAGTTTTTCACAATTCCTGACATTTAATCCTAGTAAAAATTCCCTGTCTTAGGTCAGTTAGGATCACCACTTTATTTTAAGAATGTGAAATATCAGAATAATTGTAGAGAGAATGATTTATTTCAGCTTTTATTTCTTTCATCACATTCTCAGTGGGTCAGAAGTTTACATACACTTAATTAGTATTTGGTAGCATTGCCTTTAAATTGTTTAACTTGGGTCAAACGTTCAGGTAGCCCTCCACAAGCTTCCCACAATAAGTTGGGTGAATTTTGGCCCATTCCTCCTGACAGAGCTGGTGTAACTGAGTCAGGTTTTTCAGTTCTGCCCACAAATGTTCTATAGGACTGAGGTCAGGGCTTTGTGATGGCCACTCCAATACCTTTACTTTGTTATCCTTAAGCCATTTTGCCACAACTTTGGAAGTATGCTTGGGGTCATTGTCCATTTGGAAGACCCATTTGCGACCAAGCTTTAACTTCTTGACTTGTCTTGAGATGTTGCTTCAAAATATGTCCACATCATTTTTCTTCCTCATGATGCCATCTATTTTGTGAAGTGCACCAGTCCCTCCTGCAGCAAAGCACCCCCACAGCATGATGCTGCCACCCCCGTGCTTCACGGTTTGGATGGTGTTCTTCAGCTTGCAAGCCTTCCACTTTTTCCTCCAAACATAACGATGGTCATTATGGCCAAACAGTTATATTTATGTTTCATAAGACCAGAGGACATTTCTCCAAAAAGTACGATTTTTTGTCCCCATGTGCAGTTGCAAATCATAGTCTGGCTTTTTTATGGCGGTTTTGGAGCAGTGGCTTCTTCCTTGCTGAGCGGCCTTTCAGGTTATGTTGATATAGGACTCGTTTTACTGTGGATATAGATACTTTTGTACCTGTTTCCAGCATCTTATCAAGGTCCTTTGCTGTTGTTCTGGGATTGATTTGCACTTTTCACACCAAAGTACTTTCTTCTCTAGGAGACAGAACGTGTCTCCTTCCTGAGCGGTATGATGGCTGCGTGGTCCCATGGTGTTTATACTTGCATACTATTGTTTGTACAGATGAATGTGGTACCTTCAGGCGTTTGGAAATTGCTCTCAAGGATGAACCAGACTTGTGGAGGTCAACAATTGTTTTTCTGAGGTCTTGGCTGATTTTCCCATGATGTCAAGCAAAGAGGCACTGAGTTTGAAGGTAGTCCTTGAAATACATCCACAGGTACACCTCCAATTGACTCAAATGATGTCAATTAGCCTATCAGAAGCTTCTAAAGCCATGACATCATTTTCTGGAATTTTCCAAGCTGTTTAAAGGCACAGTCAACTTAGTGTATGTAAACTTCTGACCCACTGGAATTGTGATACAGTGAATTATAAGTGAAATAATCTGTCTGTAAACAATTGTTGGAAAAACTACTTGTGTCATGCACAAAGTAGATGTCCTAACCGATCTGCCAAAACTATAGTTTGTTAACAAGAAATTTGTGGAGTGGTTGAAAAAAAAGAGTTTTAATGACTCCAACCTAAGTGAGTCCAACCTAACTTCCGACTTCAACTGTATCTAATCAAGATTTTAGTGTTTTATTTTTCATCATTACGTAATATTTCTTCCACTTTGACATTAGAGTATTTTGTGTAGATTGTTGACAAAAAAAGGACAATTAAATCCATTTGAATCCCAATTTGTAACACAAGAAAATGAGGAACAAGTCAAGGGGTGTGAATACTTTCTGAAGGCACTGTACATATAGTCTTTATGAAGGGTGGTAGAGATCCAGCAAATAGAACGTTCCTTTTATGTTAGACATGTGTTTCCATATTGTTTGCATAAGGCCATATATAAGTTAATGGTTTCGCAAGACTTCCATAGGTGAGTTTATGGTTTCCAATCAAACACAATGTATGGCTCAGGTACAGGCCAAGCATATGTGACCGACCGGCTCAATTTGGTCTTATGTAGCAACATTTTCCATGGCGTTTTTTACATGAGATAAAAGTAGAGACTCAGAGCAAGAAAATGGTATATCATACACTATAGTTGAGGAACAATGGGAAAGTAATTCTGCTTTGAAAGTTGATAAACTTGTAACCCCACTTTTGAGAAAATGGCCCTTGAATGTTTTGGTACACCTACTGGAGAGCTCTTCTTTGTCTACACCCATTCAGCATCGTTCACACCCATCTCTTTAAGGATTCACGTGAGGCCATGTGCTAAACAGAGTGATTACGGTAGTGTCCTAAACAACCAAAGATTTCAAGACTAAAGACTGGTTTATACTAAATCCATTGACATGTCTGTGTACAGTTGTTGCAGTGACATCATTCTATTGTCGTCCGACATCAAACTTGTTGTTGTCGTTATGAAAAAATATGAACACAAAAACGACAGGCTGCATGACATCAGCAGCCTGGTGGTCCAAAATAGCATAACTGGTGTATTTTAACACCAATAAACCCATCTGTTTAAAAATGAATTTAGTATATGTCAATCTAGCGAACCAGGCAACTAAAAGCTACTTTCTAAACATTGCTTTGGTTAGTTTCTAGCTTGTTAGCTAGCTAGCTAACGTTAGGTTAGCTGGCTAGCCAATTCACATAATGACCATATCATATAGCTGACAACGTCTTAACTTTAGCTAATTTATTACAGGAAAATAAACTCACAACAGGTTCATTATTTACAAGTTAATGGCGAGCTAATTACAGAGTGTGACAAAATAAAAGCAGGGCATTTTACCGGAGAATTTTAGAACTTGGACACTGTCTCATTGGCCTAACGTTATATCCTAATTTGACTTTGGTGCAGGTCATGTTGTTCTTCACATTACCGTCTCTGGGAAACACACACTATATCAAATAAAATCAAAGTTTATTTGTCACATGCACAGGATACAATGGTGTAAACGGTACAGTGAAATGGTTACTTGCATAGTCTTTTGTTTAGACATGTAGCTAGCTAGATAGCTGAACAATTAACCATAATCCCAACTCATAACGTTACTACCCTGCATGAATGTACAGGTAGCTAAAGCTAACCAACTAGGTTCCATGTTAGCTAGCTAGCTAACATTAGGCTATAACTAGCAATGCAAATGGTTCTGAGATACGAATAATATTACTACACAGATCATACACGTATCGTTAGCTAGCGAGCCAGCCAGCCAGCTAACGTTAGCTAGCTAGCTAACAGTACAATTTAACTTGCAATCAAAATGACTTTCTGACAAAATTTGAAATTTATAATATCTGAGAATGTAGCTATCTAGACTCTCTTACCCGTATACATGGATGAACGCTTCTCCCTCTCTGTCACGGATGCCATGGTTGCCCTTAGTTTGAAGATGTAATCCAGACACAGGATTTTTTGCAGTTCTTTGTGATATCTTTCAAAAAAGCAGAGTTAAAAATGATTACCTACACATACTAAGCATGTTATATATGTCATGTTATAGACAGAAGCGTGCTACATGGCAGACCAATCCAAACTAATCTCTCGGCATGTCCAGCCCATACATTATCTCATCCAATCATGGCTAGCGGGAAGGTTCTTGTCTTTTTCCATGGCTAAACCAACTAGGCTCGTAATTTAACAATTTATTATTTGGCATACAATTTTGTTATTTAGGAACATTAAAGTTCACATGTTCCAGAAGGAATTTCTGCCTTCGATTAAAAAAAATACAAAAAACGTTCAAATGCCTCTTCTGTGAAGTATTGACGTGCGACATACACCTAGTTTCCTGAAATGAGTCATATACTCCCCAGGCTGATGCAGGCTAAGGCCTGCCAGACCTACCTTCTGCCTGTAAGGCCTCCCAGACCTACCTTCTGCCTGATTAGGCTGCTTTTTACATTTTTACATTTTAGTCATTTAGCAGACACTCTTATCCAGAGCGACTTACAGTTAGTGAGTGCATACATTTTTCATGCTTTCCCTCCACACTATCTCTGACCAGCCAGAAGTCTGGTAAGGTCAAGCCCTACAGAATGTCAGAGAGCAGGATGAGGATTACGATTTTCTGGCACCTATATTTTTCACCCTCTGACATTTTTTTTTCTTGTGTCAGTTAACACTCCCATCTACTGCGGTGGAACGAGTCTCGGACCGGAGTGAGGCAGTCAAATGCTTAACCCTTCGTTTTGTGTGTTTGTTTGTGTGTGTATGCATGTCAAAGGCCAACCACCACCTGCCTTCAATTTCTTTGCCGAGATTGCATTAGCCAGTGGTTTTCAATTGTGTCCAGAATTAATGTCAAAGGCGATAGGGTTATTTATGTTTAACTTCAACTTCAATTTGCTGTCACAGGTGTAACGGAGCTGGTTCAGTGGCTTGCATGATGAGTAACCTTGCCTGAGACCTTAGGACTTGCGTAGCTACTCAAGCTAATACCTAGGCTTTAGGTCAGTGGGCTTCAATTGAGTTGAAAGATAGCAGACTGAATTCATTGATTTACCCACAGAAAACACTACAACTGTTGTCATGGTATTTCCCCCCATATATTCCATAATTCTTTCTATTGAGCTCCTTCACCTAGCCAAAAATATTATTTATGTTTTGAGAAAAATATCACACAAATAAAGACACTGTGCCTTTTATAAACACTTACATTATTCCTGTTGACTGTGAGCGCCCTGGATTGGCCCCTTAGCGTGACATGAGTCGCTGTGATTGTTATGTTGTGCACCGAGCTAAAAGCCATGGGGCC
This sequence comes from Coregonus clupeaformis, assembly GCF_020615455.1. Taxonomy (NCBI): domain Eukaryota; kingdom Metazoa; phylum Chordata; class Actinopteri; order Salmoniformes; family Salmonidae; genus Coregonus; species Coregonus clupeaformis. Next base: position 68,262,692 of record NC_059208.1, on the reverse strand, counting down.
TCCAAAGCTCGATGGAGGTGCCTCCTGTCGCCAAGAGGTGGTAGTTCTCTGCCAATATTAAAGACAATGCAGTCGCATGCTGTTCTTGTTCTGAGCTTTTGTATCTTTTTGGTTCTAAGCATTCACCACTCGTTGTCATTGTTCAAACGTACACTAAAATAAAACAAAATGGCTGACAGGGAATTGCAAGGGGAGAAATGTGCAATTTTTTGTATAGTACATTTATTAATTTATTTAATATTATTAACATAGTTTTATGGAGAATGTGATATTCCTAGCATGTTACAACCATATAATTGGAATTATTAGATTAGATTTCTATGGTTACAATCTCTTTATGTCTGTTCTTTTTGGATCTGTCACGTTTTTTGTCTTGCCCTTGTCATGTCACATGACCTTTCTCATAGCACAGCCCAGAGTCCCACCTTCATTCCCCATCCCCTATCCACCACAGAGGAGGAGACATAGACACAACACAATCAGATGGCTGTGAGTGTGTGTGTTTGTTTGTTTGTTTGTGTGTGTGTGTGTATGTGTGTGTGTGTGTGTGTGTGTGTGTGTGTGTATGTGTGTTATCGTGTACAGTGGTTTACATCAAGGCCCAAATCCCCGTCATTCGCATGAGAAAGAGACGGAGATATCGTGGACGTAGGTCGGGTTGCCTTGTAAGGAGCCGACGGCGAGCGAGTAAACTGCCTCTCCCATCAATCCTATTAGCCAATGTTCAATCATTTGAGAATAAATTGGATGACCTAAGATTACGGTTATCCTACCAACGGGACATTAAAAACTGTAATATCTTATGTTTCACAGAGTCGTGGCTGAACGACAACATGGACAACATACAGCTAGTGGGCTATACGCTACATCGGCAGGATAGAACGGCTGACTCCGGTGAGACAAGGGGTGTATGTCTGTGTATATTTGTAAACAACAGCTGGTGCACAAAATCAAATAATAAGGAAGTCTTGAGGTTTTGCTCGCCTGAGGTAGAGTATCTTATGATAAGCTGTAGACCACACTATTTACCAAGAGAGTCTTCATCTATATTTTTCATAGCTGTCTATTTACCACTGCAAACCAATGCTGGCATTAAGATTGCAATGATGAGCTGTATAAGGCCATAAGTGAACAGGAAAACGTTCATCCGGAGGCAGCGCTCCTAGTGGCCGGGGACTTTAATGCAGGGAAACTTAAATCCGTTCTACCTCATTTCTACCAGCATGTTAAATGTGCAACCAGAGGAAAAAAAAACTCTAGACCACCTTTACTCCACACACAGAGAAGCATACAAAGCTCTCCCTCGCCCTCCATTTTGCAAATCTGACCATAACTCTATCCTCCTGATTCCTGCTTATAAGCAAAAACTAAATCAGGAAGCACCAGTGACTCGGTTAATAAAAAAGTGGTCAGATGACGCAGATGCTAAGCTACAGGACTGTTTTGCTAGCACAGACTGGAACATGTTCCGGGATTCTTCAGATAGCATTGAGGAGTACACCACATCAGTCAATGGCTTCATCAATAAGTGCATCGATGATGTCGTCCCCACAGTGACCGTACGTACATACCCCAACCAGAAGCCATGGATTACAGGAAACATCCGCACTGAGCTAAAGGGTAGAGTTATCGCTTTCAAGGAGCGGGACTCTAACCCGGACGCTTATAAGAAATCCCACTATGCCCTCCGACGAACCATCAAACAGGCAAAGAGTCAATACAGGACTAAGATTGAATCATACTACACCGGCTCTACGCTCGTCAGATGTGGCAAGGCTTGAAAACTATTACAGACTACAAAGGGAAGCACAGCCGCGAGCTGCCCAGTGACACAAGCCTACCAGATGAACTAAACCACTTCTATGCTCGCTTCGAGGCAAGCAACACAGAAGCATGCATGAGAGCACCAGTTGTTCCGGATGACAATGTGATCACGCTCTCCATAGCCGATGTGAGTAAGACTTTTAAGCAGGTCAACATTCACAAGGTCGCAGGGCCAGACGGATTACCAGGACGTGTACTCTGAGCATGTGCTGACCAACTGGCAAGTGTCTTCACTGATATTTTCAACATGTCCCTGACTGAGTCTGTAATACCAACATGTTTCAAGCAGAACATCATAGTCCCCGTGCCCAAGGACACTAAGATAACCTGCCTAAATGACTACCGACCCATAGCACTGACGTCTGTAGCCATGAAGTGCTTTGAAAGGCTGGTCATGGCTCACATCAACACCATTATCCCAGAAACCCTAGACCCACTCCAATTTGCATACCGCCCCAACAGATCCACAGATGATGCAATCTCTATTGCACTCCACACTGCCCTTTCCCACCTGGACAAGAGGAACACCTATGTGAGAATGCTATTCATTGACTACAGCTCAGCATTCAACATCATAGTGCCCTCAAAGCTCATCACTAAGCTAAGGATCCTGGGACTAAACACCTCCCTCTGCAACTGGATCCTGGACTTCCTGACGGGCCGCCCCCAGGTGGTAAGGGTAGGTAACAACACATCTGCCATACTGATCCTCAACACGGGGGCCCCTAAGGGGTGCGTGCTCAGTCCCCTCCTGTACTCCCTGTTCACCCATGACTGCATGGCTAGGCACGACTCCAACACCATCATTAAGTTTGCCGACGACACAACAGTGGTAGGCCTGATCACCGACAACGATGAGACAGCCTATAGGGAGGAGGTCAGAGACCTGGCCGTGTGGTGCTAGGATAACAACCTCTCCCTCAACGTGACCAAGACAAAGGAGATTATTGTGGACTACAGGAAAAAAAAGAGGACTGAGCACGCCCCCATTCTCATCGACGGGGCTGTAGTGGAACAGGTTGAGAGCTTCAAATTGGTGTCCACATCACCAATGAACTATCATGGTCCAAACACACCAAGACAGTCGTGAAGAGGGCACGACAAAGCCTATTCCCCCTCAGGAGACTGAAAATATTTGGCATGGGTCCTCAGATCCTCAAAAAATTATACAGCTGCATCATCGAGAGCATCCTGACTGGTTGCATCACCGCCTGTTATGGCAACTGTTCGGCCTCCGACCGCAAGGCACTACAGAGGGTAGTGCGTACGGCCCAGTACATCACTGGTGCCAAGCTTCCTGCCATCCAGGACCTCTATACCAGGCGTTGTCAGAGGCCCTCAAAATTGTCAAAGACTCCAGCCACCCTAGTCATAGACTGTTCTCTCTGCTACCGCATGGCAAGCGGTACCGGAGTGCCAAGTCTAGGTCCAAAAGACTTCTCAACAGCTTCTACCCCCAAGCCATAAGACTCCTGAACAGCTAATCATGGCTACCCGGACTATTTGCACTTGGTTGGTCGTACAGTGACAAACTTGCACAGAAGGTTCTAGCTTCTATGATTTAGTTGCTGTATTATTTCCATTCAAATCAGAGAGCCAAGCAGGGAGCCTGTTCAGTCAAAATGCCTATATGGACAAAAACAAGATACAGTACTTCTAGTGCAACAAGGAATATTTTGAAACATAACTAGTGAAGCAAGTTTGATTTGATCACAGTAAACATTGTTAAATTGATTAAATCAATCTAAATGTGTTCATGTAGCAGAAGAGGGATTATCTTTAGTTAGTCTAGTAACCAGCTTTGATTGATTAATTGATTGATTGATTGAATGGAGCAGCCCTTTCAGTACTTTCTTTTCAGATTTTTTTCAATTGAATATATATTTTTTATACATGTTTGTGTTCTATTTTATATGACAGCTGTCTCCGCCTGTCTCTCTTTCTGTCTGTGAACAAGATGTGCATGTGTGTACGTATCAGTTTAGAAATGGCACGCGGCCTTGACAGTCAGTAAACGTTCTTGAAAAGCACTCGGCGTGGACACTCGAGGAAGCAACTCCAATAGATTCCCTCGCTGTGATGTCTGCGTGTCAAAGGACTTATCTCGCTAAGCATATGCTGGAACTTCACAATCTTATACCACAAAACCTCCAGCCTTCAAAGCATTAAAACGGCATTCAGCACATCAATCATGTAGCCACTAGCAAAATTCGGAAGATGTCATCTGTGCTTAACAACAGCATCCAAAGACGTTTTGAAGACATTCTTAATGGCTGTCTTAATTTGAAGACTATTAATCATGGTCGTTTTCAGCTTTTACCTTTGTCTTAAGATAGAAGTGTATGAGAAGAAAAACAGAAAAAGGACAAAAACCGAAATTGATCTAAAACTGTTTCATTTATTTGTATTCCATTAGTAGCACATTCAAGCCAATTATTGAATCCTCTTCTTGAATTTCTTTCTTGGATTCCTATATATATAGCCATTAAACGAGCAAACCTATGGTCAACTTTGGCGGTTTGCAACATACAGACAACATACAGAATCACAATGAAAGGTAAAGAGGACTTGTTCATCAATGTTCAACACAATGTAAAGCATCCACAGTCAAGCTTGTATTCAGCTAAAAAAAAAAAGACAAAATTACAACTCCCTGTGTTTAATTTGATTGTTTAAATTTTTAATTTTTGTGTAGCCCTTGTGTTAAGAGCAAATATTCCAGTGCAGGGCGCAGCAGAGGGATAAACAATTTCACTGTACTAATTGGCCAGTGTCACTCCTGATGTTTTGGATAAACAGAGAGCAGGGGAAAGCCGAGACAAATGTTGGCTAATTAAATTGATGGGGGTGGGGGAAATAGCTGACAAAAATGTGACTGGGAAAAATAACAACAGCTCTGCTCTGTGAATAAAAACACACTTCCTTCTTACTTTGAAATACTCAGCTTTCTCCTAATTGGGCATCATTTGCTGATGGGAGATATAGCGAACAACGTGCTTAAACTGGAATTCTTATTTTTTGAGAAGTAAGAGTGGGGTCCTGGATCCTCCTGAATAATACCCAAAGAAAGAAAACAGGACAGAGAACTTTGAGAGAAAGCTTGTTTGTTTTGTTGTGTGCTTCGATGTTGTGGCGATTTCCCAGTTCAGAAAGTATGTTGATTAGGAATTAATTCATCCCCCTCCCTATCCAACTGTCTGGCTGACTACCTCAATATTTATTTCCCTTTCTCTCTGTATGTGCTTGGCTACTCACTATCATCTCTGTCACTCTCTCTCAAACACACACACAGCAACACACTCACGCACTCTCTCTCTCACACACACACACAAACACATACATTCTTTCTCTCTATAAAACACACAGACACACATACTTAGAAATAGCTGACAAAAATGTGACTGGGAAATAACAACAGCTCTACTCTGCGAATAAAAACTCACTTCCTTCTTACTTTGAAATACTCAGCTTTCTCCTAATTGGGCATCATTTGCTGATGGGAGATATAGCGAACAACGTGCTTAAACTGGAATTCTTATTTTTTTTTAAAGTAAGAGTGGGGTCCTGGATCCTCCTGAATAATACCCGAAGAAAGAGAACAGGACAGAGAGCTTTGAGAGAAAGCTTGTTGTTTTGTTGTGTGCTTCGATGTTGTGGCGATTTCCCAGTTCTGAAAGTATGTTGATTAGGAATTAATTCATCCCCCTCCCTATCTAACTGTCTGGCTGACTAACTCAATATGTATTTCCCTTTCTCTCTGTCTGTGCTTGGCTACTATCATTACATTTACATTTACATTTTAGTCATTTAGCAGATGCTCTTATCCAGAGCGACTTACAGTTAGCGCAAACATTATTTTATCGAACCCACAACCCTGGCGTTGCAAACGCCATGCTCTACCAACTGAGCTACATCCCCTGCCGGCCATTCCCTCCCCTACCCTGGACGACGCTGGGCCAATTGTGCGCCACCCCATGGGTCATCATCTCTGTCACTCTCTCTCAAACACACACACAGCAACACACTCACGCACTCTCTCACACACAAACACATACATTCTTTCTCTCTATAAAACACACAGACACACATACTCCCTCCCTCCTCTGTGTTGACCACTTGTCAGAGGATGTTTATGGGCCATTGTTTGCGGTGCTGATGATCATTGTCATGGGGTGTTACCATTACCCATACTCCACTCTGATGGATGGGGCCTCCCTTGACGCCTGCTGATATGGGTGTCCTTGACCATTGGGGCAGACAAGACAGGGGGAGGGGGTAATGTGGGTGTGTGTGTGTGTGTGTGTGTGTGTGTGTGTGTGTGTGTGTGTGTGTGTGTGTGTGTGTGTGTGTGTGTGTGTGTGTGTGTGTGCGTGCACATGCATGCGTGTGCTGAGGTAGGACTAAGATGGGTGATATGTTTTTTTGATTTAGCTAGGCGAAGGCTATGATGTATAGATTGCAGTGGGGAGATATATGGATATGGAGCTGAGGACTGGTGTAGGACTATTGCTGTTTAAGATGGGGTAGCCTATATGATGTTATTTGATTTAGCTAGGCTAAGGCTATGATGTATAGATATATACTGGGAAGATACAGTATATACGTACAGTATAGTGGGGAACCCGGCTGGACTGGGATAGTCTATGGCTGATGGGCTTTGGTATGGCTTTGGCTAAGCTATGCTTTGAGTTGGGCTAAGGTTCTTCACCATTCTTACCTCATGGTTCCCCATGTGAGGTATTCCTCCCCATCCTACACAGATAAGGCTTTGGCTACACTGGGCAATAGGCTTGTAGCAACTTCATTCTCAGGGTGCTCAAAATTCAAATTTTACAGGATTACCATTATATGTGCAGGTCCTTGGCTCATAACAACCTAATCAGATTGATCAGTGGTGCTTTTGAATCTGAATGTACTGCTCAGTAATCAATGAGTGTCAGCTCTTCTTCTTTTAGCCTGAAATTTACACTACCGGTCAAAAGTTTTAGAACACCTACTCATTCAAGGGTTTTTCTTTATTTTTACTATTTTCTACAATGTAGAATAATAGTGAAGACATCAACACTATGAAATAACACATATGGAATCATGTAGTAACCCAAAAAAAATTCTACAAATTTATATTTGAGATTCTTCAAATAGCCACCCTTTTCCTTGATGACAGCTTTGCACACGCTTGGCATTCTCTCAACCAGCTTCATGAGGAATGCTTTTCCAACAGTCTTGAAGGAGTTCCCACATAAGCTGAGCACTTGTTGGCTGCTTTTCCTTCACTCCGACTCATCCCAAACCATCTCAATTTGGTTGAGGTCGGGGGATTGTGGGGGCCAGGTCATCTGATGCAGCACTCCATCACTATCCTTCTTGGTAAAATAGCCCTTACACAGCCTGGAGGTGTGTTGGGTCATTGTCCTGTTGAAAAACAAATTATAGTCCCACTAAGCCCAAACCAGATGGGATGGCGTATCGCTGCAGAATGCTGTGGTAGCCATGCTGGTTAAGTGTGCTTTGAATTCTAAATAAATGACAGACAGTGTCACCAGCTAAGCACACCAACACCATAACACCTCCTCCTCCATGCTTTATGGTGGGAAATACACATGCGGAGATCATCCGTTCACCCACACCGCATCTCACAAACATACAGTGGTTGGAACCAAAAATCTCAAATTTGGACTCCAGACTAAAGGACACATTTCCAACGGTCTAATGTCCATTGCTTGTGTTTCTTGGCCCAAGCAAGTCTCTTATTCTTATTGGTGTCCTTTAGTAGTGGTTTCTTTGCAGCAATTCGACCATGAAGACCTGATTCACACATTCTCCTCTGAACAGTTGATGTTGAGATGTGTCTGTTACTTTAACTCTGTGAAGCATTTATTTGGGCTGCAATTTCTGAGGCTGGTAACTCTAATGAACTTATCCTCTGTAGCAGAGGTAACTCTGGGTCTTCCATTCCTGTGGCAGTCCTCATGAGAGCCAGTTTCATCATAGCGCCTGATGGTTTTCGCGACTGCACTTGAAGAAACTTTCAAAGTTCTTGAAATGTTCCATATTGACTGACCTTCATATCTTAAAGTAATGATGGACTGTCGTTTCTCTTTGTTTATTTGAGCTGTTCTTGCCATAATATGGACTTGGTCTTTTACCAAATAGGGCTATCTTCTGTATATTGAGAGAATGCCAAGAGTGTGCAAAGCTGTCATCTGTAGCTCAGCTGGTAGAGCACTGCGCTTGTAATGCCAAGGTAGTGGGTTCGATCCCCGGGACCACCCATACACAAAAAATGTATGCACGCATGACTGTAAGTTGCTTTGGATAAAAGCGTCTGCTAAATGGCATATTATTATATTATTATCAAGGCAAAGGGTGGCTATTTGAAGAAGCTCAAATATAAAACATATTTTGATTTGTTTAACACTTTTTTGGTTACTACATGATTCCATATGTGTTATGTCATAGTTTAGATGTCTTCACTATTATTCTACAATGTAGAAAATAGTACAAATAAAGAAAACCCCTTGAATGAGTAGGTGTTCTAAAACTTTTCACCGGTAATGTATGTACACAAAGTATGCATACCAAACATGCAAACCACAACAATACTGTATAATAATATGAACAGAGTGATAATGGCATTCATACTGTCAACCTACATAGTGGCATCATTACATTTATTTCGAAATGGCAATTGATTGAAAGCACTTGCGTTTCATGATTATGTCACCACGAGATCTGACAGAGCATTGAGCAATTCGATGACAGTATATTTCCCTTGCACGGCAAGATTAACAACTATTATTGACCTTAATGGAAAGCAGAAGAAATACATTTCAAACAAATGATGCCCATCCCAGTGATTTGCATTCGACGTGTCATTCGCCATCTTACCTGATTACCGAATGATTTATGCTTTAATATAATGCAGGGGAATCCATTCAAAGCCACATATACATACCTTAACAGCAACTTAACAAGCCCAGAGACAAAAAACCTGGAAGATATTGAAATTATAGTTTAAGGACTGTGGGGGTTGGGGAGAAGGAGATATCTTAACATCTTATCAGTTAAGACTTCCTTTGTATGTAGTAGTTTTCCCACCTTCACTCTCCTTGGAAAGACAGGGCCGCCACTGATGAATTCTTAAGCAGATCTCACTGATAATTGTATTTCATAACTGTCAAGCCGAGAAGAACGGTCCACTGAGAAGCTATTTGTGTCACCACTGCCTCCCTCTCCCTCTCCTTGCACAGCCCTCAATAAAAATCTAAATCGCAGCGGAGATTGTTAAATCTTCCTCCAGGATTATTAAATCCAAAGGAGAAATTTATGGGTGACACTTCATAACAATTAATCAGAGTGCTTGATTAATAAAGTTGGCTCCCCCTCCACCTCCTCCCTGATGCTCGTGAAGCCGTCCTATCAGGGACGACGTGGTGTCATTATTTTTGATTAATGGAGCAGTCTGACCACGCCCATAACCCCCCCACCACACATTCATGCACACACACACACACACAAACACACACACACACACACAGAGTATGCCCAGTCTCACCTCTGTGGGGTGAGTTTACAAGCTTCCAAAAACAGGTACAGCACAGTAAAATGCCTATATACAGTACCAGTTAAATGTTTGGACACACCTACTCATTCAAGGGTTTTTCTTAATTTTTATTATTTTCTACATTGTAGAATAATAGTGAAGACATCAAAACTTTTAAATAACACATATGGAATCATGTAGAACCAAAAAAGTATTAAACAAATCAAAATATTTTATATTTTATATTCTTCAAATAGCCACCCTTTGCCTTGATGACAGCTTTGCACACTCCTGGCATTCTCTCAACCAGCTTCACCTGGAATGCTTTTCCAACAGTCTTGAAGGAGTTCCCACATATGCTGAGCACTTGTTGGCTGCTTTTCCTTCACTCTGTGGTCCAACTCATTCCAAACCATCTCAATTGGGTTGAGGTCGGGTGACTGTGGAGGCCAGATCATCTGATGCAGCACTCCATCACTCTCATTCTTGGTAAAATAGCCCTTACACAGCCTGGAGGTGTGTTGGGTTATTGTCCTGTTGAAAAACAAATGATAGTTCCACTAAGCCCAAACCAGATGGGATGGGGTATCGCTGCAGAATGCTGTGGTAGCCATGCTGGTTAAGTGTACCTTGAATTCTAAATAAATCACAGACAGTGTCACCAGCAAAGCACTCCCACACCATAACACCTCCTCCTCCATGCTTTACGGTGGGAACTACACATGCGGAGATCATCCGTTCAACCACACCGCGTCTCACAAAGACACGGCGGTTGGAACCAAAAATCTCACATTTGGACTCCAGGCCAAAGGACAAATTTCCACCGGTCTAATGTCCATTGCTTGTGTTTCTTGGCCCAAGCAGGTCTCTTCTTCTTATTGGTGTCCTTTAGTAGTGGTTTCTTTGCAGCAATTCGACCATGAAGGCCTGATTCACACAGTCTCCTCTAAACAGTTGATGTTGAGATGTGTCTGTTACTTGAACTCTGTGAAGCATTTATTTGGGCTGCAATTTCTAAGGCTGGTAAATCTAATGAACTTATCCTCTGTAGCAGAGGTAACTCTGGGTCTTCCATTCCTGTGGCAGTCCTCATGAGAGCCAGTTTCATCATAGCGCCTGATGGTTTTCGTGACTGCACTTGAAGAAACTTTCAAAGTTCTTGAAATGTTCCGTATTGACTGACCTTCATGTCTTAAAGTAATGATGGACAGTCGTTTCTCTTTGCTTATTTGAGCTGTTCTTGCCATAATATGGACTTGGTCTTTTACCAAATAGGGCTATCTTCTGTATACCCCCTACCCCCCCCACCTTGTCACAACACAACTGATTGGCTCAAATGCATTAAGTTCCACAAATTAACTTTGAACAAGGCACACCTGTTAATTGAAATGCATTCCAGGTGACTACCTCATGAAGCTGGTTGAGAGAATGTCAAGAGTGTGCAAAGCTGTCATCAAGGCAAAAAGGGTGGCTATTTGAAGAAACTCAAATATAAAATATTTTGATTTCTTTAACAGTTTTTTTGGTTACTACATGATTCTATATGTGTTATTTCATAGTTTCGATGTCTTCACTATTATTCTACAATGTAAAAAAGAGTAAAAATAAAGAAAAACCCTTGACTGAGTAGGTGTGTCCAAACTTTTGACTGGTAGTGTATGTAGGATCTTAATTTGACCTATATTGTCACAGCAAAATAATTTGAACGTTTAGTCCATAATGTTGCTTGATCGGTGGTTAGGCTATTAGCTGGACAAAAGTAGGCTACATGAAAAGTGCAATATTGTTAACCCCGTAGAGTCGATTAAGAGCCAACATCTGTAGATATGTTTTCAATTATCTTTGATAAAAGTGGCCCTTCATTGGAAAGATAGATCATGAAAATGTGAAAGTAAAAAAAAGAAATGTAGAAAGAAATAGAAAGAGAGAGAGAGAGAGAGAGAGAGAGAGAGAGAGAGAGAGAGAGAGAGAGAGAGAGAGAGAGAGAGAGAGAGAGAGAGAGAGAGATCTAAGGGAGGAGGAGAGCGAAAAATAGTTGCAGAAGGGATTTAGGGGGGGAAAGGGGAGATTTTGGAGAATGTCACCCACCTAACCTTGTCACTGTGATTAGGCTACTGTGATTAATTAGTTTAGTAAGATTGAGCAATTAGGTCAGGTGTGTGTGTGTGTGTGTGTCTAACAGGGGCATGTGAGAGCACAGAAATATTACTTCATAATTTGACCTGAGAGAGAGAGAGAGAGAGAGAGAGAGAGAGAGAGAGAGAGAGAGAGAGAGAGAGAGAGAGAGAGAGAGAGAGAGAGAGAGAGAGAGAGAGAGAGAGAGAGAGAGAGAGAGAGAGAGAGAGAGAGAGAGAGAGAGAGAGAGAAATTTAGCAATGAGAGACTGATTGATTTTGTACGTTATAAATCTAGTATGATTCAGAAGCTTGAAGAAGTATAATACATAAGCTACCACCAGGAGTTCGGCCAATAATAGTTTTAGGATATTATGCTTTGTCCTGCATAATAGGCCCCAGCTTTCCCCCTCTAAAATAATATTTGGCGTAAGAGGTCTTATACACTACAAACTACATTTTACCCTAAACTGTGACTGTAAAACACAATGACAAAAGATAAAGTAAATAGTTTGAAGATAAAGAGGATCTCCAACATACCCTTGAGAATCGGCCTTGAGGAACCTTTTTTCCCCCAATGAACTTGTTAGTGAGGTGGCTTGTATATTTTTGCAATTAAGAAACCCTCTGTTTGATTTAAGGCTTATTTTCAAGTGTCAGGTCCTCAGAGACTGGGTTTGTAGCCATGTGATCACTCCTGCTGATTATCATTAATGAACGTTGTGAGGTCCATCCCTCAATATGACTAGGGAGGAAACAGAGGCCCTAATTAAGAGGTTCCCATTCATGAAAACGTTCCTCAAACTACATGAGCCGACCAATATAGAATACAGCCATTTTAGTTACGTAAAAGACAATAATCTGTTAAGGGTTATTTGGGGATTTTCTCAATTTGGAACATCAAAAGTAGCGATACATAATTGCTCAACTGAATCCCAAAGCAATTAAATTAATATTATCAAGATTATCAACTGCATCAGATTCAAATGTTTTATCAGGTACGAGTCTCTCATTCTTATAAGACTGACCATTCATTATCACTGCCATGTTCAATCTCCAAATATATACCTCACCATAACTAAAGCAACAGATATATGGCATGGCCAGCCCTTTTAACTATTGCATGTGGAGCCATCTGTGCTGTAGTCGGTAGATTATGGAGTGTGTTACCTTTACAATTATGGCATATTTTTTGAAACCGAAACTAATGGTTTAAACCAATCCTCAATCCCATCCCAACACCCTAGCTCGTCGCAAGCCTCTCTGGTAATAGGCTCTTGTGTTGCCCCTAGTGGACGGTAGGAAATTGATATGGAAATATAATTACACTCAATGGCATAATTTCACCATTTCAAAAATGCCGAAATACGGTGTAATCCGCTGGGCAAGTTGCATGGTTGTCGTAGTGGAGTAGTAAAAGGTTTGCCGAATCATACTGGAAACCACTATGCAAGAAGTGCAAGCTCAGTGCAACGCGCAGTTCATACTAGATCTGTAAAATAAATTCTATGTATGCTTTTAAATTGCAGTAAATGCTGGATGGCAAGAAAGCCTGATGTGTAATTCCACTTGTTTCGTTACAATATACATTTCCTTTACAAACTAATTAGCAATAAACATTTTTGGAGCATTATGCCACGAGACTGTCAATATTACTGATAGAGTGATGTTTTGTCTGTTTGAGAAAATGCAGTACTGTCTAGCTGAGCTGACAAAGACAAACAATTCACTGCTTGACTTTTCTGCTTAATGGGTGAAAAATGCTAATTGGCGGTGGAGTGTGTGTGTCAAAAACAACAATAGGAGCAGAGGAGGAGAGGGAAGTACACTCTTAGAAAAAAGGGTTCCAAAATGGTTCTTCGGCTGTTCCCATAAGAGAACCCTTTTGGTTCCAGGTAGAACCGTTTTGGTTCCAGGTACAAACAACCCTTTTGGGTTCCATGTAGAACCTTCTCTGGAAAGAGTTTTACATGGAACCAAAAAGGGTTCTTCAAAGGGTATGCATGTCAATGGCTGGTATTTTGAAATGTGAAATATGTCACTTTATAGCGGTGCTATAAAGGTTTTCCGAAGGTTGTTCCAGAGCCCTGGTCTGTCCTGAGACACAACTGTTTGAGTGAGTGAGTGAGTGAGTGAGTGAGTGAGTGAGTGAGTGAGTGAGTGAGTGAGTGAGTGAGTGAGTGAGTGAGTGAGTGAGTGAGTGAGAGAGAGAGAGAGAGAGAGAGAGAGAGAGAGAGAGAGAGAGAGAGAGAGAGAGAGAGAGAGAGAGAGAGAGAGAGAGAGTGTGTTTGTGTTTAGGAAGCGGCCCACATTGGTATAGGTGATTCATGCCCCAGCCATTAAGACTCTGTTAATCTTACCTATCGTTACTGAAATAATTTCACGATCCCGTATGTACCAAAAAAAAATAACAATATTCTTCAGCAGTGCCGCCTCTAGCCCGTATGGGGCCTTAAGCGAAATTTGGTTTGGTATCAGGGGCCCCCTCTGGGTATTTGGGGCCTTCTCTGGGTATCGGAGCCCCCTCTGGTTATTGGGGGCCCCCTCTGCATATAGGCCCCCTCTGCGTATTGGGTGCCACGTTTGGTACTTAAGTATATTTAAAACCAAATGCTTTCAGACTTTTACTCAAGTAGCATTTTACTGGGTGACATTTACTCAAGTATGACATTTGGGCTATTTTTCCACCACTGATTAAATGTCGTGAATCTCCCCAAAATCAGTTTAGTGAGGAATCACGCAATGATTAACTCAAACAAAGTTGAAAAATGGTTCGGAGAAAATAAGCGGTAATTAGGCCTACAACAAAGCTAAATGCAAACTGTAAATAGGACTATAGCATAAAACATGGCAAACATTAAAATGTTTGTTGTCATGGAATAATGACACAGTAAATGTTTTACTATTGTGGTGTAATTATTACTAACCAACACATCAATTTAATTAGCCCAACAATTTGAAGACGCACAAGCAATCACCAGAGACTCGATGTTGTTTGTGTTCTCTCTGTATAATTTTTTTACTTCAAACAATTAGGCTTCACATTAGTCTTTACATCTTAACAACAAGGAATATAGTTTTTTATCATCTTAGTCTATCATCTAAAGTCAAAGTTCTTTAAAAGTAATTATTTTTGTGATCACTTAAATTGTAATAGTATACAGTAGCTATAGCCAGGGCCGGCCCTGGCTATAAGCGACATAGGCATCGCTAGGGGCCCCAGGACAAAAAAAATAAATACAACTCAATCGGGATCTCAACTTACTGTTGAGCGTTAGAATAGTAGAATACACAAGGTGCAATTTCGAAATGTGCTTGTGCAACAGCCGTTTTCCTCTTGTTATGTCAGTCACTGAGAGTCACTCAATTAGCCCATGTCAGCAAAAATTGTTTTTGAATGGTAAGTTAGTCTACACAGCTATCTAAACTTAGGACTATAGCATAAAACATGGGAAACATTAAAATGTTTGAAGTTGTCATGGAATAATGACACAGTAAATGTTTTACTATTGTGGTGTAATTATTACTAACCAACACATCAATATAATCAGCCCAACAATTTGAAGACACACAAGCAATCACCAGAGACTTGATTTTGTTTGCGTCCTCTCTGTGTGAATTTTTACCTTCAAACAATAAGCCTTCACAGTCTAAGCTTTACATCTTAAGAACAAGGAATATTGTTTTTAATCATCTTAGTTCTTTAATAAAAGTCATTATTTTTGGTCTCCCGAGTGGCGCAGCGGTCTAAGGCACTGCATCGCAGTGCTAGAGGCGTTACTACAGACCCGGGTTCATTCCTGGGCTGTGTCACAACTGGCTGTGGCTGGGAGTCCCATAGGACGGCGCACAATTGGCCCAGTGTCGTCCGGGTTAGGGGAGGGTTTGGCCGGAGGGGCTTTACTTGGCTAATTGCGCCCTAGCGACTCCTTGTGGCTGACCCCAGTTGAACGGTTTTTGGTGTGGCTGGCTTCCGGGTTAAGCTGGCGGGTGTTAAGAAGCGCGGTTAGGCGGGTCATGTTTCGGAGGACGCATGACTCCACCTTCGCCTCTCCCGAGCCCTTTGGGGAGTTGCAGCGATGAGACAAGATCGAAAAAGGGGGGGGGGGGAATTGTGATCACTTAAATTGTAATAGTATAGCTATAGCCAGGGCCGGCCCTAGGCATAAGCAACATAGGCAATCGCCTAAGGTGATAATACAACTCAGTTGGGGTCTCAACTTACTGTTGAACGTTAGAATAGTAGAATACACAAGGTGCAATTTCAAAATTTGCTTGTGCATCAGCAGTTTTCCTCTTGTTTTGTTAGTCACTGACAGTCACTGAATTAGCCCATGTCAGCTAATTATTTTTTTGAATGGTAAATTAGTCTACCCAGCTATTGTTACTGCAAATCTTTCTCTCCACCCCATGGCAAAATGAGTAGAATTGCATGAAATTAGTTATAATCTTGCAACAACAACAAAAATCTGCACCACAGCAATATGTGTAGAATTGCAGAAAACTTGCTGTAGAGCTGCAATATTTTCTCTACATCCCATGGCAAAACGTGTAGAATTGCAGGAAATGTACTTTAAAACATAGATTTTTTCTCTCCGGCGTCAAGAGGGGCACCACCTAAATGTTTTACCCGCGAGGTGGGGGGGTCCCCCAATCAAATCTCACCTAGGGCCCCCAAAAGGCTAGGTCAGGGTTCTTCAATTCCGGTCCTGGAGGGCCGAAACATCTCTGTTTTTCATCCTCTCCTTCTAATCAGGGGCTAATTCAGACCTGGGACACCAGGTGAGTGCAATTAACTACCAGGTAGAAATAAAAAACAGAAGTATTTCGGCCCTCCAGGACCGGAATTGAAGAACCCTGGGCTAGGCCTTGGCTATAGCAGAGCAATTTAATAATGAGTGAATCGATATCTGTAGATGTACATGTCCACTTATCCATAGCATTCTCAACACCATTTTAATTTAGCTACGTAGTAGGATCGCTCTTAATGAACTTGCTGTGCATCTGTCATCCTCAAATAACGTCCATAGGACGTTTCATCATCTTGGGGCGTCCAAATTGAGGTAATCAAAAGGCCCCGGGAGAGATTATGAACCTTTAATTGTGTTGTCAAAATTACGGCATGGTGTGTCATCTCTCACGTCTCTACTTCAGATACGTTTCTTCATCAACATTTGTTGAAAAACTACAGAAGTAATTGAGTTGTGGGTATGAAGCTCTATCAAAGCTCTTGTTCTTCTAGGCTAGGTGACATTTTAATTATATGCCCTTATCTGATAGATGGGGAGATCTACCTTGTGTCAAAGTAAGACCCACTTCTTTATTGTTTTTTATCATATATTCTTATATTCATGCTGTCAATGGATGCATGGGATTTCATTTGACCCATCATTGATTGAAGATTAGGTACTATATAGAGGACATTTATCGTAAGCCACAAATCTCTCCTATTAGAAATGTCTTGTTACTTGAATGACAATGAGAGCAAAAAGAAACTTAATAAGTGAATTTATATTTTATTTGAAGTTTAGTAGAAGTATGTTATGGTGAAAATACTTTGTGCCCGTGGAAGAACTGCAATCTTGAGCTGACAAGCTTACAGTTCTTCCTCAGCCACAAAGTCATTTCACCATAATATTATACTTAGTTAATAGTACTTAAATTGTAAATAGTACTTATACCATTTGATTACTGATTGATTCAGTAAGTAATCAATGTAACATGTCTCAATGGGGAATCAAGAGTATAGCTATGTACTCTTGTATAGTACTCTAACCTTGTATCCAAACTTTATAATTATTATATTGGAAAATAAAATAGAAAAACTAAATGCGTCAATCAAGTGTCAATCAGTGACAAAATAAATACATTGGCTAATGTATGTAACATATTTTCTCCAATTGTAGGCCTATAACAGTCAGTTCAAACTTTTTTTTTTTCGTGGATATTCCATTGTTGCCATCTTACCCATTTCCAGCTTACATTAAGGGGGGTAAAGTTCGGGTAAAGAGTAATCTATCTCTGGCTAAATATATTATCTTTACCTTATCATTAAAACTGTAAAACGGTTTTTCCATATACAGGTACAGTTAGTGTTTACTGTATATCACATAAATGTTTGGGATGTGGTTGTTTGTATGAGTAAACAGTACGCTACTTTTAGAATGTTCCCTCACCTTCCAGCACTGGGCCTTCAGCCAATGTAATATTTAGAAGCAGGGGTGAAATGGTAGTTCCATCCTCACAGGTATCACTGTACACCATCCATACAATCAGTGCGTGTTCACGTCAACCAATCTAAAAAAAGAAAGAACAAGAAAGAAGAACATAATGTATGCAAATATACAGTACATGCCAACTACACAAACATGTTCACATGTACTGAGGGGAGTGTTTTTCAATGTAGGTAAAAAGGAAGACGACGGTGACACAAACCGAGGGAGACTCATCATCACATTGCCATTGTGTCAGTATGAAAAGGTACTTGATATGCATGGAGGGGGGACTATGCCATGTTATTGTTTGCGAATGTGTAAGATCTTGACATACATGTGTGTGGACATTTGTGATGGCGTCCTAGGATTGGGTAGCTTGGAAGCTTTTTGGACCATAATGCACTGATTCATTATGACTGGCTGTAGGAAGGAGAGAAAAAAAACTAAAAAGAAGAAAAAATGAAATAAAAGATAAAAAACGTTTCAAATGCGCTAGCACCTAGCACTACAAATCTCACATTTTTCCCCCATTTTCCCTTCAATTTTGTCACTGGATATACCATAATTTTCCTCAGACACCCACTTCCAGGGAATTGCAACACAATTCCTAGAAAATTCCAGGGAGAGTGGAAGTGTATCCAACGCCCAGTGAGTTATGGTCTGGCCTCCCGGTGTACACTCTGTGTTGTTACTGACAATGGTAGCCATGCTCTCACTCGTGTCATACCATGGTGCCGTCCGACTCTGCATTTTGCCATGTCTCTCTTATAATCACAACAAATGCAGTTATTAGGATCTTTCCAAGGTTCACGATAGCATGAATTGTGTGGTGTAAAGTACTATCAGCATGGCTGCTTTTAGTTCTATTCAAAGTTAATAAAAATGCTGGCTTCAAATTGTGCTTTTTGTGTCCTGTAGATTTCATGGCCTTGGGACTATGTAATTGTGGAATCCTCTTTGTAAGAATCTTAAATACATAAAATAAGGTATACCCAATATATAATTACATTCACACTGTCAATAAACTGTAATGTGTTAGGAGTAATGTATCAGCAGTCCTTACCACTGTTTCTTCCTTTCATGATTACATAAAAGACCAGCAAATTGTGAATAGTGGTGGACACTAAAGAAAATACTCTGCTGTTAACATTGACTCACAAATTACGAGAGGTTATGCTTGTGCATGGGGGACGTACAGAGAAACCACCATCTTGTTTTCCAGTTTAACCCTATGTGATAGGGCTTGCGTTGAGTCATCAGGGACATTCAGCAACAATTATAGTTACGATGTAAGTTTATGGGGCCACAACACACTGATAACACCACGCGTAGGTGTGTGTTTGCAGGGCAGTGTGTGTTTGCGAGCCTGCATGTGTCTGCAATGTGACTGCCTTCCTTTGGAATGATAAGAAAGCAAACAGCACAATGTGATCTTTGGTGTGTAAAAATATGGATAATATCACATAACACATAATATGTGTATCTAAATTCCATAAGAAAAAAAAATGAAAAAGCACCTCAATCAAAATATAGGCCTACAATATAACCTCAAAGTCAGATTTCAGTCCATATGATCATTATCGCATAACTATTTTACCACATTTTCAATACCATGTATATTATGAAAGTGTTCATTATGCCTAAAATAATTCATTTAGCAAATACAAAGGTTTAAAACATGCATGAGACAACAAGGAGGACCTAAATATTTCCTTATTTCCTACATCTTATTGTGAATACAACACAATGCATAGTGAAAATGTTTTACACTCAGGGCATTTTAGATTACAAAAACACTATGAACTCTGAATTAAACAAATTCTTTAGCAGGCATATTGTGTGCTAGTTAATCAGGAATGTCAAATGACAATCCCTTTGAGTTCAAGTTTAACTGAATCCTTATTGAGCATTGGGAGGAAAGCATGGTCTAGAAGTGTTTTCATTCACTATGAACCTTTATGAACCAGTTGTAAAAGTTATCTTGAGCAGCTTTTTGGTTTTCTGTAATCATCAGACCATTCACTACTGAATAACAGGCAACAACTTAGGCCCTACAATAAATGTAATACACTCCATTCTACACAGTTTTGGATGAATCATTTGAATAGCCTAATTTCTAAATTATGTTAACTGGTCTATACCTAAATTACACCAAATATGACAGCAATGGCTTATAGAAAGAAAGGATCCAATCAACAAGACAAAACAAGATGCACAAGGGCGCACAACTATGGCAGGATAAAAGGTCGCAAAGTTCAACATCGGATCTAATGTATAGAATTCCATAAGGTATCAATCTGTATTATGTAGCACAAAACATTTACTCATTGTTTTTGACAAAGTTGACCAAAACGTTTTTCTGGTTTTGTTATAAGTCACTTAGCCTAACAAATCTCATTGATATCCTATGTTAAATTACACTGTAATAATAATAATAATAATAATAATAATAATAATAATACTAATAATAATAATAATACTAATAATAATAATAATAATAATGACAATAATAATAATAACAACAATATTATTAATAACAGTAATATATGTGTAAAATAATGTAGTTTAAAGATATGAAATGACATGAGACAAAACTTTTCAAGACCAATTCAATTCCAATGTTGAAAATGAACACTTACAATTGTAAACGCAGCTAGAGAAGTCTTACAACCTTTAAAAACTCAGTAGGCCTTTCACTATGAAAAAGCTTCTATAACTCCGTGCTCTGTCCATAAAGTGCATAAAACCCTCGCCTGTCCTTGCCAGCTCTACTTCCACGATGCACTTTCTGATTGAAGATTAGTGACGTAAAATACATCAATCGCGACAGGCATGCCGAGGTAGATGGAGGAATGGATAGATAGACAGATGTTGGGGCGGTACTTGGAAATATTGCCACATTATTAGCCCCCTCCGACAACCATTCTGCATAGATGATAAATTTGATAGCATGCTGGCAATGTCTCAAGAATGTCGCGCGCACTGAGAGGTAAGGATTTATTTGAGTGGGTAAAATGCTAACGATAGTCTATTGGTTCATCATCTGTTACCTTTTGACTTGAGAAAAATATCTAACAAAAAATAGAATGAAGTGCGGAGTGGCATGAACATATAGAGAGGCTAACATATGGTGCAAATTCCGAGAACTCACCAGGGTCAGTTAAACAAGGTTCGTCTGCCGGCCGCCTGGGCGTTGGGAAATTAATCCGTCTCGCAAAGATGCAGCGGTGCGCCCGAGAATGTGGATTGAGTTGGTACATTAGCAAGAAGCAGCAGCCATGGTGGTGATGGAAAATCTCCCAAATATCTGATGCATGGGGTGGTGGGTGGAACGGTGCGGATCTACTGCTGAGCAACGTAAAACAGCTTCAATGCCACCGAAGTTATAGGCTAGCCTACTTAGCACCATCAAAAGTGAATTAGGTAACACATGCATCCACACAGTAGACAAAATAAGCATCTCATAAAAAAATTGAGCATCTCATTAAAAAAATAGAAGAAAAACTCAACTTCACGGTCAATTGGGATTCTCTTGATGTCCTAGGTGTAGAATACTTTCAACAGCTTGGCTATTTGAGTTATTGACAAAACAGCTACTCTCTCTCAATGCAGTCGGGCAGAATCAGTTGTTCTATTAACATGTTAATAACATATTGAATGAAATGGATTTATAAGAAATGCGCAGGGATGGAGAGCAGTGCACTATTGCGGTCACAGTGGATTTGTGCACTCGGCGCCCCTCCCCTTCCCATGCAAAGTAGTCACTTCTTAGCAACGTGTAACGAATCAATCTGCAACTTTCAATGCCTCCTTTTTAGAGGTGTCAATGAAGAGGTAAAAAAAAATGCAAAGTACCTTTCCTCCCAACTGCTGCCTGTGTATATATTTTTTTCAAGATACAGAAGCTTTGCAATCTAATATATGGTCTAAAAAGTTCATGAAATAATACATGTCAGAAGATAATTGAATATCAGAACAGATACAGAATATCCTGTCAGTGTTCTTTTTTATGTTTTTGTGATTATAATTTTTCACTATTTTGCAGTCCAGGTAACACGAGGACAGTAGCATAAAACATAGGTGTAGTCTCATATGCTCAAAACTAATGTGGTGAAACCAACTAGCATAATGCAGGGACGTGGAGAAGCTTTTTTCCAGAGCATTGCATTGGACAGGGGGTGTTTTATAATCATGTTATAGAAAAGAATAGAGAGAAAAAAAACAGAACAATTAAAAAGATTGACAGGTGGGCTCTGACTGTCAGAGTGACGCTTCCAGAGGGGTGGAGTAACGGAGAGGCAGGAAAGGCAACTCGATGTGTCTGTCTATCAGTTGAGCCTGTCTGATCAGTCGCGCATTCCCCGCATGTGCGATACATATTTCTCACTGCGGAGACGAGTCCCCAGCATCGCAATCTGGAGTTAAAAACAACCAATAAATCCACACTCATATCCTTTCATGGAGTAGCTGTTGGCGTTTCGTTTCTTTATGAAAAGTATTTGGAACAGTAATACATCAACTGTCCACAGGAAAGCCGAAAGGGCATCATTTTTGTGAGCATCGTAGGAATAGCCTATCCGAGCCGAGCAGAGCTGTGGGTGTTTAGTTTGCTTGAGGAGACGGAGAGGAGCCTATTGGCAGCATAGCAATTTGATCTGTAATGCGGTGGTGATATGACTGACACGGACTGATTGACATAACCCTCTAATGCCCATCTCTCTCGCTCCCATTTTGTGTCGATTTGCAGAGATTGAACAACCGAACAGCACCTGTGCGGAAATACAGTTTGGATCGTTATCCATCGCCGTGGAAGTTTGATACATTGAATGACTTCTTTGTTACTTTCAACGCGAAAATCTGTGATAAAGTGTCGTTCTAGGGTTGGAATCCTTTTTTTTTATGGAAGCACGGCGGACTGAAGAGGCTTTGGCTGCTGTCCATGTTCTCCACGGTTAGACTGAAACCTAAACAGAGGTCTTATAAAAACTCTGTTTTCTACTCAACATCCCTAGAGAAACATCATTTTGTTTAGAGATAGGCAATTTGTTTCTTCACATTTGACAAACAATTGCTGAAAGATGAATTAGGTTTTAAAAAAAGAATACTTTCACCGACGCTTAGACTTCCTTTGCCAGTCAAAGAACAGGAATCTACATTTCTATTCCGATTCTATTGAAGAGAAGGACAAAACGACGAGATATTTTCTTTGGTTTCGTCGCACTGGTTTCCTCTTGGGTCGTCTTTTATTTTAGTCTCTGCATGAAAAGTCAAGCGGAAAGTCTACCAGCAGCATGCCGAGGAGAAAGCAGCAAGCGCCAAGGCGGTCCGTAGGTAAGCCCAACTCTGAAGTCTATTTCCCCAATTCCCCCATAAAATCTTCTCAAGTTCGCGTTTCCCCGGCCTTATTTCAAATAGCCCTAAGTAGACACACATTCATAACAGAAATATAGCCTACTATGTTATATATATTTAGCTTACAATCAAAAGGACATAAACATAACACTTTCCCCCCCCCCCCAAATTGGCCAGAAAAGTATTTGCCAGCCTGCAGGCCTAATTCAAATACTTTCCAGTTTTCTGTCACATGTTGATATTCACATATAGGTTGTCAAAACCCATAGGCCTATTGAAGTTTTACACACATATAATGGACCTAATGCAATTGGACGTGTGCTCGCTCATTCTATCTAGTGTTTGATCTAGTAGCCTATCTTTGGCTATAAGTACCCATGAAAAACTAGTCGCTGGCGCCTATTTTAAATCAGCATTACACTCCGGGATTGCCATCCTTGATTTGATGCCTGATTGATCGCCTGTCATGCGACTACCTTTGATCTATTCATTCCTGTTAATCGTCAGTAAATCATTCACCATGGAAACACGCATGCGCTTGACAACTTGAGCCACTAAAATGACAACTTTTTCCCTTTCGAGAAGCAGGAGAAAATACAAATTAAAAGAAAAGTTCCCAAGCGGGGTAAATACTTTGCGATTAATGACCACGGGGGGAGGAACAAGGGAAGGAGGCGGAGGGTGCAGGGGCGTGTCAAGATCAGAAAGTAACACTAATACTCTTAAGAGTACCTACAGTATGTTGACAATATCCTCCTCAAAGAAGCAACTTTTAACTTTCCTCCAGACTCACTAGGCTACTCTGTACCAATGCTATACTCGCCCCACAATATAAATATTTTTTTTTCAGAGTAGCCTAGATTATATTTAGGTTATAGGAGACTATGCAGTACATTTTACATTTTAGTCATTTAGCAGACGCTCTTATCCAGAGCGAATTACAGTTAGTGAGTGCATACATATATTTTTTTCAAACTATACAGTATGTACACTTTTTTCTTTTTAGCTTTGATTAAATTACATTTTTGTCTTCTATTTTTGGAGAGGTGCACAAAAATGTATTTGACACACATAGGCATTTTTATGAAGTATCATGAAAAATGACCAGAGTTGAGCCTGTCGTTTAGGAGACGTTTTTTCTTTGTCTCAGAACAGTGAATGATTGACAGGGATTTCCACCAATCACCTAATGAGAAGTCTGCCTTTGAAGTTCAGGCTTTAACGACTGCTGCTGAAGAAAACAGTTCTAGAATATTAAACAGACTTTGGAAATGTGAAGTTAAGCAGGTTGGGAAGGAGAGACTTTGAACTCTGTGGGGTTGTGATTTCAGCTTGAATGCAGATATATACATGTGAGGATATTCTGGTATAAATAGGTGATATGGACAAACTAGTGAAAAAAGGTTACCTATGAAAAGGACTTCCCGGAAAGGTTTTTGTCACCAAGCATATAGGCTACAGTCAACTCCTAATAAATACAATGGCTTGAGACTGTCGTGAATGCATGTACCAAATCGGAGCATTCAATTACCCAGAGCAAAAACATTATTTGGGACCGGTAAACTGCGATGCACTTCAACATAGTATGCACATATCGAATGGGACTATATTGCATGCTTTAGCCTAGTTTTACCATGCACTGAAATGTACAAAATGCTGCTGA
Source organism: Coregonus clupeaformis (assembly GCF_020615455.1). Classification (NCBI taxonomy): domain Eukaryota; kingdom Metazoa; phylum Chordata; class Actinopteri; order Salmoniformes; family Salmonidae; genus Coregonus; species Coregonus clupeaformis. The sequence continues at coordinate 68,237,981 of NC_059208.1, read as the reverse complement.
ATTATCTGACCCAGTAGCTTGTGCAATCAACCAAGCCATCAGCTCCCTGCTCGACTCCCATCCAGCTTTTGAATATTGATTTAATTGTCTGATTTGTGACGGGCACATACATCACTGGCAGTAATGGTCAATCAAAACTTGGCAGACAATATTTTTAGTGCGTGACATATGGTGGTCTCCATCAAAACACTGTGACAATAACTAGTTTGTTTGTGTGTGTGTGTGAGACAGAGAGACTCCTTCATTACTGAAAAAAGCACCCCCCCCCCCACCACAGACCCACTCACACACACAACCCAATACATATATTGTAAGTTAAATTAAAATCTTGACTCAAACACACACACTGCAGTCAGGAAAATAAGAATGTGAAAACACCTAGCTTCATTTTACTGAAAGGCGATTGAATATCACTGTTTTAAAATGGAGGTCTCTGCTTTAGTGGTGATTTCTAGCCCCTTGGATGACGATGTACCTTGTGTCTAGTACGGCCAGTAACTATACATCATCTCCCCTCCATTTGGAACAACATGGCTGCATCTGTTAGTTTTGGCAGTTCCGTTCAATGCGGTGCAATCCGAGCAGCAGCGACCTTTGATGCAGTCATTTGTTGATGTTTGATCTCCGGAGGTTGCTTCGTTCTCATTTAGGGGGTGTTTTATCACTCTTATTTGGAGTGACTTGCAAGTCCAGGGTAGGCTTACTGTACTTGATACATTTTCAAGCCAGAGATAAAAATTGGGTAGCCTATGTAACGCGAGTGTCATTATATAAGAGAGTTTCTGTACAAATGGGTCCAGAGAAGCTTTATTTTCATACTAGAGCTTATGGATGACATAACCTTTGACCTTTTGCCACTGATGGTAAATACTGCTTAAATGTTATACAAATATTTGTATTGATATTTGTATTTTGATGCAACCAGTACCACGAGTGCAGAATGCCAAGATTCTCTCCAAGGGGGTTATGAAATTGAGGCCTTGTCTTGTAGTACTAATACCCTTTGCCACTCATTGTAATGGGCCTAAGTGTTGATAAGTGTTGATTTCCAGTACAATTATCTTCTATACCTCTACACCACAAAATGTCACAGTAAGACCTAACCAGGAAAAACCATAATATTCAAATACTTAATAATCACCTCAACGACACAGAAAAAAGAAACTGTGACCAATAAAAACACACATTTTACATTTTAGTCATTTAGCAGACGCTCTTATCCAGAGCGACTTACAGTTAGTGAGTGCATACGTTTTTCATACTGGCCCCCTGTGGGAATCGAACCCACAACCCTGGCGTTGCAAGCACCATGCTCTACCAACTGAGCTACAGGAGGCTTTTCTGTGACGTCGATCAATGCCTCCTTTTCTTCCCAACCAAACCCTGCCTGCTACATGAAAAGGAGTCTCAGTCTCTTAATTATCACCCGAACGAGGGAGGGGGGAGGGAAAAAGAAGTTAAGCTTCCTCCCTTCATATGACGACAAGCGGGCAGCAGCTACCGGCATCGTTAGCACGACTCCATAATTATCTGGGATGCTGACGGATCTAGCGACAGGGCCCCGCCGATTTAATGCTGACAAATTCAGCAAGGTGTCAAGTTCCGCAGCTGGCTTGATGTAATCAAGTTGATATTAGCCCAGGTCCCCACACACAAGACACATTTGCTAGTGCACACACACACACACCTCCAGTCGCAGTATTAACTCAATTCTTTCGAAGGGGTGCAGGGTGGGGGGCTGCAGCTAGGTTACAAATGGACTACCTGGCTAATCAAGTTAAAGTCTCAGAGGCAAACAAACACTGCTAGATAATGGCTGATCTAAGCCGAGTTTCCATGAGTTTTGTACAAGTGTCCTATAACAGGGTTATAAGATGTGCTGATTTAGGCATCAGTACATTGGATATGTTGTATTGCATATTGTCCTGCATCATACTGCTTGATATCTATCTTACATCTGTACAGTTTGTTATATAGTGGGTGTTGCATTACGAACAGAGATTATGTGTTGCATACTGTTGGTGTTTCTCTTCCTGTGTTTTCAGACTAAACGTTTGGTAGCACTGCAGGTTGTCAGATGTTGCAGGTTGTCAGATCTCTTAAACTAAGCAGCAGTATGTGTGTCTGTGTGTAGCTGCCACTGTCTATTTACCCTAGCTATAGTAGAGGATATGCAAAGTGTCATTAACAGTTGACATTGACTCTAGGAGTCGATAGTCATGTTTGCCCCCATACTTCTCAACGCAAATAGTTTCAATTTGCATATGGGGTCGCAGCCAGTAAGCCTATAGGAAATCAAAGAGTTACACACACATACACACACACACACACATATATACACCCACCCTTCCACACACATGCACATACACACATACTCCCCTTCCTCATCTACGTGGAGGTTAAGTGACAAATGAAGATCGATGACTGCTCTTATGGAAAAGAAAGGGTGGTGAAAATATGCCTAGATTAAAAAAGCGTCAAGTGAGTGACGATGTGAAAGCGCCGCTGAGGTAAAACTATCCCTGGGTTTAACGAGCTTTTAGGCAACCGGGGAGAGCTGAGTTTCCACACACTCTCAGGGAGTTTTATTCTGTCTTTCTCACACACACACACACACACACACACACATATATATATATATATATATATATATATATATATATATATATATATATATACACCACAACCTCCACACCTACAACAATGAAGAACATGCTACAATCCTGCAGGTTAGTCTTAGAGTATGTGTATGGGAAACCATAGTATCAAAGGAGAACAGAGCAACTGTATTTCCTCTTCATCTCCCCCTCACTCTGTGTGGCTTGACATCTCATCTGTCCGCTCATTTCTATCAGCATGAGACAGAGACGGAGAGAGAGCGAGAAAGAGACGATAAAATGAAAAGAAGAAAGAAAGAGCGCGTTATGACCTGGAGAGGAGGGAGAGTGGAAGTCCAGAGTACACTCTTGAGGTCAATGTGTACTCTGGGGAGTCCCTGTCTGAACGGGCTCTATCTTAGCCCACGCTCTGTGTGTGTTTGGAGGAAGTTGTGTGTGTGTTATTGTTACAAAGCAATGTGTGTGTGTGTGTGTGTGTGTGTGTGTGTGTGTGTCATTGTTTTTCGTCCTTTCTTATGTTTTTTTTTTTTAACTTTTACTTCAGAGGATAGGGGTCATTTATAGGTTTTCACTCCAGTCTTCTCTGAGCTTATGTCAAGGCTTCTGTGTGTGAGTGAGAGTGCGTACCTGTGTCAGAGTCGTCCGGGTGTTAACTGATAAGTGCCAGACACATGGTCTTTTTGTGGAGGGTGTATGATGTTAGGCAGTCCTCTGTGTCGATTAGCTAAAGCAACTGGACTCTTTTAGGATTTCGCTGTGTACTGAATTACAGTATGTGAGTTAGACCTCTTCATTTTTTATTTTGTTTGAACAAATCATTACAGTTTTTTGAGGAAAAGATTGATAGAACTGTAAAGAGCATGTGGCACAAGGCCATGGTTCTGTTTTATATATTGGACAGTGACTTTCAGCCAATACATTTAAGCCAATGTTTTTTTGTGACCATATTTAGCATTGATTATATTTAATCTGAATGACCAATTAAAAATAAACTAAATGCAACTCTCTGAACTTTGTAACTGCCTTTCAGAACAAATCAACATTCTGGAACTTTGTGTAGCTCCTCCCCTAACGTATCAACTTCCTGTTTCCCACTTCCTGTCTGAACCTATCTGTACAAAACTAAACTAAATTATACAAATAAAAAACATCTTTATTCTTTCTTTAAGTTTATTTCCTTAGCAGAAGTTTTGAACACTAATGTAGTAGAGTGCATTTTAAGGGTGAGTGGAGGGAAGAAATAAAAAAATGTAGGGAGAAAGAAAAAGAGGGGGGTGGGGGGACTGCGAGGAAAAGGTATTAAAAGTGACAGATGAACAGGAGTGGGGAGAAATGTTCCCCCAGCAGCTGTGACTGCCGCCATTACCCTGACAGGTGTCAATTAAGAATTACTGCCAAGGCCCCCAGTCATTTCTACTACCCCCACCACCCACCACCCACCCCCCCAGCCCAGCTGTGTTGTGTGTGAGAGAAATAACACTTTACCCTTGTCGCTGTGTTAGCACGTAGCCACAGTTGCAGCCCCCCCAATCGATAACCAGTGTATTAGCAATTATTTTGCCCATTGATTTACGAGGGACAGTGACTCCCGCCGCGCTGTTATTAGCCTTTAATTAGATGTGTCTGCACTACACACAGATACACACACACACACACACACTCCTGCACACTCTGTTCTGCCCCTGTTGCCAGGTGGATATACGTTGGAAATCAACACACGCATGTACATGGACACACACGCACACACTGTCCTACAGCTGTTGCTAGGTGGATATATAGTTCCTTAGAGGCAGCGGGGTTTAGAACAATCTCTCTCTTGCTCTCTCTTTATCATATCACATGGCTCCTCAGCGTCAAATGTGGGGCCTAACACCATTGGGCAAGCTGAGGGTAGGAGAGGGAGGGGGGAGAATGAAATACAGGCCCATTTCAGATAGTAGTTTCAGTGTGTGCGTTTGCACGTGTACTCTGGATGGATGTTTTTGATAGGGTAGCGTGTATTAATGACTACTTAAAGGTGGCAACATTGTTCCATGTTAGCTAGTGTAATCATGCTAACATGGAATCAAGTCACCTGTCACGAACAGCCAATTGACACTTTACAATTTTCATGACATCAGCATCAGTTTCCTCATGCGGAGAGCGTGCAAAAACTAAGGATTGATGGGTGTTGGAGTTTAGTGCTCCAAGTAAATTGTGCCAGAACATTCTTCGGATTTATTTGACGTCAGCATTGATCAAATATCAGATTCTCTTCCTATCACTCAGAGGACATTGCTGTGTCAGCAAGGTTCATTTTATCCCAAACCCAGATTAAGCCTATTCCTCGAATAAAAAGCATCCTCAATTGAGAATCTCCATTAAAATTGCTTTTAGTCCCGAAGACCAGTCCCAAAATACTTTGTCTGAGTGCATTCCTGTTAGCCAGCCCCAGTGAAAATAATATGTTGAACCCCTAGTCAGTTGCTTGTTACACAGACTTCAATCTATAAGGCTTTCCAGACACAACAGGGTCATCAACAAACCATAATCGTCTGTGACTGAACTGCCATACTTGGAGAAACATCCCCTAACAACAACACATTTGACAGAAAAGTAAAATGTACCACTTTACAAGATGGTGTACCATCTCGTAAAAGTTTCATTTGAAATGTGTCAAGCCCTTATGTTTTGTTTTCCCCAACTTACTTGTAGGGTTTGAGTCGAGATGTTTACATTGCGATGCTACTCATCTTTTTGTCCCTTCATTCAGGATACAGGGCATTTTGATATAAATCCACGACTCTGTGTTCACAGTATATCATGACTTAAGACAAATAGAAATTGGTGCTGTTTTTACTGCGAGGTGATGGATAAAGCTGGCCTCAGCACATTGAGACTGTGTGTGTGTGTGTGTGTGTCGGGAGGGGGAATTTCGCTGGGAATTTCTATCTCCAAGGAGTGTTTATTTAACCGATAAGGGTCTTTGAAAAGCAATGAATATCATTTTTTTTCAGACAACAGTTTACTGGGCTCTGTTGATAAGATACTGTATCTGGGAATGGATAGGACCCACAGATGACAGTTTGTCCTTGAGACTGGACCAGACGCCGGGGTTTTTGCTGAAGCCTCACCTCTCTCTCTCTCTATCTCTCTTTCCATTTTTCTCTCCTTCCTCAATCGCTCTCTCTGTCACGGTCTCTCTCTCTCTCTCATCTTTATTGCTATCTCTCTATCCACCCATCTCTCCCGATATGTCTATCTCTCGTCTCTTTACCTCTGTCCTCTCTTTCATATTCTCTCTTTGTGTCTACCTCTCTTTCTTAATCTACTCATACTCTCTCACTTACTTTTCTCTCTTCATTTATCCTCTTCCCTCTCCCTCTCCGGTGTAACTGCACAGACCAGCAAGCCTGTTTTAAGAATATGAACTAGAAGACAAAATGAGAGAGTGTTATACACTCTCTTCGGCTCAGTAAGCTTGTTTCCTATGCTGTCCTCTGGCAAACCCATTTTTATATGTGCCTTTCCTCTGCCTAGCACTCTTAATAGTCACGTAGCACAATACATACTAGGTGTAGAATCTCAGTAGGTGTTGAAGGAATTTACTATGTAGTGTGTTTCTTTTCTGGTTTATTCGACGCCACATGTAGCCCCAAAATGGCCCGAAAGCTTTATTTGATCCGATGCGGACTCAGACAGTGTCAGTCAATGGGGGGGCTCTAAGCTCGGCTCTAAGTCGTCTTTCTTAGGAAACAGTGGGGTGCCCCCAGAACCTCCAGACCCCCTCTCTGTCAGTCTCTGTCTGTCTCATGACTGCCCTGTCACATAGTCTCTCATACAGTCAGTTTGAAGACTTGTCTTTCTGTCTGACTCTCGGTCTGTATGCTCTTTCAGCGGAACTCTCACATGGTCCTTCTATCTGTCTCTCTTTCTCATGTCTGCCTTGTCACTCAATCTCTCATACAGTCTGTCTAAAGACTTGTTTGTCTGTTAGTCTAACTCTGTCTTTCAAGTGGTCTGTCTGTTCATCCCTCTGTTTTATAATCCTGCTGTCTGTTCGTCTTTCCCACAGCGGGGAAAACTAATCAAGCCATCTGCAATGATTGAATTCTGTCTGTCTGACACAGAGAGTGAGACAGCCAGAGTCAGGCAATGATTAGCTAAATTGAACATTAGCTAACTATTGTGGCTGACTCAAACAACCATGTTTTCCATATCACTGTCAATCATCTGTCAATCATTGACCCGGTTCGTTGTTGACACCTTCTGTATCTGTCTGCCTTTGAGGTCACAGATTCAGAGGTTAAAACACTAATTGTTGACTATAGATGTTAATTAGTTGTTTTTGGTTGGATTTCAACTAATTATAATTTATCCAATTATCAGTGTGACTTTGAGGGGGATCCCTTTGATCACATAATGTAATACAAGGTAATTTGTAGGTCGTTGATTCTGCGCAGTCCAACTAGAATGTAGTAGAGCTCAAACATGCACTAAATAAGTGTGTGGTTTCACTGCTCTGCAGATGACGTTCAATCGCACTTGATCATTACAGTGATAATCTGGTAATAGAGAATTAGAAATATGTCTGTTCGTTGCCAATAATGGAAGGGCTATTAGCCGTGTGTGCGTGCGAGTGTGCATGTGTTACTGTACAGAGGGATAGAGTGTCTAAGTCTTGGGGCAGACAGTGAAAAAAAATAGACAGAGAAAAAGAGGGCGACTGCATGATGTGAGAGGGGGAGAGAAAAGGGCAAATGGAGTGGTAAAGAGGGGAGGGCAGAGAGAGTGTAAGAGGGGAGGAGTGATAAACGTTGAGGGAAGGAGGGGGGGCAGGTTGGGTGGGAGAGTGGCATAGAGGAGAGAGAGAAAGAGCACGAGAAGGAGAGAGAGAGAAAAAGACATGCAACAAAGAAGTAGTGAGAGGGAGGAGCGAGAAATAGAGACTGGAGGAGGTCAGCCATGCCTGCCACTCATCACTCACTCCTTAATGACTATTTTTTTCTTCTCTCTCTCCCTTTTCCCCCGGGGAGTCTCAGCTCGGCCCAGCGGCCAATCAAATGAGGTCATCCAAAGTTCACGACCCCCACTACCACCTCGGTCCCCACAACACCCGTGCGTTGTGTGTGTATTGTATGTGTGAGTTTTGTCTGGCAACTTGCTGTTTTTGTTTTTTAAGAAACACATCTTTCAGCCATCTGACAAAATGGCAGGTGTGGATGTGTCTACATGGTTGATGAGACTTCTGACAGTGAAGTCTTTCGTTTTTCGTTGGTCTATACAATCTGGTCTACCTGACAGATCTTATGTTATGGTGCATTTTTTCACTGTTTACAATTGTGAATTACACAATAAGATATTCTATTGAAAGAAATTCTCACTTATAGTTTTTGTACTTTTGTTCAGTCTTCTGTCTGTGTGTGTGTACTCTGTATTGGTTCGATGCTGGCATCGGCTCAGTTTCCAGCTTGCGCAGGGTTTTGACGGACCAGGTGTGTGTGTGTGTGGTACCACAGTGTCCCATTCCCCTTGGCTCGGTTTGTCAGCTATCTGGCTCTGGGAAGCGTCAAGCAACGAAACTCAAGTGAAGCCTTTTCACTCTCTCCCCCTCACACCAAATTTGGGAAACAGCTGGAAAGACCATGAAGATGATTTGTCTCCCTCTGCTAGTGTGTCTGACAGCTTCTGCTGCACCACACACACTCGTGCACACACGCACAAACACACACACACACACACACACACACACAAGGTAGACACACACCCACATGCACTCACACTCCCCCTTGAGGAGATCTAAAATGAACAGTCCAATTTGGAGATATTCAGCATATTAAATTAAGTCAGTGTCTCTGGGGTGGATGGAGGGAGATTTGATAGGGTCTCATGGAACGAGTGGAACTTTTCATTATGTGAGAAGTGTACTTTTCTAGAATGTGTGTGTTTGTGCGCACATTCCTACGTAGGTGTGTGTATCAGATGTGTGAGACACTGTGTGTTCTCAAATATCTCAATGCAAAGTTTGTGAACACACACACACACACACACAGGGTCTCGGATAAAGGTCTGTGCTCTCTTGGTCCTTGCTGCCAAAAAGGCCCTGATTTCCTTTAGCCCAGCATGGCCGGGTCATACATCACTAAGGGGCCTCCCAGCTCTAGTGGCAGGGGCTGACAGAATGACACGTGTCATTTATCATAGAGGGGCCAGGCCTTGGGAAACTACACAGACTGGACTGCACATAACACTGCCTGAGAAAGAGGGAGAGCTCAGAAATGGTAGTCTGTACGATAAACAGATAGAATGCATATGGACACACATGGACACAGTGAGTGAGTCTCTTTTTGTTCTATCCTCTACATATCCCTCTATCCCTTCTCCCTCTTTCTCTCTTTTTCATCTCTCTCCCATGCAGCCATCCATAACCACGCCCCTCCTCCCCCCTCTCCCCCTCCTACTTCTCCTCCCTCTTTCCTTCCATCCATCCCTCCCTCCCACCAAGTCACTCGCCTGGCCCCCTTTACATTTGTCTTCATAAGCCTAATTTATTTTGGATGCCACATGCAAGCTGACAGGCATCACTCACTACTGCCCTCCCTACACACACACACACACACACACACACACACACACACAAACATCGCCCTTCCCAACTTTTCCGAGGTCAACCCAGCAGTCACGCTTCTCCATTTTACCTCGTCTCCCCCCTTTGTCTCTTACATCCTCCCACCACCCTCATCAACATTACTGAAGATGGATGTGTCTTTAAAGCAGAGATTGATTGCGGATATCGGAGTTATGGTGTCATTTATCACGGTGGGGGGGGCAGTGGATATCATTGTGAGATTCGTGGACACCGTCTGGTTGTATGTGTTCGCGTGGCACAGTATGTATGTGGCTCTGTCTGTGTTTGAGAAGCTGTGCAAAAGTTTAATTGCCAGGGAAGTAAGCTTCTCTTTCGTCTCCATTTCTAGAATGTTCTAGCACTCCATAGTCTGCCCTCAGTACGATATTATGTTGTGTTGAGCGATGGTTCTGGTTCTCTCTCTGTCTCTCTCTCTCTCTCTCTCTGTCTCTGTCTCTGTCTGTCTCTCTGTCTCTCTCTCTCTCTGTCTCTGTCTCTCTCTGTCTCTCTCTCTGTGTGTGTCCATCACTCACCATGCTCCCTCCTTCACTTACTGCTTCTCTCTTTCTCTCTCCGCTTTCTCTTTTTCCTCCTCCTCCTCCCTCTCTCTCTTCTAAGCTGTTATGGATGGTTTACTAAGTCATGTCCCTACCCTGGGAAATCTCAACACATGCGCACACACCACTGTGAACACACATACACACACAACACAAACACACACACAATCAGAGATGTAGGCATTGATCCCCAGTGACGTGGTTTCTTCTGTGAGAGGCCAGTTTGTGATTTAGTGCATCTCCTCCTTCAGGGCCCCTTTCTCGTTCCCCCTCTGCCTCCCTCTTTTGTCAGTTCTCTGTCACGGCCATCAGGAATAGGCCTCACACCCCACCACCCCTTTTGCACGTACGTACACACACACACACACACACACACACACACACACACAAACACTCCCATGTGGGCTGACAGAATTGTTACTCTTTCTTGACCCCTTTTTTTCAACGCTGAACTTTCCATTAACACTTTACTTAAACTGTATAAATGAAGTTGTTTGACAACACAGATCAGTGCAATAATGTAACAAGATCCATTTTCTGTCACGTTGTTTGCATTTATATGAATGGAGTTGACATTGTTTTGTGGAATGAAGATGATCTTCTCATATGATCAGTGAATTCGATTTGGCAATCACTGTGTCCGTACGTGGGTGTGTATGTACGGATGATTCAATTTGCCTGTGTGTGTGTGTGTGGCTTTCCTCTTTCTCTAATCTGACTCAAAACATTGCATTATTTCGAGAACAGGCTGTGTGGGTTTTTCCCGCAGAGACAAGGGGTCAGATTCAGGGAAGAATGTGTGTGTCCTGTGTATGCATGTTGTTCCTCAGCGGTGTACAAAGCGGACGGCCCATGTGAATAGAGGGGAGGGCTGAGGATACAGGGAAGGGTTGATTGATGGGTTATTGTGCAACCAGACATAACTGGTGAGGTCATGGCCCGCTCTCTCTCGCCCTTGCTCTCACTCACTCACTCACTCACTCACTCACTCACTCACTCACTCACTTCATCATTCTCACCACTATTCACTCCCCGGTGCTGCCTTTCTCCCTTCACAGTCCACTTTGTTTTCTTTTGTCTCTCCTTCTCCAGTGTAGTTTTTTGTTCTGCGATTCATCTTATCAGGTTTCATTTTACAGACTCTATTCACTGAATGTAGCCATTGAAAAAAACACTGGCTCTGACTCTCGAGAAACTCTTGCAAAAGATAAGTCCAAAACAACTTTTAATGTCACTTTTGATTTGCTTCTGAGTTTTTGGGCAGCAACCAGTGATTTATCCAATTAGGGTGCCTCATACTAACTTCTCTCCCTCATGGGAAATGTTCACCAAATAAAGTGTGACTGATGCAACAGGGGTCATGGAAAGGTGTATCTGAGCAATACTTTTGTATTCTCTCCCTCGCCATTTTCTCTCTTCCTGTGATTTATGGTAATTATCGTCTTTGGGGTCATCCATCAACCGGTTGTTGCTAGGCGATGGGAGCAGCTGTTGTTTGGGCCAGGGAAATTCCACTGTCAGGGGGCAGTATACAGGTGACTACAGGGGGAGATTTAAAGGGACAGGCCCTGTTTTTGTTTTGTTCTTTGTCCCAGAGGAAACTCTTGTACGTTTTGATTTCAGTTTGTTTTAATCTGTTTTAACGTTTAGTCAGTGCAGAGAAAAGACTAGGACTGGATAGAAACAGTAAGGACTGGATTTTGTCAAGCTCCCAGGAATTCCTTGAAGTCAAACAATACCTGTGGAATGAAGAGGTAGATAGTGATAAAATAATGATTCAATTTGGCCCTATCAATGCCAAAGACATCAGGGAAGGAGGGAAGATTGTCAATGCAGCTGGTCTATGAAAATGCTTATCCTAGAACCTGTTGTGTATGATTTTAAATGTCCTACCCTAAGCGAAGCCTGAGTGCTTATAGTGGCACCAGAAGCACTCCAATGTTGACTTTGTTAACCTTTCCAAAACCATAGGTTTTTCAATGTAGCTCTTCAGAAATAACCATATGACGCAGAGGCTTCACTAACTGTAATAGCTAAACCTTCCAGGCGGTTTCTCCCAAAGCTTAACCAGATGGGAGTTAGAGGCTACACTAACGCTCAGCTAACATTAGCAAAACGTTGCATTATTTCGAGAAGCAGCAATATTGGGGGCAGAGGCTATACTAGTCTCTTATGTTCAGCAACATTCAGCTAAGATTAGCGAAACGTCGGGACTTTGTAGTTACATAGGTTTCAACAGAAGCAGCCAGCCAGATGGGGGTTGGCTCTGCAGTGCTTATGATATAATGGCCATTGTCTCATCTCTGAGCAGCTTGGAGTAGACAGTGGGGGGGAAAGGTGATTTATAGACTGCACCCGTCGCTATGGCTGCTCAAAGCTGGCTCCCAGGGAATATGGACAAACAGAGAGGGAGGGGAGAAAGGATAGAGTGAGAACAGGGAAGAAGGAGAGAGACTGTGTACTGCAATGCAGGAGTGAAGAGCAGGGGAGTAAAATGACTGATTACCAGAAGTTTATTTGTGAAATTCCAAATTATTTGTTTGTTGTTGTTTTATAGTTATGTGATACATTTTTTGCTGAATCAGTTAACTTTAATGTTTCACACTGCTTGTTGTTAATAGTTTAAAGACAATTATAATATGCAGTTACTAACCCACACTGTCTTCATGTGAGTGAACTAACAGGAATGTTCTGCAGCATTGAAGGTCCCCAAGAACACAGTGGCCTCCATCATTCTTAAATGGAAGAAGTTTGGAACCACCAAGACCCTTCCTAGAGCTGGCCGCCCGGCCAAACTGAGCAATCGGGGGAGAAGGGCCTTGGTCTGGGAGGTGACCAAGAACCCAATAGTCACTCTGACAGAGCTCCAGAGTTCCTCTGTGGAGATGGGAGAACCTTCCAGAAGGACAACCATCTCTGCAGCACTCCACCAATCAGGCCTTTATGGTAGAGTGGCCAGATGGAAGCCACTCTTCAGTAAAAGGCACATGACAGCCCACTCTGGTCTGATGAAACTAAGACTGAACTCTTTGGCCTAAATGCCAAGCGTCACGTCTGGAGGAAACCTAGCACCTACCTACGGTGAAGCATGGTGGTGGCAGCATCATGCTGTGGGGATGTTTTTCAGCTGCAGGGACTGGGAGACTAGACATGATCGAGGGAAAGATGAACGGAGCAAAGTACAGAGAGATCCTTGATGAAAACATGCTCCAGAGCACTCAGGACCTCAGACTGGGGTGACGGTTCACCTTCTAACAGGACAATGACCCTAACACAGCCAAGACAACGCAGGAGTGGCTTTGGGACAAGTCTCAATGTCCTTGAGTGGCCCAGCCAGAGCCCGGACTTGAACCAGATCGAACATCCCTGGAGAGACCTGAAAATAGCTGTGCAGCGACGCTCCCCAACCAACCTGACAGAGCTGCAGAGAAGAATGGGAGAAACTCCCCAAAAACAGGTGTGCCAAGCTTGTAGCGTCATACCCAAGAAGACTCTAGGCTGTAATCTCTTCCAAAGGTACTTCAACAAAGTACAGAGTAAAGGATCTGAATACTTATGTAAATGTAATATTTCAGTTGTGTATTTTTTATACATTTACAAAAATAAATAAACTGTTTTTGCTTTGTCATAATGGCGTATTGTGTGTAGATTAATGGGGCGAAAAAACTATTTAATCAGTTTTAGAATAAGGCTGTAACGTAACAAAATGTGGAAAAAGTCGACGGTCTGAATACTTTCCGAATGCACTGTATGTGTGTGTTTTTTTGTTGTTGTTGGTTGTTGTCTCTGACTACTTTTGGTTCAATATGACTTGAGCTGTAGCAGAGCTAGAGCAACCTTGCCCTTGAGGCAATATAATACACTGACAATGTAAAAAAGGACTATTACATTTTCTAGAAACAGGTTTTGGAACATGTGTGTCAATCTTTGGAAACACTATAAAACATAATTGCGGTTGAACGTTGATTTGTCTGTATGAGGAAAGTATTTTGTATAGTACAAAATAATACAAAGTGTTAGATTTATATCTGAAAACAGTTTAAACAGTATTCTGTCCACATTACTATTTGAGAAATGTTAACATTTTCAGAAACAGTACACTGTTGAGTGTATGTACATCACTGGCAGCATGACTACTCAGATCCCTGTGACATTACATTGAAATGAAATTTTATATATTTCATACTAATTGGAGTTTACCGGATTTGCGTTTACTATGTTACGTCTGCCCCTGAGTTCAGGTTGTATGTTTGCATTAGCATTCAGTGAAAATCTACATCAAATGTGTAAGGGTGTGGTTTTTGAGAGAGTGAATGAACAGAGAGAGTCAGATGGGGATATTCCTCTTCTTTTATTTTCACTGTGCATCTACATAACAATCTGTATCCTTTTAACTGTGAGTAATGCTCTAATTGAGCCTATCAATTATTCAACAATCACTCCAAAGCTCCAACGCTCTTGCTGTGACTGGGATTGTCAATGCTGTGTAGTTTGGATGTGCATTGGAAATGTGTTAGTAGTTAGGCCTAGTATTACCTTGGTGGTTTGGTTAGCATAGTTGTTGCATTTTCAAATGCTACAGTTGTGGATGATCTTGTTAATAATGAAACAGTGGTGGTCAGGGTTGTTAACTTTTCCCATGACTAAGAGCTTGTGGTGGAAGACGTGGTCCTCTGTAGCTCAATTGGTAGAGCATGGCGCTTGTAATGCCAGGGTAGTGGGTTCGATCCCCGGGACCACCCATACGTAAAAATGTATGCACACATGACTGTAAGTCGCTTTGGATAAAAGCGTCTGCTAAATGGCATATTATATTATATTATTATACTTGTTCATGTTGCAGTGAGTAAAGTTGTCATGGTGGTCAGGACTTATCTCCTGCTTCTGGATGGGGATGTAAGAGTGAACAGAACATCCCCCTCCACAACCCAATAGTCCTGTCACCTCCCCTTAGCGACCCCCCTTTTTTTGTTTTGTTTGAAGCTAATGTAAAATGCACTGTCTATATGACCCATTTTAGCAGGTCATTAGCATAATTTGGCTGTGGCCAGCGAGTTAATGTACTGCAGATGACAGGGAAAGTGTGCTACACGACCTTAGGGTAAAATATATATATATATATATATTGGACGAAGTAGGCCACGCTATGCATAAGGATAGGCTTTACATTGGAGTGTGTGTGTGAGATGGGGAGAGAGAGAGAGGGAGAGGTGGATGAGAAGGTCAAAATGTATTATACACGTGTAGCAGGGTATCAAATGTATCATATCACATTATCTTAATACAGCTTTGTATCTTTAATATCCATTTACAAAAAATAGGCAGAAATGTTATGTATGAATAACAATATGTCTTAAATTATCATTTTTGTGAATTGAATAGAAAATAAATTACAATCACTCATTATGACTGATTATGAACGGTCTCCACTCAAGCATAAGATTAGAAAAAAAGTAATACCTCTAACGCATTTGAATTCCATTCATCCTACATTTCATATAGCTTGTCGAAAGTAGACACGAGCACTCGGTTGCGCAGCAAGCATGGATTTACTCCACCTCCGGAAGTTTTGGAAAGCCGAGGAGATGAATTTGCATGGCCTGCTGGAATGGTACACCAGCTATTGGAGGCCCTGCAGGTATTGTGCCATATGGTCGATTATTCCACATGGGTGGGGGGGAAGTGGGGGCTGAGAACTGTGAGCAGACTTTTATAAGCAGGCAGTTAAGGAGGGGAAAGCAGATATTAATTTAGAGCGTCCACTCCACAAGATCCAAAGCGAACCAAATCAATGTCACTTTATTCTGGAGAGAGTTGGGCGGGGTGCATGTAAAACAAGCCTCAGAACTTCAAAGGTCCCCCACTTTTGTTTCGGCTGGGATAAAGTTTGATCTTTCGGAGAGGAAAAAGGGAGGGGAAATAATCACAACAATAATGCTAAGCAGTGAATGAGGTAACTCCATAAACAAGGATTGTATGATGGAAAAAGAGGGGTAAAAACTGAATGCCCTTCCCTGGTATAGTTTGTGCCTGGGCATATTGAGGGGGCAAATTGGTTTGGACACCTGAAAAAGCAGTCAAACTTTGCTAGCCGAATAATGCCTTTATTATTTCTTAAAGGAGATTGTATACCAACAGCAGTCATGAGAGAAGTAAAAAAACAACAAAGATGTCCTCACCATTACAGTAAATAAGATGCCCAACAAATAGGATACCCTGTGGCTTTTTCTTTTACAAAGGGAACAACTATGAGAATCATCTCGAAATTAAGCCTATGCTGTCAACCCTTTTTCATAGACGAATATGAAAAGGTCTGGCAGTTTTTCCTCAGTTAGCCTTAGTGAACGTAGGCAGTAGGCCTTAACGCCAGCTTGCTTTAGCATAGCCCCGCAAGCGCTTGGAACAGACAGCATCACGCCACCCAGGCCTGTGCAGCAGTGGCTGTCCCAGAGAAGAAGGAGAAAGAGCGAGAAGGAGAGAGTGAGGAAGAGATTGTGCCGTATTCCCCCTGACATGCGGAGCATTACCATAATTGGTTTTTCTACATGATAGGACAGAGGAAATAATGTCATTTTTATTTACAGCCAGTCCCACTGTCCCCCTCTCCCTCGCACATCCACACACACACACATTGTGCAGGTCAAATGACACACACTGATCAGGCCTGTCCAAAGACATCACAGCTAAGTGGCAGCGAGTGGAGGGGCCGGTGACAAAGCAAAGCGGAGAGAGAGGAATAAGACTGGCCACATTTCGGCCCCCATTTTGAAGGGCGTCTAAATGGCGACTCGGTTGCCGGTCTGGAATAGCAGAGAGCCCGGCACGGGCTAAATCAGTGGAGTGAGAGCAGGCGGAATTGGACATTAGCACTGCAAATGACTGCCGGGATTGGCCCTCTTCTCCGAGACAGAGTAAATAAATAGGGAGGGTTGAGAGGGGTGTGAATGTGTGTGTAGCATGTGTGTGAGTTGCAATTCGGTGGTGCTGCTTCGCGCTCAACTGCTCTCGCTCCCCGTCTCACGTTGTTGTCCTCCCCGATAGCTTTGGTTAAGTTTGACACCAGCCAAATGGTGTAACCTCTGTGCACCATGACAGATAAGATAGTGTTATGGGTTTAAGTGACAGATTTGCACAAGAGAAACGAGCAAGGAAAAATATATATGAAGTGACTCCATTTTTCAGATGTTATATATAGAGAGAAACTGCCGGCTCTCTTGGAAAGCAAAACTTCATTTCCATCTAATTTGTTTTGAAGCAGAGGGGCCTGTCTCGCCAGTTGATTTTCATGTTGTTCCGATGCAATGTTTGAGCATGTCAACGCAGTAGTGCGTGTGAGCGAAAGCACAGCTAGTTGGGAATTCATTGTGTATAGTATCACAAACACTGTGCCATAGA
Source organism: Coregonus clupeaformis (assembly GCF_020615455.1). Classification (NCBI taxonomy): domain Eukaryota; kingdom Metazoa; phylum Chordata; class Actinopteri; order Salmoniformes; family Salmonidae; genus Coregonus; species Coregonus clupeaformis. Next base: position 68,220,804 of record NC_059208.1, on the reverse strand, counting down.
CACAATGCAGAAACATTACTGTAAGTGGACAGTGATTATTTTTATGTTTATCTATTACAGATTACTTTTTTTGTTGTTGTAAGAATGCACTATTATATCACAGATTTGAGCTTGGCATAGAGTAGGCTTGTAAAGTGGGGAGAACAAGTATTTGATACACTGCCGATTTTGCAGGTTTTCCTACTTACAAAGCATGTAGAGGTCTGTAATTTTTATCATAGGTACACTTCAACTGTGAGAGACAGAATCTAAAACAAAAATCCAGAAAATCACATTGTATGATTTTTAAGTAATTCATTTGCATTTTATTGCATGACATAAGTATTTGATACATCAGAAAAGCAGAACTTAATATTTGGTACAGAAACCTTTGTTTGCAATTACAGAGATCATATGTTTTCTGTAGTTCTTGACCAGGTTTGCACACACTGCAGCAGGGATTTTGGCCCACTCCTCCATACAGACCTTCTCCAGATCCTTCAGGTTTCGGGGCTGTCGCTGGGCAATACGGACTTTCAGCTCCCTCCAAAGATTTTCTATTGGGTTCAGGTCTGGAGACTGGCTAGGCCACTCCAGGACCTTGAGATGCTTCTTACGGAGCCACTCCTTAGTTGCCCTGGCTGTGTGTTTCGGGTCGTTGTCATGCTGGAAGACCCAGCCACGACCCATCTTCAATGCTCTTACTGAGGGAAGGAGGTTGTTGGCCAAGATCTCGCGATACATGGCCCCATCCATCCTCCCCTCAATACGGTGCAGTCGTCCTGTCCCCTTTGCAGAAAAGCATCCCCAAAGAATGATGTTTCCACCTCCATGCTTCACGGTTGGGATGGTGTTCTTGGGGTTGTACTCACCAGGTGTCTGGTTAGACTGTAAACTCTCCTTCCAGACTCACATAAAGAATCTCCAATCCAAAGTTAAATCTAGAATTGGCTTCCTATTTCGCAACAAAGCCTCCTTCACTCATGCTGCCAAACATGCCCTCGTAAAACTGACTATCCTACCGATCCTTGACTTCGGCGATGTCATTTACAAAATAGCCTCCAACACTCTACTCAGCAAATTGGATGTAGTCTATCACAGTGCCATCCGTTTTGTCTCCAAAGCCCCATACACTACCCACCACTGTGACCTGTACGCTCTTGTTGGCTGGTCCTCACTACATGTTCGTCGTCAAACCCACTGGCTCCAGGCCATCTATAAATCACTGCTAGGCAAATCCCCGCCCTATCTTAGCTCATTGGTCACCATAGCAGCACCCACCCGTAGTCTGCGCTCCAGCAGGTATATCTCACTGGTCATTCCCAAAGCCAACACCTCCTTTGGCCGCCATTCCTTCCAGTTCTCTGCTGCCAATGACTGGAACGAATTGCAAAAATCTCTGAAGCTGGAGACTCTTATCTCCCCCAATAACTTTAAGCATCAGTTGTCAGAGCACCTTACCGATCACTGCACCTGTACACAGCCCATCTGAAATTAGCCCACCCAACTACCTCATCCCTATATTGTTATTTAATTTGCTCTTTTGCACCCCAGTATCTCTATTTGCACATAATCTCTTGCACATCTAGCATTCCAGTGTTAATACTATTGTAATTATTCTGCACTATAGCCCATTTATTGCCTTACCTCCATAACTTGCTACATTTGCACACACTGTATATATATTTTCTGTTGTATTTTCTGACTTTATGTTTTTTTTCTTTACCCCATATGTAACTCTGTGTTGTTTTTATTGCACTACTTTGCTTTATCTTGGCCAGGTCGCAGTTGTAAATGAGAACCTGTTCTCAACTGGCTTACCTGGTTAAATAAAGGTAAAATAAAATAAAATAAAATCCTTCTTCTTCCTCCAAACACGGCGAGTGGAGTTTAGACCAAAAAGCTCTATTTTTGTCTCATCAGACCACATGACCTTCTCCCATTCCTCCTCTGGATCATCCAGATGGTCATTGGCAAACTTCAGATGGGCCTGGACATGCGCTGGTTTGAGCAGGGGGACCTTGCGTGCGCTGCAGGATTTTAATCCATGACGGCGTAGTGTGTTAATAATGGTTTTCTTTGAGACTGTGGTCCCAGCTCTCTTCAGGTCATTGACCAGGTCCTGCCGTGTAGTTCTGGGCTGATCCCTCACCTTCCTCATGATCATTGATGCCCCACGAGGTGAGATCTTGCATGGAGCCCCAGACCGAGGGTGATTGACCGTCATCTTGAACTTCTTCCATTTTCTAATATTTGCGGCAACAGTTGTTACCTTCTCACCAAGCTGCTTGCCTATTGTCCTGTAGCCCATCCCAGCCTTGTGCAGGTCTAGAATTTTATCCCTGATGTCCTTACACAGCTCTCTGGTCTTGGCCATTGTGGAGAGGTTGGAGTCTGTTTGATTGAGTGTGTGGACAGGTGTCTTTTATACAGGTAACGAGTTCAAACAGGTGCAGTTAATACAGGTAATGAGTGGAGAACAGGAGGGCTTCTTAAAGAAAAACTAACAGGTCTGTGAGAGCCGGAATTCTTACTGGTTGGTAGGTGATCAAATACTTATGTCATGCAATAAAATGCAAATTAATTACTTAAAAATCATACAATGTGATTTTCTGGATTTTTGTTTTAGATTCCGTCTCTCACAGTTGAAGTGTACCTATGATAAAAAGTACAGACCTCTACATGCTTTGTAAGTAGGAAAACCTGCAAAATCGGCAGTGTATCAAATACTTGTTCTCCCCACTGTACATGTTTGCGTGTGAGTGACTGTGAGAATGTCTGTCTGTTTTTGTGTATGTACTGTATACTTAGGGGGGGTGGGGTGTGTGTGTGTTGTGTGACAGCAAAGGCCCGGTAGTGTCCTGCCGAGGTGTCACCTGTCTGAAGGAAGCCCGTGCCAAAGTGACAGGCTCGTCTCTGGACGCAGATGGCCTCGCTCTCCCTCTCCTCTTCACAGCTGTCACACGTCCCTTCTGTGTTTGACACACACATTTGCACACACACATACTGACACACACACTCAGTGACAAACACACACATGGGTTGTCTGATACATAGACAAAAACACACATGAACGTACTGAGACACACAAACACACAGGGACAGGCCTGATTGATACATGCAGAATATCTCCTTAGCACACCAGGTGGATAGATACGCATAGATGCTTACACACCCACCCACCCTCACTCTTATACACACACACACACAAACACAAATGCACACCTTTCATTTTTATCTCGCTGCCTCAGGTTACAGTCGATTTCACATATGACCCACCAAAGACAAACTCACACCTCTCCTGCTTACACCTTAACACATCTTCTTTCCTTTTTTGTCTTTACAAACGTATTTTCTCTTCCATTCTCCATGGCAGCACAAAGTGGGCTTATTCTTCTTTTCTCTTTTGTTGACTGACAACCACAACAGACGTCCACCCCTCTCCCTATTTTAATCCTTCCCCCCTCCCCCCTCTCTCCCCCCCACCTTTCTCCGTTGTTCTGAGTGACGCTTGAAAGCGGGCGGCTCAATGCGCCGTGTCAGCATCTCCCCGTCGCTGATTGCCTTATTAGCCGCCGGTGACACCGGGAGCTTTTTTTCCCCTCACAGATGGCTAAAAAGGAGGGATAAAAGAAGGAAAAAATGAGGGATAAAAGCAGGAAAAAATGAGAGAGAAAAGGCTTGTTTGTGGACACTTGACACCCACCACCCTGACACTGACACATGATTTGACACTGATGGTTGTCGAGGTGGAGGCAGCAGACTGGGGATGTCGGGGGAAGTACGTGTGTGGGGGGAGGGGGGGATCTGGGATGAGGTGTAGGTGTGTGTGTGCAGGAGAAGACTGGCATTGTTTTTAGAAGTGTCAGGTTGTTTTGTCTGTCCCTCTTTACCCACACCGCTCAGTCAGAGCTAAGGGTAATTATAGTGGAGACGCACATTTATTTTTTGGTGTGTTCTTCAGTGTGATGAGCTATTTAGAGACAGTGAGAGAGTAAGAGTGATGGGAGAGTTGTCAGTGCTTTGAGGTAGTCAACCAAACGCTCCAAATAAATGAAATACGGAATGCTCTTGACAATGGAAGTACTGTTGACATTTGTTGTTGTCATTTCTTTAATTTGATTATATGTGAAAGGGTGTAATGTGGGGCTCTGGGATAGGCCTAGTTATAGTATTGGATAGATAGAGATTCCAGGTATTATGTGAGCAAAGGTGTAATATTACCTTTTGTGTGTATACAGTACCCGCTAGCGTTGGATGTTCGTACACATTTATACCAGCACACACACGCAGACACAGAGAGAGACACACATATACACACACACACACACACACACCGCAGTCACAGTTGCTTATGGCCGTCCAGCTTCTCCCAGGCAGCAGTAAATGGCAGCTCACAAACATCAGGTATTATGTCTTCTCCGATTATGGGCCTGAGCGGCATCCGTTGTTCAGGAGCTGACAGCACATCTGCCTCCTCGCTAGAGACTGATACTGGCACATTGGACAAGCATCTTATGGGAAAGGATAGAGTGAACTGCCCGAGCACTGTCTCCGTCTGTCTGTCTCTGTATCTCTTTCACTCTCTCTCTTTCTGGCTCGCTCTGTCCTTTTCTCTATTTACAGTATTTCTCCTTTATGATTACCATTACAACATGGAACGTGCGTAATGTAGAAACATGACATAATATTGTGAGTTTGATAGTTGTAAATGTGTTCCTCTACAAGTGTTTATTTGCTACTTAGTGCAGTTTAGAGACAGTTGAAGTCTGACATTGTCTCGAAGTCCAGAGGGCCTGGATTTCTACTTGAGAGACGGTTGATGCTGGTTATAGGCTTATTCTCAAAGTACAATTTCTGCCATGATTCCTGCATGGCTACAGGGGTTGGAATCCCATGTTTGTCTGCCATTTAAAGATAACCACCCAGGCAGCTGATCAACACAGGTAGTGCCTTGTTAAGTACTCAGTCGCGTGGCTTTCATTCACTTTCCTTAATGGTCATTAAATAAATGGTGTTTCTTCTCTCTCTTGTTGTGCCCCGACAAAGAGTTCCATTATTCCCTTTTCGAGGCTGACAACACTTAAAAGTGTAAAAGCCAGAGGAAAATGCAGTTTCATTAGCCACATGCCATGCTGTTGTTACTTATTATACATTTAACTGTTCTTTATCTGATGAAAGGCCACATAAGGATTGCATCATCTTTTTGGTGTTGAAGAAAAAATTACTTTATTTTATATAAACATATGGGTCAAAGGTGTCGTTTTTCCGCAATTCTGATTTTAAAAATGAGTATACTAAGAGTATACTATAGTATGTAGAACCTTGATATAAGAGTCATTCTGTGTGGAGAAAGAAAGTATACTCAGAACTCACGCCCTCATCCTCTATGGGTAACACTCTGTTTACCCTCCCCCGCAAGCCGGCACACTCCACTCCCTGAGAACTAGTACAGCATGGATGGTGACAACATGTCATGTCATTTCCAACGGCGATTTCCACACGTCACGCTGTGAGGACTTCCACTGCCGATGCAAACTCTATGCCAGCCCGGCCGAGGGCCTGGCACGCTCACCCACTATCGCACACTTGACGGGCAGGGTGTGAGTGGCACAGTGGCAGCAGAGACTGGATCAAAGTCAGAGAGAGTCAGTGCCCTCCAACTAGAAGAGAGGAAGCCATTTTAGTACATAAACTGGCTTGTGGCTGTTGTGGTCACCTTTTTACTGGGCAGTCTAATCATTTGAATATTTGAAATAGATAGGATTTAAGACTGTGAACTTTCTTTTGCATATTTGTATTCAACAGTGTACATCTAGTATATAGTGTATGATAACTTGCAGTTAAGACATCAAAGCACTACAGAGCAACAAACATGAGAGTTATAACATACTGTAGGTAGGCTACTGACCTTTTTTGTCAAAGGCAGTGGACTCTGTTGATTAATATATATCTTCTGCTTTGGGAACCTGTTTTCCATCATGTAGAATTTTGCTTGTGTCCCTAGTTTTTGAACTCGAGGGGAAATATTTATCTTGCTCATCTGTGTTCTCCTTTACCCTTGCTGAGCCGTAATGTTCGATACCTTCGTTAGGCCGCACAGTGAAGGGGACTATCTATCATAGTCAAGATATGGATGTTTGCCACTTTATAATTGCAAAGCTGTGTCCTCCGCCAGGACTATTGACAAAAATATCTTAAGAATCATTACACTCACCCACTCTTTACACATTCAGAGATGCACACATGCATGCATGGTATACACATATTAAACGCACATTATGGGATACAAACATCGAGAATCTTTATACACATCAGATGGACACATATGACCAATTTGAGTGGTGCCAGTAGGAATGTTCTGCCCCAATGAGTTGCCTGATGTCCCTTTTTTCTCTCATCTTGTGTTTTTCAGCTTATGGGGATGAGGACGATTTTAAGGCTGATGACAAGATCGATGAGGAGCACCTGCAAGACGACGGCCTCTCCTTAGATGGCCAGGACGGCGAGTACCTCTGCAACGAGGATGATGACGCCGGGGACCGATTCAGCTTCCAGAACTCCCCGCTCAGCAATGGCACCAACCCGGACGCCGGCTACGCCTCTCCTCTCAGCGATACCAGCGACCAGCTTATCGACTTCCAGAGCACTCCCTCCAAGGACAGACTGGACAAGGAGGAGGCAGTCAGAGGAGGAGTAGACCACCTAAAGGTCCCCAATGGCATGTCTCTGCAGGACAACCTGGCGCAGATGAAAGCCGTCTATGCAAACCTGATCTCGGACGCCTCTTGGTCCAGCATCACCAAGGACATGCTGAGAAGTAACAGCAACAAGGTCATCAGTGTGATCAGCAACAGCAATGGAAGCAGCCACAAGGGGAGCAACGGTATCCCCAACAGTAATGCTGTCAGCCTTGTGAACAATAATAACCACACCAACAGCAGCAGTGGCACCTCTGCCCCTACCAACACTACCAGCAACACTACCGCTACAAGCACCGCTAACTATAACAACAATGACACTGGTGTCAGCACTGGTAGCACCGGTGGAGTGACCTACGACTGGCACCAAGCAGCTTTGGCCAAAACCCTGCAGCATACACCATACAACCTCCTCCCCGAGCCGAGCCTCTTCAGCACTGTGCAGCTGTACCGGCAGAACAACAAGCTCTACGGCCCGGTGTTCACCGGTGCCAGCAAGTTCCGGTGCAAGGACTGCAGCGGAGCCTATGACACGCTGGTGGGGCTCACGGTACACATGAATGAGTCAGGCCACTACCGTGATGACAACAAGGATAAGGAGGAGGAGCGGGGAAAGAGGTGGTCCAAGCCCCGTAAGCGCTCCCTCATGGAGATGGAAGGCAAGGAGGATGCTCAAAAGGTGCTCAAGTGCATGTACTGCGGCCACTCCTTTGAATCCCTGCAGGACCTGAGCGTCCACATGATCAAAACAAAACACTACCAGAAAGTGCCTCTCAAAGAACCCATGCCAGCCCTCGCCTCAAAGCTGGTGCCACCTACCAGAAAAAGAGCATTTCAGGACTTGGTGTCCCCGTGCTCACCAGAGTCTGTCCACAACACACATGGTGTACACCTGGGGGAGACCACGAAAGACCAGAAAGTGGTTAACCCCTATGTCACAGCAAATAACCGCTACGGCTACCAAAATGGTGCCAGTTATACCTGGCAGTTTGAGGCGCGCAAGGCCCAGATCCTCAAATGCATGGAGTGCGGGAGTTCCCACGACACCCTGCAACAACTGACAGCCCACATGATGGTCACAGGACACTTTTTGAAAGTGACCAACACAGCATCCAAAAAAGGGAAGCAGTTGGTATTTGACCCCCTGGTTGAGGAAAAGATACAGTCCATTCCTCTCCCTCCGACCTCTACACGACTCCCTGCACCCAATGTGAAGTCAAAGCCCGATTCTCCTCTCCTGCACTCCTCCCCCACTGAAGAGAAAAGGGAGGGACATGAGGAGAAAATGGAGATGAGTGAACCAGAGAATAAGATCAAAGAGGAGAAAGAGGATCTGACTGAGAAAGGCGAGAAAGCTGGCAAGGCTGGTCATTACAAGTATCTCACAGAGGAAGACCTGGAGGAGACTCCCAAAGGAGGTCTGGATATTCTGAAGTCCTTAGAGTTCACAGTGTCAAGTGCAATCAGTAAGGCCCAGACTGGCACGCCCACCTGGGGTGGTGCTGGCTACCCTAGCATCCACGCTGCCTACCAGCTCCAGGGGTCTCTGAAGTCCTCCATGCAGAGTGTCCAGGTGGTTCAACCCTTGTTCAGCACTAGCAGCTTGAAGGTGATGTCCTCTGACTCCAGCAATCTGATCCATTCCCCGATCAGCCATTCCCCACCTCCAAGCCACAAGAACAATGTGCTGGCCATGGAGGAGCTGGTGGAAAAAGTCACAGGGAAAGTCTCTGTGAAGGAGGAGATGACCTCAGAAAATAAATGCAAAGTGAGCTCTGCCAAGTCACCGTCCCCACTGTCCAAGGAGAGGAAGGGGTCACCCAAGCCGGATAGCCTCAACAAGCCAGTGAAAAACATTGCTGTAGAGGATAAGAGAGAGCCTAGAAGCAGAGGGGGAGAGGCAAAAGACAGCAAAGTGGATCCGCCAAAGAAGAATGGGACAGACGTGCCAAAAACGGCAGTCAGCAATGGCTGTAACAGCTTGGGAATCATCACTGATCATTCACCTGAGCAGCCTTTTGTCAACCCTCTCAGTGCGTTGCAGTCCATCATGAACAATCACTTGGGAAAGGCCTCAAAGACAGCCACCCCCTTTCTAGACCCTCTGGCAATGCTGTACAAGATCAGTAACAACATGATGGAGAAGCCCATGAACAACTCAACTCAGGTCAAGCAAGTTGAGTCAATCAATCGATTCTATGACAATGACGACCAGCCCATGGACTTGACAAAATCCAAAAACACTAACGGAAGCACCGCTAACAGCACCTCCACTACGTCAAACAACACTACCAACTGTAATACCAATAACAGCAACAGGCCCATCCTCTCAAGCTTGTCTGAATCTCTCTCGTCCCCTTTACGGGAAAATGCTTTGATGGACATCTCCGACATGGTCAAGAACCTGACCGGCCGTCTGACACCCAAATCCTCCACCCCATCCTCCATCTCGGAGAAATCTGACGCGGACAACAGCGCCTTCGAGGATGGCTTGGAGGAGCTCTCTGCAGTCCAGAAAAGGAAAGGACGGCAGTCCAACTGGAATCCTCAGCACCTCCTTGTCCTTCAGGCCCAGTTTACCTCCTGTCTCCGGGAGACGTCTGATGGCAAGTTCGTCATGACTGACCTAGGCCCCCAGGAGCGGGTCCACATCTGCAAGTTCACCGGCCTCTCCATGACCACTATCTCTCATTGGCTGGCCAACGTCAAGTACCAGCTGAGGCGGACAGGCGGGACAAAATTCCTGAAAAACATTGACTCGGGCCAGCCCCTGTTTCTCTGCAGTGACTGTGCCTCTCAGTTTAGGACTCCTTCCTCTTATATAAATCATTTGGAGTCCCACTTAGGCTTTAGCATGAAGGACCTCTCAAAGCTTTCCATAGATCACATTATAGAGCAGCAGGCAGTTACCAGAATGATAACCGAGAAGACGTTCAGTTCCCTGGGACTTAATGAGGAAGACTCAGGCTCTGCATTTCAGTGCAAGCTGTGCAATCGGACCTTTGTCAGCAAGCATGCAGTCAAGCTGCACCTTAGCAAAACGCATGGCAAGTCGCCGGAGGACCACCTGATCTTTGTCACTGAACTAGAAAAGTTTGATAAAGAATAAATGAGGTGGACAAAAGCTGATGGCATGACTGATTACTGAATCGTTGCACTATATCTCAATACTGCACTGCATCTTAACTGAGACTTTGGAATCAGTCCGAAGTAACTGCTGTCATAAAACTGGACCATGTTCTGTTTTGGATTTTATTTCATTTTTAAATTGAACACACATTTTGCAGATTATTTATATGATCTTTAGGATCTTTTGTCTGTGCATTTTTTCAGTGAATTAAAGGGATACTTCAGGATTTTGGCAATGAGGCTATTTATCTACTTTCCCAGAGTCCAATGAACTCGTGGATACAATTTTTATGTCTCTGTGTCCAGTTTGAAGGAAGTTAGAGGTAGTTTCGCGAGCCAATGCTAACTGGCGTTAGCGCAATGACTGGAAGTCTATGAGTATCTGCTAGCATGCTAGTAGATACCCATAGACTTCCAGTCATTGTGCTAACGCTGGTTAGCATTGGCTCGAGAAACTACCTCTAGCTTCCTTCATACTGGACACAGAAGCATAAAAATGGTATTCACAAGTTCATCTGACTCTGGGGAAGTATACTGAACAAAAATATATAAACGCGACATGTAAAGTGTTGGTCCCATGTTTCATGCGCTGAAATAAAAGATCCCAGAAATTTTCCATACGCACAAAAAGCTTATTTCTCTAAAATGTTGTGCACACATTTGTTTACATCCCACTTAGTGAGCATTTCTCCTTTGCCAAGATAATCCATCCACCTAAAAGGTGTGGCATATCAAGAAGCTGATTAAACTCCATGATCATTCAAATAAAATCAAACTTTATTTGTCACATGTGCCGAATACAACAGGTGTAGACCTTACCGTGAAATTCTTACTTACAAGCCCTTAACCAACAATGCAGTTCAAGAAAGAGTTAAGAAAATATTTACCAAATAAACTGAAGTAAAAAGTAACACAAAATAACAATAACGAGGCTATATACAGAGGGTACCGGTACCGAGTCAATGTGCGGGGGTACAGGTTAGCCGAGGTAATTTGTACATGTAGGTAGGGGTAAAGTGACTATACATAGATAATAGACAGCGGGTAGCAGCAGTGTAAAAACAAATGGAGGGGGGGTGTCAATGTAAATAGTCCGGGTGGCCATTTGATTAATCGTTCAGCAGTCTTATGGCTTGGGGGTAGAAGCTGTTAAGGAGCCTTTTGGTCCTAGACTTGGCGCTCCGGTACCGCTTGCCGTGCGGTAGTGGAGAGAACCATCTGACTTTCCTCTGACACCGCCTAGTATATAGGTCCTGGATGGCAGGAAACTTGGCCCCAGTGATGTACTGGGCCGTACGCACTACCCTCTGTAGCGCCTTACGGTCAGATGCCGAGCAGTTGCTATACCAGGCGGTGATGCAACCGGTCAGGAGGCTCTCAATGGTGCAGCTGTAGAACCTTTTGAGGATCTGGGGACCCATGCCAAATCTTTTCAGAATCCTGAGGGGGAAAGGTGTTGTCGTGCCCTCTTCACGACTGTCTTGGTGTGTTTGGACCATGATAGTTCGTTGGTGATGTGGACACCAAGGAACTTGAAACTCTCGACCCGCTCCACTACAGCCCTGTCGATGTTAATGGGGGCCTGTTCGGCCCGCCTTTTCCTGTAGTCCACGACCAGCTCCTTTGTCTTGCTACACAGGTGCACCTTGTGCTGGGGACAATAAAAGTCCACTCTAAAATGTGCTGTTTTGTGTCACAACACAATGCCACAGATGTCTCAAGTTTTGAGGGAGTGTGCAATTGGCATGCTGACTGCAGGAATGTCCACCAGAGCTGTGCTGAGGAGTATTTATGTCTGTAATAAAGCCCTTTTGTGAGAAAAACTAATTCTGGTTGGCTGGGCCTGGCTCCCCAGTAGGTGGGCCTGGCTCCCAAGTGGCCCTCCCAGGCCCACCCATGGCTGCACCCCTGCCTAGTCATGAAATCCGTAGATTAGGGACTAATGATTTTATTTCAATTGACTGATTTCCTTATATGAACTGTAACTAAGTAAAATCTTTGAAATTGTTGCATGTTGCATTTATATTTTCGTTCAGTATAGATAAAGGGCATCATTTCCAAAATCCCAAAGTATCCCTTTAAGATGAAACTAACATTTTAAAAAATGTTGACCAAAACCGCAAATTCAGAAAATATATGAATGATATGAAGGTGTTTAGTTGTTTACAACTAATCATATTGGAAACATACATTAAGAGAAAAATGAATTCAGATTTCTGCACTTTACAGAAGTGCATTTGTGCTACTATGAAGAGGTACACATTAGGATTGTTAAAATAAACTCCATGCCACGATGACATTTAAACATTTCGATTCTCTCTTCTCAACATTGCGTATGGGATTTAACATTTTAAAGGATGATATGTAGGCCTAATGGCAAACTACAGAGAGAACAGAATACTCATGTTTATATTTTCTCCTCATACAGTGTTTTTTTCACTAATCAAGTACTATTTAATGGTGGTATTGACATTTGCTTTGATACCACTTTTATTTTTATTATTTTGTGCAGCTTCAGTTTCAACTTGTAAATGAAGTTTAAAAAGGATACATATAAATGATCAGCAAGTATGTGTAAGTGTATGTCATCTTGCTATTTGCAGCAGCTCCACATTCTTTGTACTGTGTGCATTTTTATATTGTCATTTTATAGAGAAATATGGGAAAAAATAAATATACAATTAACTATATATATATATATATATATATATATATATATATATACAGTGGGGAAAAAAAATTTTAGTCAGCCACCAATTGTGCAAGTTCTCCCACTTGAAAAGATGAGAGAGGCCTGTAATTTTCATCATAGGTACACGTCAACTATGACAGACAAAATGAGAATTTTTTTCTCCAGAAAATCACATTGTAGGATTTTTTATGAATTTATTTGCAAATTATGGTGGAAAATAAGTATTTGGTCAATAACAAAAGTTTCTCAATACTTTGTTATATACCCTTTGTTGGCAATGACACAGGTCAAACGTTTTCTGTAAGTCTTCACAAGGTTTTCACACACTGTTGCTGGTATTTTGGCCCATTCCTCCATGCAGATCTCCTCTAGAGCAGTGATGTTTTGGGGCTGTCGCTGGGCAACACGGACTTTCAACTCCCTCCAAAGATGTTCTATTGGGTTGAGATCTGGAGACTGGCTAGGCCACTCCAGGACCTTGAAATGCTTCTTATGAAGCCACTCCTTCGTTGCCCGGGCGGTGTGTTTGGGATCATTGTCATGCTGAAAGACCCAGCCACGTTTAATCTTCAATGCCCTTGCTGATGGAAGGAGGTTTTCACTCAAAATTTCACGATACATGGCCCCATTCATTCTTTCCTTTACACAGATCAGTCGTCCTGGTCCCTTTGCAGAAAAACAGCCCCAAAGCATGATGTTTCCACCCCCATGCTTCACAGTAGGTATGGTGTTCTTTGGATGCAACTCAGCATTCTTTGTCCTCCAAACACGACGAGTTGAGTTTTTACCAAAAAGTTCTATTTTGGTTTCATCTGACCATATGACATTCTCCCAATCCTCTTCTGGATCATCCAAATGCACTCTAGCAAACTTCAGACGGGCCTGGACATGTACTGGCTTAAGCAGGGGGACACGTCCGGCACTGCAGGATTTGAGTCCCTGGCGGCGTAGTGTGTTACTGATGGTAGGCTTTGTTACTTTGGTCCCAGCTCTCTGCAGGTCATTCACTAGGTCCCCCCGTGTGGTTCTGGGATTTTTGCTCACCGTTCTTGTGATCATTTTGACCCCACGGGGTGAGATCTTGCGTGGAGCCCCAGATCGAGGGAGATTATCAGTGGTCTTGTATGTCTTCGATTTCCTAATAATTGCTCCCACAGTTGATTTCTTCAAACCAAGCTACTTACCTATTGCAGATTCAGTCTTCCCAGCCTGGTGCAGGTCTACAATTTTGTTTCTGGTGTCCTTTGACAGCTCTTTGGTCTTGGCCATAGTGGAGTTTGGAGTGTGACTGTTTGAGGTTGTGGACAGGTGTCTTTTATACTGATAACAAGTTCAAACAGGTGCCATTAATACAGGTAATGAGTGGAGGTCAGAGGAGAAGAAGAAGAAGTTACAGGTCTGTGAGAGCCAGAAATCTTGCTTGTTTGTAGGTGACCAAATACTTATTTTCCACTATAATTTGCAAATAAATTCATAAAAAAACCTACAATGTGATTTTCTGGAGAAAAAAATTCTCAATTAGTCTGTCATAGTTGACGTGTACCTATGATGAAAATTACAGGCCTCTCATCTTTTTAAGTGGGAGAACTTGCACAATTGGTGTTTGACTAAATACTTTTTTTTCCCACTGTGTGTATATACAGTTGGGAGAACAAGAATTTGATACACTGCTGATTTTGCAGGTTTTCCTACTTACAAAGCATGTAGAGGTCTGTAATTTGTATCATAGGTACACTTCAACTGTGAGAGACGGAATCTAAAACAAAAATCCAGAAAATCACATTGTATGATTTTTAAGTAATTCATTTGCATTTTGTTGCATGAGATAAGTATTTAATACATCAGAAAAGCAGAACTTAATATTTGGTACAGAAACCTTTGTTTGCAATTACAGAGATCATACGTTTCCTGTAGGTCTTGACCAGGTTTGCACACACTGCAGCAGGGATTTTGGCCCACTCCTCCATACAGACCTTCTCCAGATCCTTCAGGTTTCAGGGCTGTCGCTGGGCAATACGGACTTTCAGCTCCCTCCAAAGATGTTCTATTGGGTTCAGGTCTGGAGACTGGCTAGGCCACTCCAGGACCTTGAGATGCTTCTTACGGAGCCACTCCTTAGTTGCCCTGGCTGTGTGTTTCGGGTCGTTGTCATGCTGGAAGACCCAGCCACGACCCATCTTCAATGCTCTTACTGAGGGAAGGAGGTTGTTGGCCAAGATCTCGCGATACATGGCCCCATCTATCCTCCCCTCAATACGGTGCAGTCGTCCTGTTCCCTTTGCAGAAAAGCATCCCCAAAGAATGATGTTTCCACCTCCACGCTTCACGGTTGGGATGGTGTTCTTGGGGTTGTACTCATCCTTCTTCTTCCTCCAAACACGGCGAGTGGAGTTTAGACCAAAAAGCTATATTTTTGTCTCATCAGACCACATGACCTTCTCCCATTCTTCCTCTGGATCATCCAGATGGTCATTGGCAAACTTCAGACGGGCCTGGACATGCGCTGGCTTGAGCAGGGGGACCTTGCGTCCGCTGCAGGATTTTAATCCATGACGGCGTAGTGTGTTACTAATGGTTTTCTTTGAGACTGTGGTCCCAGCTCTCTTCAGGTCATTGACCAGGTCCTGCCGTGTAGTTCTGGGCTGATCCCTCACCTTCCTCATGATCATTGATGCCCCACGAGGTGAGATCTTGCATGGAGCCCCAGACCGAGGGTGATTGACCGTCATCTAAAACTTCTTCCATTTTCTAATATTTGCGCCAACAGTTGTTGCCTTCTCACCAAGCTGCTTGCCTATTGTCCTGTAGCCAATCCCAGCCTTGTGCAGGTCTACAATTGTATCCCTGATGTCCTTACACAGCTCTCTGGTCTTGGCCATTGTGGAGAGGTTGGAGTCTGTTTGATTGAGTGTGTGGACAGGTGTCTTTTATACAGGTAACGAGTTCAAACAGGTGCAGTTAATACAGGTAATGAGTGGAGAACAGGAGGGCTTCTTAAAGAAAAACTAACAGGTCTGTGAGAGCCGGAATTCTTACTGGTTGGTAGGTGATCAAATACTTATGTCATGCAATAAAATGCAAATTAATTACTTAAAAATCATACAATGTGATTTTCTGGATTTTTGTTTTAGATTCCGTCTCTCACAGTTGAAGTGTACCTATGATAAAAATTACAGACCTCTACATGCTTCGTAAGTAGGAAAACCTGCAAAATCGGCAGTGTATCAAATACTTGTTCTCCCCACTGTGTGTGTGTGTGTGTATACAGTGGGGAAAAAAAGTATTTAGTCAGCCACCAATTGTGCAAGTTCTCCCACTTAAAAAGATGAGAGAGGCCTGTAATTTTCATCATAGGTACCCGTCAACTATGACAGACAAAATGAGAAAAAAAAATCCAGAAAATCACATTGTAGGATTTTTTATGAATTTATTTGCAAATTATGGTGGAAAATAAGTATTTGGTCAATAACAAAAGTTTCTCAATACTTTGTTATATACCCTTTGTTGGCAATGACACAGGTCAAACATTTTCTGTAAGTCTTCACAAGGTTTTCACACACTGTTGCTGGTATTTTGGCCCATTCCTGCATGCAGATCTCCTCTAGAGCAGTGATGTTTTGGGGCTGTCGCTGGGCAACACAGACTTTCAACTCCCTCCAAAGATTTTCTATGGGGTTGAGATCTGGAGACTGGCTAGGCCACTCCAGGACCTTGAAATGCTTCTTACGAAGCCACTCCTTCGTTGCCCGGGCAGTGTGTTTGGGATCATTGTCATGCTGAAAGACCCAGCCACGTTTCATCTCCAATGCCCTTGCTGATGGAAGGAGGTTTTCACTCAAAATCTCACGATACATGGCCCCATTCATTCTTTCCTTTACACGGATCAGTCGTCCTGGTCCCTTTGCAGAAAAACAGCCCCAAAGCATGATGTTTCCACCCTCATGCTTCACAGTAGGTATGGTGTTCTTTGGATGCAACTCAGCATTCTTTGTCCTCCAAACACGACGAGTTGAGTTTTTACCAAAAAGTTCTATTTTGGTTTCATCTGACCATATGACATTCTCCCAATCCTCTTCTGGATCATCCAAATGCACTCTTGCAAACTTCAGACGGGCCTGGACATGTACTGGCTTAAGCAGGGGGACACGTCTTGCACTGCAGGATTTGAGTCCCTGGCGGCGTAGTGTGTTACTGATGGTAGGCTTTGTTACTTTGGTCCCAGCTCTCTGCAGGTCATTCACTAGGTCCCCCCGTGTGGTTCTGGGATTTTTGCTCACCGTTCTTGTGATCATTTTGACCCTACGGGGTGAGATCTTGCGTGGAGCCCCAGATCGAGGGAGATTATCAGTGGTCTTTTATGTCTTCCATTTTCTAATAATTGCTCCCACAGTTGATTTCTTCAAACCAAGCTGCTTACCTATTGCAGATTCAGTCTTCCCAGGCTCGTGCAGGTCTACAATTTTGTTTCTGGTGTCCTTTGACAGCTCTTTGGTCTTGGCCATAGTGGAGTTTGGAGTGTGACTGTTTGAGATTGTGGACAGGTGTCTTTTATACTGATAACAAGTTCAAACAGGTGCCATTAATACAGGTAACGAGTGGAGGACAGAGGAGCCTCTTAAAGAAGAAGTTACAGGTCTGTGAGAGTCAGAAATCTTGCTTGTTTGTAGGTGACCAAATACTTATTTTCCACCATCATTTGCAAATAAATTCATAAAAAATCCTACAATGTGATTTTCTGGATTTTTTTCTCTCAATTTGTCTGTCATAGTTGACGTGTACCTATGATGAAAATTACAGGCCTCTCTCATCTTTTTAAGTGGGAGAACTTGCACAATTGTTGGCTGACTAAATACTTTTTTTCCCCACTGTATATATATATATATATATAGTTAATTATGTGTATAAATAGTATATATACCGTAGAGCCAGAACATGTCCTTTTTTCAATGAAAAGTAGGTCCTTCAGTGTGGTTTACATTATTAAATATAACTACACAGGCATCACTTCTGATGCATGGTACTGTATGTCAAAATAAACATGCAATGCACAAGATATAAAGTATACATTTTCAATGTTTTATCATTAATACTGTTCAAAATTCTATACTCTAAATCATGAAAGTATTGTTTTTTTCTGCAATTGTAAAATAAACTTTAAACTTGGATTCTGCTTTGTTATTTAACTTGGAGATTTTGTTAACAAGGCAATGTAGCATCATGGAGAAAAACATTTATTTTATTTGTTTATCAGTTCTCGGCTTGAAGATAACCTGACCCTCAGCAAAAATGTGTGTGTTAAGTGGTCAAGACATGACCTTTCGTATTTAGTTTGTCTATCACTGATTAGAGACACTCATATTGACTATGTCACGTTGTATGTTTTGTGTGTTAGCATCTTGATGACACACCAATGAGTATTAATAGTCACAGCAACGAGGGAATGTGTCACAAGGACCAGCAAACAACAAGGTGCACTTTGAATTCACATGAGAATGGAGTCGAGATACTTGTGATTTTAGCACCACAGCGCCTGTTAGCCTTTTACTGCAGTGGGCTAAATCAGGGTCACACAGAGTGTTTCTTGGTAGTCTTAAACAAATCTACTTTGAAACAAAAGTATACACCTCACACACATGGCTATGTGCTTAAAAAAAATAAAACACCTGTACCATGTCAGATATAGAGTTGAAATGTATTACATTTTGAGTTTGCATCCCAATATTACACTTTATATACCCATTATTACACTTTATATACATCACAGAAGACTGAAATATATAGAAACACCAGATTTTTATTTTGTTAATAATCTTTATTAATTATGAAATTATGAAAAATATTAACATTCAACCCATGAGGCCAAAGAGGGCGCTTTTGGTCATTGACTGCAGGAAAGGGCTATGCTTCTCTATCTTTTCATAGCAGTTTGCCAGTTCTGGTGAAGGCCTCCCCCGTTTGTTAAGGATAATAGCAAGGTCCTAGTGCTTAGACTATGTAAATCACTGTAATCGTAAGTAACGCCACAATGCAGCTACCTGCGGAGCAGACGGCAACATCGGGAGATAGGCACAGTTTAAGCAGATTTGCATGGCTTTGCCTCGTGCGCACCACAAATGGATTCCGGGGGGATTTGTGGGCCTCCCGCTTATTTGGTAAATGTCCATTTCCTTTCGGGAATCCAACGTTTACTCCTTTCAACTCAATTAAGGGCCGATTATGTGTCATGGACACTGGGCCACAGAGAAAATAACAATAATGGGTATGAGAGAAAATATGCATTGAGTGCACGATCATCTCAAACTCACTTTTACTTGAACGGACAAATACCCATTGCAAAAGTATTCATACCCTTGGCGTTTTTCCTATTTTGTTGTATTGTAGACATTGTTAATGCTGTAAATGGCTATTGTAGCTGGAAACGGCTGATTTTTTTTGGAATATCTACAGTGAGGGAAAATAGTATTTGATCCCCTGCTGATTTTGTACGTTTGCCCACTGACAAAGAAATTATCAGTCTATAATTTTAATGGTAGGTTTATTTGAACAGTGAGAGACAGAACAACAACAAAAAATCCAGAAAAATGCATGTCAAAAATGTTATAAATTGATTTGCATTTTAATGAGGGAAATGAGTATTTGACCCCCTCTCAATCAGAAAGATTTCTGGCTCCCAGGTGTCTTTTATACAGGTAACGAGCTGAGATTAGGAGCACACTCTTAAAGGGAGTGCTCCTAATCTCAGTTTGTTACCTGTATAAAAGACACCTGTCCACAGAAGCAATCAATCAATCAGATTCCAAACTCTCCACCATGGACAAGACCAAAGAGCTCTCCAGGGATGTCAGGGACAAGATTGTAGACCTACACAAGGCTGGAATGGGCTACAAGACCATCGCCAAGCAGCTTGGTGAGAAGGTGACAACAGTTGGTGCGATTATTCGCAAATGGAAGAAACACAAAATAACTGTCAATCTCCCTCGTCCCGGGGCTCCATGCAAGATCTCACCTCGTGGAGTTGCAATGATCATGAGAACAGTGAAGAATCAGCCCAGAACTACACGGGAGAATCTTGTCAGTGATCTCAAGGCAGCTGGGACCATAGTCACCAAGAAAACAATTGGTAACACACTACGCCGTGAAGGACTGAAATCATGCAGCGCCCGCAAGGTCCCCCTGCTCAAGAAAGCACATATACATGCCCGTCTGAAGTTTGCCAATGAACATCTGAATGATTCAGAGGAGAACTAGGTGAAAGTGTTGTGGTCAGATGAGACCAAAATGGAGCTCTTTGGCATCAACTCAACTCACCGTGTTTGGAGGAGGAGGAATGCTGCCAATGACCCCAAGAACACCATCCCCACCGACAAACATGGAGGTGGAAACATTATGCTTTGGGGGTGTTTTTCTGCTAAGGGGAGAGGACAACTTCACCGCATCAAAGGGACGATGGACGGGGCCATGTACCGTCAAATCTTGGGTGAGAACCTCCTTCCATTTACATTACATTTACATTTTAGTCATTTAGCAGACGCTCTTAGCCAGAGCGACTCACAAATTGGTGCGTTCACCCTATAGCCAGTGGGATAACCACTTTACAATTTGGGGGGTTAGAAGGAATACTTTATCCTATCCCAGGTATTCCTTAAAGAGGTGGGGTTTCAAATGTCTCCGGAAGGTGGTGAGTGACTCCGCTGTCCTGGCGTCGTGAGGGAGCTTGTTCCACCATTGGGGTGCCAGAGCAGCGAACAGTTTTGACTGGGCTGAGCGGGAGCTATGCTTCCGCAGAGGAAGGGAGCCAGCAGGCCAGAGGTGGATGAACGCAATGTCCTCGTTTGGGTGTAGGGACTGATCAGAGCCTGAAGGTACAGAGGTGCCGTTCCCCTCACTGCTCCATAGGCAAGCACCATGGTCTTGTAGCGGATGCGAGCTTCAACTGGAAGCCAGTGGAGTGTGCGGAGGAGGGGGGTGACGTGAGAGAACTTGGGAAGGTTGAACACCAGACGGGCTGCGGCATTCTGGATGAGTTGTAGGGGTTTAATGGCACAGGCAGGGAGCCCAGCCAACAGCGAGTTGCAGTAGTCCAGACGGGAGATGACAAGTGCCTGGACCAGGACCTGCGCCGCTTCCTGTGTAAGGCAGGGTCGCACTCTCCGAATGTTGTAGAGCATGAACCTGCAGGAGCGGGTCACCGCCTTGATGTTGGCGGAGAACGACAGGGTGTTGTCCAGGGTCACGCCTAGGCTCTTCGCACTCTGGGAGGAGGACACAGCGGAGTTGTCAACCGTGATGGCGAGATCATGGAACGGGCAGTCCTTCCCCGGGAGGAAGAGCAGCTCCGTCTTGCCAGGGTTCAGCTTGAGGTGGTGATCCGTCATCCATACTGATATGTCTGCCAGACATGCAGAGATGCGATTCGCCACCTGGTTATCAGAAGGGGGAAAGGAGAAGATTAGTTGTGTATCGTCAGCGTAGCAATGATAGGAGAGACCATGTGAGGATATGACAGAGCCAAGTGACTTGGTGTATAGGGAGAAAAGCCAGGGCATTGAAAATGGGTCGTGGATGGGTATTCCAACATGACAATGACCCAAAACACATGGCCAAGGCAACAAAGGAGTGGCTCAAGAAGAAGTACATTAAGGTCCTGGAGTGGCCTAGTCAGTCTCCAGACCTTAATCCCATAGAAAATATGTGGAGGGAGCTGAAGGTTCGAGTTGCCAAACGTCAGCCTCAAAACCTTAATGACTTGGAGAAGATCTGCAAAGAGGAGTGGAACAAAATCCCTCTTGAGAGGTGTGCAAACCTGGTGGCCAACTACAAGAAACGTCTGACCTCTGTGATTGCCAACAAGGGTTTTGCCACCAAGTACTAAGTCATGTTTTGCAGAGGGGTCAAATACTTATTTCCCTCATTAAAATGCAAATCAATTTATAACATTTTTGACATGCTTTTTACTGTATTTTTTTGTTGTTATTCTGTCTCTCACTGTTCAAATAAACCTACCATTAAAATGATAGATTGATCATGTCTTTGTCAGTCGGCAAACGTACAAAATCAGCAGGGGATCAAATACATTTTGAGCCTGTAATCGAACCCACAATTGCTGATGCTCCAGATACTCAACTAGTCTCAAGAAGGCCAGTTTTATTGCTTCTTTAATCAGCACAACAGTTTTCAGCTGTGCTAACATAATTGCAAAAGGGTTTTCTAATGATCAATTAGCCTTTTAAAATGATAAACTTGGATTAGCAAACACAACGTGCCATTGGAACAACGGACTGATGGTTGCTGATAATGGGCCTCTGTACGCCTATGTAGATATTCCATAAAAAATCTGCTGTTTCCAGCTTCAATAGCCATTTACATCATTAACAATGTCTACACTGTATTTCTGATCAATTTGTTGTTATTTTAAATGGACCAAAAAAACAAGGACATTTCTAATTGACCCAAAACTTTTGAACGGTAGTGTCTATACACCTGTTCTGAAAGGCCCCAGAGTCTGCAACACCACTAAGCAAGGGGCACCACCAAGCAAGTGGCACCATGAAGACCAATGAGCTCTCCAAAAAGATCAGGGACAAAGTTGTGGAGAAGTACAGATCAGGGTTGGGTTATAAAAACATATCCGAAACTTTGAACATCCCACGGAGCACCATTAAATCCACCACAACAAACCTGCCAAGAGTGGGCCGCCCACCAAAACTCTTTATGGAAGAGTGGCCAGAAAAAAGCCATTGCTTAAAGAAAAAAATAAGCAAACACGTTTGGTGTTTGCCAAAAGGCATGTGGGAGACTCCCCAAACATATGGAAGAAGGTACTCTGGTCAGATGAGACTAAAATTGAGCTTTTTGGCCATCAAGGAAAACGCTATGTCTGGTGCAAACCCAACACCTCTCATCACCCTGAGAACACCATCCCCACAGTGAAGCATGGTGGTGGCAGCATCATGCTTTGAGGATGTTTTTCATCGGCAGGGACTGGGAAACTGGTCAGAATTGAACGAATGATGGATGGCGCTAAATACAGGGAAATTCTTGAGGGAAACCTGTTTCCGTCTTCCAGAGATTTGAGACTGGGAAGAAGGTTCACCTTCCAGCAGGACAATGACCCTAAGCATACTGCTAAAGCAACACTTGAGTGGTTTAAGGGAAACATTTAAATGTCTTGGAATGGCCTAGTCAAAGCCCAGACCTCAATCCAATTGAGAATCTGTGGTATGACTTAAAGATTGCTGTACACCAGTGGAACCCATCCAACTTGAAGGAGCTGGAGCAGTGGCTAGATGTGCCAAGCTTATAGAGACATGCCCCAAGAGACTTGTAGCTGCAATTGCTGCAAAAGGTGGCTCTACAAAGTATTGACTTTGGGGGTGTGAATAGTTACGCAAGCTCAAGTTTTCAGTTTTTTTGTCTTATTTCTTGTTTGTTTCACAATAAAAAATATTTTGCCTCTTCAAAGTGGTAGGCATGTTGTGTAAATCAAATGATACAACCCCCCAAAAAATATATTGTAATTCCAGGTTGTAAGGCAACAAAATAGGAAAAATGCTAAGGGGGATGAATACATTCGCAAGCCACTGTATGCTGCAAATCATTGGTTAAATAGTATCAAAGTTACGCCAGTCTGACTGGTAGAGAAATAAACTTGTTATTTTGATGGTTGCAATGTCTAATATCCTCTGCCCAATCCAATGATGGGGTTAGATAGAACTGGTAACATACACATTGTATATTACAGTAAGAGATGAGTTTCTTTGTCAATTACATCTGACTACTTGGGGAAATCAGAACTCAAAGACTTGACGCTCAGCACATTTAATCCCAGTAGGAATAGCTTCAAATTTAAGTTACCACAGGAAATGGGAATATACTGTACAGTAGGCTTAGTCACTTCTCTCGCCAAAATACAGAGAATAAGGGGCATTGTCATTAAAATCAGGATTTGAGAGGGACTTAACAGTTTCAGGTGTATTATAGAATTAAGCCTCCAATTTTTCTGAGCCACCTGGGGACTTGATAAAGGGGGCATGGCAGGTTTCTTCCGGACGGTATTTAAAATGACACATAGTACTGCCACCCCACATATCTCTTTTACATTCGCCTGAGGCGCTTCACACAAAACAATAAGGAACCAGGGTGCCTAGCAGCTTGTGTTCAGTACCAAGTCATAAAAGGAAACAAACACATACTAAGTCAATGAAGAAAAGTTGTGAGGCAACATGGGACATAAACATTGGGGGTAAACACTGCTTTGAAAAACTAACATCTGGGGGTTTGTTCAGTAGGTACAAACAGGTGGAAATATTCTTAAATGGAACAAATGTATTGGAGAAATTCAGGTGTCTCCTGAAATTATGTATCTGCTTATGTTCAGTCACTGATTGGGTAGACGTGGGGTCCACTTATCAAGTCCATTTATATAAAGAAGTTGCTGGTTGAGTGGTATAGTCCAGGGTTTCCCAAACTTGGTCCTGGGGCCCCCCTGGGTACACGTTTAGTTTTTTGCCCTAGCACCACACAGCTGATTCAAATAACCAACTCATCATCAAGCTTTGATTATTTGAATTATTGGGAAACCCTGGTATAGTCCACTATCTACAATAATTTAATTAAGATGCTTTACCTGTGCTTGATTGAGCTTGCTTGGTGCAATGGAACCAATGGAACAGTCCCAAATGCAAACCATCTGGTACTCCAGGCAGGCTCTAGCAAACGCTCAAGGCCATTAAACCCATGGTCTGGTATCACATACTGCACACATCACAGGAGGCTACTGATGGGAGAACGGCTCATAATAATGGCTGGAATGGAGCAAATGGAATGGCGTCAAACACATGGAAACCATGTGTTTGATGTATTTGATTCCATTCCACAAATTCTGCTCCAGTCATTACCCAATTAAGGTGCCACCAACCTCCTGTGGCACACATACAGTGGGGTAAAGAAGTATTTAGTCAGCCACCAATTGTGCAAGTTCTCCCACTTGAAAAGATGAGAGAGGCCTGTAATTTTCATCATAGGTACACGTCAACTATGACAGACAAAATGAGAAAAAGAAATCCAGAAAATCACATTGTAGGATTTTTAATGAATTTATTTGCAAATTATGGTGGAAAATAAGTATTTGGTCAATAACAAAAGTTTCTCAATACTTTGTTATATACCCTTTGTTGGCAATGACACAGGTCAAACGTTTTCTGTAAGTCTTCACAAGGTTTTCACACACTGTTGCTGGTATTTTGGCCCATTCCTCCATGCAGATCTCCTCTAGAGCAGTGATGTTTTGGGGCTGTCGCTGAGCAACACGGACTTTCAACTCCCTCCAAAGATTTTCTATGGGGTTGAGATCTGGAGACTGGCTAGGCAACTCCAGGACCTTGAAATGCTTCTTACGAAGCCACTCCTTCGTTGCCCGGGCGGTGTGTTTGGGATCATTGTCATGCTGAAAGACCCAGCCACGTTTCATCTTCAATGCCCTTGCTGATGGAAGGACGTTTTCACTCAAAATCTCACGATACATGGCCCCATTCATTCTTTCCTTTACACGGATCAGTCGTCCTGGTCCCTTTGCAGAAAAACAGCCCCAAAGCATGATGT
Organism: Coregonus clupeaformis; assembly: GCF_020615455.1. Classification (NCBI taxonomy): domain Eukaryota; kingdom Metazoa; phylum Chordata; class Actinopteri; order Salmoniformes; family Salmonidae; genus Coregonus; species Coregonus clupeaformis. The sequence goes on along the minus strand of NC_059208.1, from coordinate 68,195,703 downwards.
TTCCACCCCCATGCTTCACAGTAGGTATGGTGTTCTTTGGATGCAACTCAGCATTCTTTGTCCTCCAAACACGACGAGTTGAGTTTTTACCAAAAAGTTCTATTTTGGTTTCATCTGACCATATGACATTCTCCCAATCCTCTTCTGGATCATCCAAATGCACTCTAGCAAACTTCAAACGGGCCTGGACATGTACTGGTTTAAGCAGGGGGACACGTCTTGCACTGCAGGATTTGAGTCCCTGGCGGCGTAGTGTGTTACTGATGGTAGGCTTTGTTACTTTGGTCCCAGCTCTCTGCAGGTCATTCACTAGGTCCCCCCATGTGGTTCTGGGATTTTTGCTCACCGTTCTTGTGATCATTTTGACCCCACGGGGGAGATTATCAGTGGTCTTGTATGTCTTCCATTTCCTAATAATTGCTCCCACAGTTGATTTCTTCAAACCAAGCTGCTTACCTATTGCAGATTCAGTCTTCCCAGCCTGGTGCAGGTCTACAATTTTGTTTCTGGTGTCCTTTGACAGCTCTTTGGTCTTGGCCATAGTGGAGTTTGGAGTGTGACTGTTTGAGGTTGTGGACAGGTGTCTTTTATACTGATAACAAGTTCAAACAGGTGCCATTAATACAGGTAACGAGTGGAGGACAGAGGAGCCTCTTAAAGAATAAGTTACAGGTCTGTGAGAGCCAGAAATCTTGCTTGTTTGTAGGTGACCAAATACTTATTTTCCACCATAATTTGCAAATAAATTCATTAAAAATCCTACAATGTGATTTTCTGGATTTGTTTTCCTCAATTTGTCTGTCATAGTTGACGTGTACCCAGTGGCGGCTCCTGAAAAAATTCTCAGGGGGGGCAATTTTTCTGATGATTTAGGTGACCTACACACATTTTAAAAAAGATATGTCCAGCAACAACATGAAGACAGGGGCAGCATATAAGTCAATACCAGAAGTATTTATTGACTGATCTCAAAAGTGTTGGCTTACCAGGGTTGGTGGAGCCCTCAGTTTCATCTTTGCCTCGCAAAGCTAACTCAAACACTCCGCAAAACTTCACACACTGGATTAGCCGGCTGAGGATGTGGCGGTTCTTGCTAATGTCGTAGTAAATATATTTGTTATAGTGAATATGGAATATGATATGTTGAGTAAAATGTTGTGCTAAGATCTATTTAGGTCAGGAGCTGGTTATAAGTTCTGTTCCTATCCAATAACAATGGACAAAAGGGTCCTATCTTGTCAGCCTTGTCAGTTTCAGTTCTCCAGTAAACTTGTGATTATCAACACTAACCTCATCGTTGTGGCGGCGGACAGCTAGCCTGTATCCCTCATCCAGTTGAGTGGGAATGTTCACTCTCCCCAAAGCAGACAATCTCAAACAGCTATCCATGTGGGTCTTTGACAGCTCATGTTTCTTAATCTTTCCTGAAAGATGGTGCATGTCCGTTACACACCAGTCGCTGTCCAAGCGGTGCTGTCTGCCGTGCCGCCTTCAGGGTGAAAGAGTAAGCAGGGGGTAGCAGAAGACTGCATTAGCTACATCGCAGCCTGCTAGCCAGGTTTTTCGTTCGTACCAATTTTTGGAAAATCCTCGGGTGTAGGACTTCCCCCTTTAGTAGAAACCTGTTGAATTATTAAATTTGGTCTGGGAGGTCCTAATTGTTTCGTTGCCAATTTATCTTCATTTGTTCGCCGACAAAAAGGAACTTCTTTCAAAGACACAATCGAGTTGCACTGAAGCCTAGCCATTTTGATAGAAGTAGTGAATTGATTGACGCTGCTACCCGCTCTTTTCTTAGTTACGTTCATGGTTATATGTTACGTATGACGAAAGCGCGTAAGTGCAAGCCCTCAGAAACCCATAGAGATTGTATTGAAAGCTCTGATATTTGAAAAAAATAGATTTTACATGGGAGTCTATGACAGACTTCTGGGCGATTTTCAACCTGACTGAAATCGCCCCAAAAGGGGGGGGGGGCCATTTGAAGCACGACTTTAGCCTGATTGGACATTTAGTGGCACTGTGGCAGATCAGACGTCTAGATTACAACACTGATAACTACTGTTGCCGTGATATAATTGATTAGAAAAAAAATCCCTTCCTTTTCCCGTTTGGCAGTGCGTCGCCCATATCGCCCTATTGAACACACCGCCCCTGCGTGTACCTATGATGAAAATTACAGGCCTCTCTCATCTTTTTAAGTGGGAGAACTGGCCTCCGACCGCAAGGCACTACAGAGGGTAGTGCGTACGGCCCAGTACATCACTGGGGCCAAGCTTCCTGCCATCCAGGACCTCTATACCAGGCGGTGTCAGAGGAAGGCCCTCAAAATTGTCAAAGACTCCAGCCACCCTAGTCATAGACTGTTCTCTCTGCTACCGCACGGCAAGCGGTACCGGAGTGCCAAGTCTAGGTCCAAAATACTTCTCAACAGCTTCTACCCCCAAGCCATAAGACTCCTGAACAGCTAATCATGGCTACCCGGACTATTTGCACTGCCCCCCCACCCCATCCTTTTTACGCTGCTGCTACTCTGTTAATTATTTATGCATAGACACTTTAACTCTACCCACATGTACATATTACCTCGACTACCTCAACTAGCCGGTGCCCCCGCACATTGACTCTGCAACGGTACCCCCCTGTATATATAGCCTCCCTACTGTTATTTTATTTTACTTCTGCTCTTTTTTTTCTCAACACTTTTTTTTTGTTTGTTTTATTTTTACTTTTATTTTTTAAAATAAATGCACTGTTGGTTAAGGGCTGTAAGTAAGCATTTCACTGTAATGTCTGCACCTGTTGTATTCGGCACATGTGACCAATAAAATTTGATTTGATTTGACTAAATACTTTTTTTCCCCACTGTACATGATAGAAAAGCCAAATCACAGAATTAACAATGAAACTATCCTGATGTTTAAACATGCACCAAAATTGCTTTCAACCACAGGAAATATGAATAGATGTTTTCCTACATTTCCTTTGCTTGTCTTATGGAAGAGCTGTCATCACACAAACACAGGCCCTCAATATGACTGTCAGTCAGACAATATTTTGTTTGTTCTCTTGCGATTCCTCTTTTTTGCTTTAAAACAAACAGATAAATAAATTGGCTAGATGTCATCAACATTACCCGAAAACACACACAGGCAGCAGCATAAATATGATGTTAAGCAAAATGGTGTTTACTGCAGAAGGCATCATGAATTATATTTGTTTTTATTCATAAAAATCAAAATGAAATGCCTTGAGTCCTAGCACTGCAGTGTACTGCAAATTAATTTGACTCTATTTTTTTTTTAAATATCACATTTCCATTATGTATTAGTGGCCAGACATTGGAGACAGGGAATGTAAAGTATTGAGACTTGTGGCAGACATATCGTTGTACGTTCATTTCCTCCTCACAAAATTAATACAAAAGGAAACTGTGTAAATAATATATACAACCCCATGTCACTCATCTTATATTTCTGTGCTCTCCGTTCCACTCATCACCTGCAAGACCTTTGTAATTCTTATGTACTTCTATCCTTACCACAGTGTTGAACAACATTTACCTCACCTATATCTCAGTAGGGACTTATGTCATAGGGAGTAGGGTGTCCTAAAATGTACACCATCATGCACTCTGCATTGTTGCTATGATCCAATCATACTCTACACGATTAGTCGCTAACTTCTTTCTACTTCCATCATCTATCCCAGGGGTACTCAACTACTATTTGAGAAGGTCCGGTCACACACATTTCCTAGGTGGCAAAGGTCCGGATGGATATTGTAATTTATAGGCGTAGTAACAAACCACCAAGTCGGAACCGGCGGTCTTTAATAACCCTGTTCTGGGTTCGGATTCGGACCGCTGTTGAGAATGGCTGATCTATCCATTGCCAATTCCAGGCCTCCAGGCCTGAAGATAGGAAATTAAGACTCAAAACTCATAAAGACCCTTCATGTCGGACAGAGAGTTCATTCCAATTCTAGTTGACACATCTTTCCCTGCTGAAATCGGCCCAGTCACTCGAGAGCCATCTTGTAAAGTTTTGTGTCCCTGTCAAAAGTAAGCCGTGTTCAGAGATAGAGCGCAGCCGCTATTCATCAGGGTGAGTCTAACGCTCCTGAAGAATGGAGATGTGACAAAATAATCTCTTTGGAGAATAATGATTGCTGCCAAACCATGTTTTCGAAATCTATCAGACACTTTTCTTGATGATGCCCGTCCTCTGTGAGGACCCGCAGGTGTGCAGTGATGACAGACGACGGCATCTTGGCTTTGGCATCAGTCACTGTTGGAAGCAACTGAAAGCATACCTCTTCATCGTTGAGTAGCTTTACTTTCTATTTTACCTTTATTTTGTCTTAACACTGTTGTAATTTACCTTGATGTGACTGAATAAGCCATTATTATTTCTGACTGACATGACATACCATCTCATGGATAGGGATATACCATCTCATGTACAAACAATGAGAAGAAATACATTTGTTATGTCTAATTTATGTATTATTCCCTCAGTCCACATGCATTGTGGTTAGATTGGTATATATTTCCATGCATTCGAGACTAAATGATTGAATTGCACCCGGGCTGAATGATATTTCCTCAGTCTGTAATTGCATAGGGCCTCCACGGGAAACAAAAGCTACTACTGCTGCAGTGGGATTCCTCTAGCAATCAAATCTTAAATTGATAAGAGAAGGAAAAAAGTTGCCTGTGTACATTAGTAATAACAGAGATAGCTCTTTCCCCATTTGTGTATAGGAAAATGTAGATTTGTCCTTTATGGGCCTGAGGAAGAGAGATGGCTCGTTCTTTCTCGAAGCCTGAGGTTCATAACACACTTTTGTCGACATTCCCTTGTTATGTGGGACTATTCCTGGCACAGGTTGCCCGATTTGAATGTCAATGTGTTTTCCAACCCCCCGAGGTACAAGAGAAACTGCTGTCACATGGTTGGTATATAAGCCTTGGACATTGTGGTGGGTCCCGTAATGTCTAGTCTCATTCACATTCTGTCCAATCCTGATTCCTGACATCATTTGCATGAGAATAAGCACAAACTCCAAAAAGTGACACGTCCCAGGCGGGCGATCACAACTTGGCTGTCATAATTATGCCTGTATATTCAGGTGACACAGATCTTGTGTCCTCATCAAGTCTGACTTGACAGTGGTTCATGTTCCCTTCTGCTTTTTGGGGGGGGTTGGTTTTGTTTTTAATCAGTGAGATGGACGTATTCTGGTTGCGGGAGCCTACGGAGGGGCAGCGGGCTAGCCAGTGCGGCATCATTAGCCGAAAACCTGCGAGCTGCTGACACATGTCGAAGGAGGCTCACTCGAACCACGGACGATGCATCCGCATAATGTTGAGAGGTGAAGGCGTTTCTATGTACAGCAGTGCTGTCAGGTGAAATCTCGCGGGGAAGGGACTCCAGAGGGATGATGGGAGAAGATGGGGGATAGAACTTCCTGCTTCAAAAGATGGTTGTATGCAAACCTAGATAGGTAGTCATACACACTTTCCATAGCTGCAGTGTCCTTCTTAAGAGTCAACAACAATATTGACTGATCAAATTTACAGTATGTTTCCCTATCGGAACAGCAATAGTCATGTTTCGATTACTTCTACGACTACAGTCCCAATCAGTCTCATGTTCATAGCATTCACTTTTCATGAGAGCGACAATCGCATTCACTCGATTGTCCCCCACCATTAGTGCAACATTCAAATATTCATACAATATCCAACACACACACACACACACACACACACACACACACACACACACACACACACACACACACACACACACACACAAAAAGTCAACTACAATAGTGATACATTGTCATGCATCCATACTGAGAAACAGACTAAACCTCACTTGCACCCTGCCGGATGCACTCACAGTATGTACAAACATGTCCCATTGATTCGAAATTGATTGAGCAACGTTGATATGTATCCCTGCCGCTGCCGACATCATTGACATTGTCTGCCGCCATGTCACTTTGAAGGTACACTGTTTCTTCTCCATCCTCATCCATCAGTCTATCTATGCATAATGTATATCTGAGGTCACGTACATCGTTTTTGGGGTCATGTACTGTGCATGGCTGGCTCCCCTCTATCTGATGTAGTAACAAGACTCTAGAGGGGGAAGAGGTGTTTTGTGGGGACTGGAGAGGCATCCTTATGACCTCATCAAGGGTAACAAGGCGAGTGTATGATGAGAACTGAGATCATCATTACAATTCAGGGGGTGACCTTTGAACCGAAAAGAAGGTAAGGGCAACTTCCTCATTATTGTGCTTTTCCCATATTAGGGAAAATGTTAGTGGTTTAGTTAAGCGAACTGTAACTTACTGTACCTGACTCACCTCTTCTCACACTATACAATGTAATACCTTATTTTAAGAGATAGGGCAATCATTCACAGCTCACTGTGTAGCATATAATGTTGTGTGAAGAGACGAATATAAACACTTTGTCCTGTCATGGTTTATTTTTTAAGAGTATGTGTCCCATAACTGTCATGAATGGACGCATTGAGCTGCTGATATATGGTTGTACGGATTATGGAGTGGTGGACAGGGCTGCTCGCTTTCGATGCTGATGTTTAGAGTCTATACATTTTACAATGCTGTTTAGAATTATCCATCTGCTTAAAGGTTAACGACCTTCTCCCGCTTATGAAGAGTGCATTTCCCCCCCTCGCGCAAAAGTCCCAACACGTGCCGGATACGACGTCTCTACACAGACACAACAATAAAAGTTTGTGGGAGTCACGTGGTGAGTTAAAACGGGAAGGCCATAAATTAACGGACAGCTCCGCGGAACTCGGCCTACTGTTCTACAGCAACTACTAGACATACAGTATATATCTTAAAGAGATGTATTAATAGGGGAACAAACAATCCACTTAATGCCCAAAGTGAAGGGGAGAGTCATTTTTACAAGTCCCCCAGATGTGATTCCTCTGCTTCCACGGCACCCACGTCAGGGTGGATGATTTAGCGCGCAGGCCTGTCGGTATTTTGTCACTCAGCTTGAGTCATCGTTCTCTGTCAGCTGCCAGGAGGGAGGCTGAAGTTCACCTTTAACAATAACGCTAAATGCATGGTGGCACGATGGTCCGATAGCTCATGAATATGAATAAAAATATAAATAGACATGTTGAAGATGGATGCTGGCTTGTCACTTTCGTCTTACCTAACATCTCCACTGAGAGTTTGCCTTGTCCCAGATCTTGCGACTGAAGCAGCAGAGCTGACTTCAACAAAGTTTGCGGGGGACAGAGGCCTATAGCTTGTCACACTTTGAGAATACTTTGTCACACCTACATTTTATTTCAAACAGATTCCCAGGTGATCATGTTTTTGTGAGCTTGAATATTATTACAGCAGAATGGATTAATCAAACGCAGGGATGCTCCCCTGCAAATAGCCAGGGGAGCATCAGCTGATTTTAAGTCCTTGTTTCGATGTGCTTTATAATTTTTTAAAAAGTATTTTAATTCTATTAATTGTGCTTTTTCATCTGTACTGAAATTAAAGAGCGGACAACAAATCTTTCTGTTTTCAGATCAGTGAAGTTGAAGAAGAGGAGATGAGGAGATGAGTAGAGTAAACCACTTCTGACTATAGAGATGCATCCATAGAGTCCCAGCAGACCAGAGGACCAATCGGAGGGGTGGTGGGCGTGGCTTAGTCCTGTAGCTGCTGAGATTCTCAACTGGGAAAAAATCTGTCCTCTCCTCGACTCCTCCGTCCTCCTCTCCTCCGCGACCCGGAAACGGATAAGTGGTCGAGTGGTCGAGGAGAGTGTCAATTCGTTAATAGGCGAACGGAGGAGTGTCCACCTCCTCGATAGCCTCCCCCCGCCGAGGAACCTCATGGGTATTCTATCGGCTCCCTATCGCGGAAGCGTTTTGAAATCTACCACACCCCCTTTGAATCAGCTGTTGTTTTTTCGGAGGAGAAAAGCATGCACTCGTTTAAAAACCATATGCTACTTATCTTCTATCTATAAAATGTCAGGCACAACCAGCTACATTTATTTATACCACTTTACACATATATTTTGGGATTCCTCTGTAAATGTAATTTGCTTGATGAGTGGAGAAGGAGAGTCTCATTTCATACAAGCGCAATTGTATCTACGTTTCCTCTCCCCGCTACCTCTCCTCGATTACCTTTGACCTTTTTCAAAAAGATCCAAGGAGAGGACGGACGAGAGGGCGTGAGAAGTCGAGCAAAACCAATTGAGATTCTATAATAATAATAATAATATGCCATTTAGCAGACGCTTTTATCCAAAGCGACTTACAGTCATGCGTGCATACATTTTTGTGTATGGGTGGTCCCGGGGATCGAACCCATTACCTTGGCGTTACAAGCGCCGTGCTCTACCAGCTGAGCTACAGAGGACCACATTCTCCCATCATCAGTGTTAAGGTTAGGGGTGGGGCTTAAGTCCTTCTGAAGGACACACTCTAATATATCCATCCTTCTCCTTGTAGATGGTTGGAAGCCACTGTGTCCTGGTTATACCTAGAAGCAATGCAAAGGCCAGTTCTACATAAAGCAAAGACTAGCACATTTTTATTAAGTTGAGCCCCCTGAAATAGTATAGTAGATTTAAACCATATATTGTTGTTGACATTGACATACTGCACACAGGGTTGTTTGGCTGTAGGGAGGTACACAAAATAATGAAATGAGGGACTTGTTTAACACTTTTTTGGTTACTACATGATTCTATATGTGTTATTTTATAGTTTTGATGTCTTCACTATTATTCTACAATGTAGAAAATAGTAAAAATAAAGAAAAACCCTTGAATGAGTAGGTGTGTCCAAACTTTTGACTGGTACTGTATATACAGTATTTCTTTATTTTTACGGTGGACATCTCTAGAAGTGCATAATCTAGGAATGCACTCTGTTTGACACTCTTTACTGACTATCAGAAAGTGTTGCACGTATCCTACCTGTCCAGTCATTGAGTGTGATGGGTGTTGGCCTTATTTTGATTTGCGCAAGGCACTCGCCAAACCCGGCTCTCCTTCTTCAGCCCGAGCTGCGACTCCCACATTTTCACTATCTTCGGTGGCTTCCATTTCACCTAACAGTGGGAACCTTGACGTGCGACATTGAATATGACTCCCATAGCACAACAACACACCGAGATTGAGTTCCCCTGGTGGTACGCTCACTGCCTGTGTGTCTGTTGTTTAAAAAATAAAATAACTTTCACTCCGGGTTAAGCCAACCCCGACTGCCAGGAAATAGAGATGTGACAAAAACAGGGGGAAGGGGGAAAAGGAGGGGGAGTGAGCGAGAGCGTTAGCGTATGCCATTGCCAACCTGCCACTCAGCGACAGGCTGTTTGACAATCATAGGCTGTCATCACTTTCTGATCAGACCTGTCAGCGGGAACGCGGGGAACGAGACAGCACTGCGGAGGAAAAATCCACACGTTTCACCCCCCCACACACACTCACATACTTCTCACACCGCTCACACACACACACACACATCACTGATAGGCGAGTCACTTCTGTTATTTATATACACACACGCCACATTTCGGAGAGCTAACAAATCTAATTTTTCACCAAGTGCCACACAACACCAATGCGAGAAAAACTACATTTTGAAATCAGTTCTATGGGCCTATGCATTGAAATAAATAATTGTATGTGTATTTAAGTAATGGGATGTTATATTTGACTTAATTGTTACGAGTTAAAAAAGAGACTAAAAACCTGATTGAAAGTGTCTGAATTACTCTCTGAATTATCTAGCAACTTAAGCTAACAGATGCAGTGTAAAGTTCAGAAAACTAGCTGAATGTCCCTTGTACATGTGCAGGAGTATGTGTTGGAAATGTGTACAGTACGCTGACCTTGCACTCTGTCAATAACTGACACTCTGGTGATGGGTCGTTTGCGAACGAGCCGGACCTTTAAACTGTCACTTTTTGGCCTCTCTTTAGGGTTAGAAAGAGAAGTTAGAAAATTGAAGTTTGTTTAAAAAATGTAACAGATCGAGCGGGGCCTGTTTGAGAGTGACAAGAGACATACAACATACTTACATTATCAAAACAAACTGTCCAAAATGCTAGAGGGAACCATTAGACACACAGAAAATCTGAACATATTAATATCTTTCACTTTTTGTAACAAAAGACTGACACAAAACTGACACAAAAGAAACTTAGTGAGAATTCACCCTTTGAAATTGGTCACAATAGGTTGTTATCAATAAACGTCACAATAAGGTGCAGAACGTTCAATTTACCTGCTGGGGGGCAGGGAGACCCCCAGGTCCTCTAAAACCATTGACAACTGCCAATGGTTTTCAATGAATTGTTTAAGAAATGTTAAAATAATTTGGTTGTAATATCATCACCTCTTGAAAAGCACAGCCAGAACGACTAATTTCGGATTTTTCCATGCAAAGGAATTGTGCACATTTAGCACTATCACCAGCAAGTAATTGCATGCTTTTCATGATAGGTATTCATGTAATTTCAGATATGTGAGGGTAGCCTATCTTTTTGACAGCTAGTTAGCTTAGCAAGCAACTTGTGTCATGTAGCTTGCTTCATCAGAGATAAGGCTTTTGGAAAGAGATTGACATTGACAAGTATATTTTGAGTCTAAGCTCGTCCTGGTAAACTTGTCTGTCTGACTACTGTCATCACCACTAGCAAGCAAATCAAACAACATTAAGAGATAAGTAAATAGTTTTATCCCCTGAAAGTTAGCTTGTTAGCTAGCTGGCCAAATTGACATGATCTGTCATTAGATAGCAAGCAAATTTGACGTGGTCCATCAATCAATGTAATGTCTGTCTTGTTGCGCAGCATCAATGGTGATTAAACAAAGTTGAAAGGGGGAAATGTTAGCTAACCTAGGTACGTTGGTTGGAGAAAAAAGTACATAACTTACCACAATGTTTAGGCAACTTTACAAAGTTTCTAGCTAGTGTTACGAAACCAATGACTAGCATACTGATTTTGCTGCACTCGTTATGTCTAGGGGTCTTAGGCCTAGCTAAATGATCCTGTAACCTGAATTAGTATTTACATTTACATCATTTATGTGAGAAATCAGCATGTGAGGACCATGTTGGATGCATGTACCCAGGAGACAGCCACCTTACCTTAGGTCCGGGGCCAGCTCCTGCTTGACCTCTTGGTCGGCCAGTCCAAGCAGATTATTAGTTGTTCAGATGGTGATGAAACTTCATTATGTACAAAAAGGAAAACTACCAAAGGCAAGCCCAATCTAAAGACTCAAAAACAAACAAAATGCCACAAGGTCAACAAAGACATCCAGCAGCCTCACGGCTTTTCCAGCTGGGACACAGACTGACAATTTCCCTAATTGGCAGAACCTGATGCTCTTATCAAGGCTTCCTGGCAAAGCACAGCCCTTGTAAAGGTATAGTACACTTTTATTTTATATTACTCAAATATCGAATTAAATGGTGGCTAATATTGAGAGATGGAGGTGTACTTTTGCCCCCCAGCTGGGAAGGGCAATAGTTTCCATTTGAAATTGAACAAAATATGACGTTAACAACTTATTCATGGATTGCACGTTTCGTCACAATATTGTTTTGAACATTTGCTTTGGCAATGAGCGCTGATGAAGATTTCATCAAAAGTACATTACAGTGGCTTGGAAATAATTGGTAGGAAAACCTTTTGTCATCATTTTGATGTCGCCATATTGACTTTGAATACAGTATAACGTTAGCTAGTTAGCTAAGATTGAGAGGAGACAACTGGGTTTTAGCTAGCTAGCATTAGCATTGCTAGCTATTTTTGACAAACTTTGCCAGCTAATGACAACATTGCCATCTGTCTAAATAAAATTTGACAACATGGTAATGATGGCAAAGTTGTTTCCTACTAAATGATCAGGTCTCTCCAGAAATGTTAGCTCTGGTTCAAGTCCGGGCTCTGGCTGGGCCACTCAAGGACATTCAGAGACTTGTCCAGAAGACACTCCTGCATTGTTTTGGCTGTGTGCTTAGGGTTGTTGTCCTTTTGGAAGGTGAACCTTCGCCCCAGTCTGAGGTCCTGAGCGCTCTGGAGCAGGTTTTCATCAAGGATCTCTCTGTACTTTGCTCCGTTCATTTTTCCCTCGATCCTGACTAGTCTCCTAGTCCCTGCTGCTGAAAGACATCCCCACAGCATGATACTGCCACCACCATGCTTCATCGTAGGGATGGTGCCAGGTTTCCTCCAGACGTGACACTTGGCATTCAGGCCAAAGAGTTCAATCTTGGTTTCATCAGACTAGAGAATCTTATTTCTCATGGTCTCAGAGTCCTTTAGGTGCCTTTTGGCAAACTCCGAGCGGGATGTCATGTGCCTTTTACTGAGGAGTGGCTTCCATATGGCCACTCTACCATACAGTCCTGATTGGTAGAGTGTTGCAAAGATTGTTGTTCTTCTGGAAGGTTCTCCCATCTCCACAGAGGAACTCTAGATTTCTGTCAGAGTGACCATCGGGTTCTTGGTCACCTCCCTGACCAAGGCCCTTCTCCCCCGATTGCTCAGTTTGGGCCGTCGGCCAGCTCTAGGAAGAGTCTTGGTGGTTCCAAACTTCTTCCATCTAAAAATGAAAGAGGCCACTGTGTTCTTGGGGACCTTCAATGCTGCAGAACTGTTTTGGTACCCTTCCCCAGATCTGTGTTTCGACACAATCCTGTCGCGGAGCTCTACGGACAATTCCTTCAACCTCATGGCTTGGATTTTGCTCTGACATGCACTGTCAAGTGTGGGAAATTGTATTTCTTTCTTAAGTGGCAGTCTTTATTCAAATGTGTGTACAATGTATGTGCAATGCATGAATCCACATTTTTTATCCACAAATTTAGGGAGCTTCCAAAGAGGCTGAAAATGTTAATCTCTACAAATGATTTACAGGACACCTGGAGATTGTTATTCCCAACTACAAAGGACTATTCCTTTTTTTCTCAAAGTAACAAAAGCTATTCAAAAGTTGACTGCATTCTTATTTCCAAAAATGCAGTAAACTATTTATTGGATTCTAAAATTAATGATATAGTGATATCGGATCATTCACCAGTATCATGTTTAATTACACCAATAGAAAATACACTTAGCGATAGAGTTTGGAGAATGAACAGAGTGCATCTTCTGGACCTGAAATGTATTAAATACGTAAATAAAATATATAAAATCCTTTACCATTACAAATCTAGACATAGAGGACACCAACCCCCGATAGAATTTGGGATGCCTTTAAGGCGTACAGTGCCTTGCAAAAGTATTCACCCCCCTTGGCGTTTTTCTTATTTTGTTGCATTACAACCTTTGCTATGAAGCCCCTAAATAAGATCTGGTGCAACCAATTACCTTCAGAAGTCACATAATTAGTTAAATAAAGTCCACCTGTGTGCAATCTAAGTGTCACATGATCTGTCACATGATCTCAGTATATATACACCTGTTCTGAAAGGCCCCAGAGTCTGCAACACCACTAAGCAAGGGGCACCACCAAGCAAGTGGCACCATGAAGACCAAGGAGCTCTCCAAACAGGTCAGGGACAAAGTTGTGGAGAAGTACAGATCAGGGTTGGGTTATAAATATCCGAAACTTTGAACATCCCACGGAGCACCATTAAATGCATAATTAAAAAATGGAAAGAATATGGCACCACAACAAACCTGCCTTGATGGCCAAAATTGAGCTTTTTGGCCATCAAGGAAAACGCTAAGTCTGGCGCAAACCCAACACCTCTCATCACCCTGAGAACACCATCCCCACATGAAGCATGGTGGTGGCAGCGTCATGCTGTGGGGATGTTTTTCATCGGCAGGGACTGGGAAACTGGTCAGAATTGAAGGAATGATGGATGGCGTTAAAGACAGGGAAATTCTTGAGGGAAACCTGTTTCAGTCTTCCAGAGATTTGAGACTGGGACGGAGGTTCACCTTCCAGCAGGAAAATGACCCTAAGCATACTGCTACAGCAAGACTCGAGTGGTTTAAGGGGAAACATCTAAATGTCTTGGAATGGCCTAGTCAAAGCCCAGACCTCAATCCAATTGAGAATATGTGGTATGACTTAAAGATTGCTGTACACCAGTGGAACCCATTCAACTTGAAGGAGCTGGAGCAGTTTTGCCTTGAAGAATGGGCAAAAATCCCTGTGGTTAGATGTGCCAAGCTTATAGAGACATACCCCAAGAGACTTGCAGCTGTAATTGCTGCAAAAAGTGGCTGTACAAAGTATTGAATTTTGGGGGGGTGAATAGTTATGCACGCTCAAGTGTTCTGTTTATTTTTTTCTTATTTCTTGTTTGTTTCACAATAAAAAATATTTTGCATCTTCAAAGTGGTAGGCATGTTGTGTAATTCAAATTGGCCCCCCGTGGGAATCGAACCCACAATCCTGGCGTTGCAAAAGCCATGTTCTACCAACTGAGCTACATCCCTGCAGGCCATTCCCTCCCCTACCCTGGACGACGCTGAGCCAATAGTGCATTTGGATGATCCAGAAGAGGATTGGGAGAATGTCATATGGTCAGATGAAACCAAAATATAACTTTTTGGTAAAAACTCAACTCTCTAAAGAGGAACAATGGGTACATATTGAAGATCCCCATAATCTTTTTACTTGTCTATTTTCAAAGGATAAAGCTAAGAACATTAACAACTTCATAGTTAAGAACACTATAGCAATATGGAAGAACATTAAATGTATTCTACAATAACTAATATCACTTCCTAAAAACACAACCTTATGAAACAATCCTTAGATAGTGTCAGAGTGTGGTGGGTGGAATAGTAGGAATCAGGTGCAGGAAACCAGGAGGACTTCAACAGATCTTTACTAGAGTCCAAACACAAATAAGTCGCCAACCCAACCGGGTGGCGCGAACAATTACGCACGAAACCAACAGTGCGGTAACAACAAGAAAAGCGCACGCAGTGCGAGCTCTCGAAACACAATAACGAGAGAACCAAACACGTAGAGGCAAGCTGACATTCACAATCACGCATAACACCTGACCCAACCACACGAAACTAAATAAGGGAACAATTAAGACACAAATAAGGGACAGGTGTTATGAACAGACAAAACCAAATGAACATGAAACATAGAACGGTGGCAGCTAGTACTCCGGAGACGACGACCGCCGAAGCCTGCCCGAACAAGGAAGAGGAGCAGCCTCGGCCGAAACCGTGACAGTACCCCCCCCTTGACGCGCGGCTCCAGCCGTGCGCCGACCCGGAGCTCGGGGACGACCCGGACGACGCGGAGCAGGGCGCGCAGGATGACCCCGATGGAAATCGGTCAGTAGGGACTGGTCTAATACGTCCCTCCTTGGCACCCAGCACCGCTCCTCCGGGCCGTACCCCTCCCACTCCACGAGATATTGAAGACCCCCATCCGGCGTCTAGAATCCAGGATGGACCTCACGGTGTACGCCGGAGCCCCCTCGATGTCCAACGGGGCGGAGGGAGTCTCCTCAATCTCAAAGTCCTGGAGTGGACCAGCTACCACCGGCCTGAGGAGAGACACATGGAACGAGGGGTTAATATTTTTGTAATCAACAGGTAGTTCTAACCTATAACTCACCTCGTTCAATCTCCTCAGGACTTTAAATGGCCCCACAAACCGCCGACCCAGCTTCCGGCAGGGCAGGCGGAGGGGCAGGTTTCTGGTTGAGAGCCAGACTCGATCTCCAGGTGCGTACACTGGCCCCTCACTGCGGTGTAGGTCGGGCGCTCGTCTTCTGTCGACGTATGGCACGCTGCAGATGGACGTGTGCAGCGTCCCACGTCTCCTCCGAGCGCCGCACCCACTCATCCACAGCGGGGGCCTCGATCTGGCTCTCATGCCATGGTGCCAGAACCGGCTGGTACCCTAACACACACTGAAAAGGGGGTTAGTTGGGTGGAGGAGTGGCGAAGAGAGTTCTGTGCCATCTCGGCCCAGGGCACATATCTCGCCCACTCCTCCGGCCGGCCCTGACAGTATGACCTCAGAAACCTACCCACATCCTGGTTGACACGTTCAACCTGCCCATTACTCTCCGGGTGGTACCCCGAGGTAAGGCTTACCGAAACCCCCAACCGTTCCATAAATGCTCTCCACACTCTAGAGGTGAACTGGGGGCCTCGGTCAGACACTATATCCTCGGGTACCCCGTAATGCCGGAAGACATGGGTGAACAGAGCCTCAGCGGTCTGTAGGGCAGTGGGTAGACCCGGCATGGGAAGGAGACGACAGGCCTTAGAGAACCGATCCACAACGACCAGGATGGTAGTATTCCCCTGTGAGGGGGAAGGTCGGTAACAAAATCCACCGAGAGGTGGGACCAGGGTCGTTGTGGAATAGGCAGGGGTTGTAACTTACCCCTGGGCAAATGTCTGGGCGCCTTACACTGGGCACACACCGAACAGGAGGAGACATAAATCCTCACATCCCTAGCTAACGTTGGCCACCAGTACTTCGTGCTAAGACAGTGCACTGTCCGGCCGATACCCGGATGGCCAGAGGAGGGGGACGTATGAGCCCAACAAATGAGGCGATCGCGTACCTCGAGCGGAACGTACGTCCGACCCACAGGACACTGTGGAGGACTCGGGTCGGTGCGTAACGCCCGCTCGATCTCACCATCAACCTCCCACACCACCGGAGCAACCAGACAAGACTCCGGTAGTATGGGCGTGGACTCAACTGACCTCTCCTCTGCGTCATACCGCCGAGACAGAGCATCTGCCTTCCCGTTCTGGGACCCAGGGATGTATGTGATTTTAAACACAAACCGGACTAGGAACATAGTCCAGCGAGCCTGGCGAGGATTCAGTCTCCTAGCTGCCCGGATGTACTCCAGGTTACGATGGTCAGTTAGAATGAGGAAAGGGTGTTGAGCCCCCTCGAGCCAATGCCGCCACACCTTTAGGGCCTGTACCACGGCTAACAGCTCCCTGTCTCCTACGTCATAATTCCGCTCCGCCGGACTGAGCTTCTTTGAGTAGAACGCACAGGGGCGGAGTTTAGGTGGAGTGCCAGAACGCTGGGAAAGAACGGCCCCTATCCCGGCCTCTGACGCGTCCACCTCTACTTGGAACGGTAAAGAGGGATCCGGATGCGCCAACACCGGCGCCGAGGTAAACAGGTCCTTTAGTCTCCCAAATGCCCTGTCCGCCTCAGCTGACCACCGCAAGCGCACCGGACCCCCCCTTTAACAGAGACGTTATGGGAGCTGCCACCTGTCCAAAACCCCGGATAAACCTCCGGTAATAATTCGCAAAACCCAAGAACCGTTGCACCTCCTTCACAGTGGTTGGGGTCTGCCAATTACGCACAGCTGACACCCGGTCTACCTCCATCTTCACCCCTGACGCAGATAACTGGTAACCCAGAAAGGAGACCGACTTCTGGAAAAACAGACATTTCTCTGCCTTGACATATAGGTCATGCTCCAACAGCCTCCTCAATACTCGGCGCACCAGGGCTACATGCTCAGCACGGGTAGGACTATACACCAGAATGTCGTCGATGTACACAACTACTCCCTGTCCCTGCATGTCCCGGAAAATCTCATCGACGAAGGATTGGAAGACTGAGGGAGCATTCATCAACCCATATGGCATGACTAGATACTCGTAGTGTCCGGAAGTCGTGCTAAACGCTGTCTTCCATTCATCGCCCTCTCGAATGCGCACCAAGTTATATGCGCTCCTAATATCCAATTTTGTAAAGAACTGCGCACCGTGCAGTGACTCCGTCATAGTCGCAATCAGAGGAAGTGGATAGCTGTACTTCACTGTGATCTGATTGAGACCGCGGTAATCAATACACGGGCGCAGACCTCCATCCTTTTTCTTCACAAAAAGAAACTTGAGGAAGCGGGTGAAACGGAGGCCCGTATGTATCCCTGTCTAAGAGACTCAGAGATGTATGTCTCCATAGCCTTTCTCTCCTCTTGAGACAAGGGATACACATGGCTCCGCGGGAGAGCTGCTCCTGACTGGAGATCTATCGCACAATCCCCCGTCTATGAGGCGGCAGCTGCGCCGCCCTAGTCTTACTGAACGCCAGTGCCAAATCCTCATACTCGGGGGGAATCTGCAGTGCTGGCATTAGATTCGGACTCTCCACCGAGGTCGCCCCTATGGAAACACCCAGACACCGCCCCTCACATTGAGCAGACCACCCTTTAAGAGCTTTCTCTCGCCACCTAATAATAGGGTCATGAGTCATCAACCAGGGAAGACCCAGCACTACCGGATACGCAGGAGAGTCAATCAGATAGAGCTGAATTCTCTCCTCATGACCCTCCTGCGCCGTCATCTGAAGGGGTGCTGTGACTTCCCTAATCAACCCAGACCCTAACGGACGGCTATCTAGGGCATGGACGGGGAAAGGCTTATCCACTGGAAGGAGGGGAATCCCTAACTCTATACAGAACTGGCGATCTACAAAATTCCCAGCTGCGCCTGAATCTACCAGCGCCTTATGCTGGGAACGAGGTGCAACCTGTGGGAAACAAACAGGCAAGGTTAGGTGCACGACAGAAAGCTCTGGGTAAGCAGGGCGCCTACTCACCTGGGGGGACCCCCCAATGCGTGACCTGCCATCTCCCTCACTGGAGGACCCGCCCCAACACCTAGCCGCGGTGTGCCCTCCACGACCACAGTTGGTGCAAGGGCCGGGTCCCCTCGGGCTCCTCCTCCTCCGTTCCCTAGCGCCAGCACCTCCGAGCTCCATAGGGCTCGGCTCGGAGGTGCTGGAGAGTGGAATGGGCGAACCCCCCCTCCGGGACGCCCACGGGTGGCGAGCAGGGTATCCAGCCGGATGGCCATGTCGACCAGCTGGTCGAACGTCAACGACGTGTCCCTGCACGCCAACTCTCGCTGGACGTCCTCTCGGAGGCTGCAGCGAAATGGTCGATATGGGCCCGCTCATTCCACCCTGCGTCAGCCGCTAGGTCCGAAACTCTAAGGCAAAGTCCTGGGCGCTCCTCATCCCCTGTCGGAGGTAGAATAGACGTTCCCCCGCCGCCTTCCCTTCCGGTGGATGGTCGAACACAGCACGGAAGCGGCGGGAGAACTCCGCATAGTTCGTGGTAGCGGCGTCCATTCTCCTCCACTCGGCGTTGGCCCACTCCAACGCCTTGCCGGTGAGACAGGAGATGAGGGCTGAGACGCTCTCGTGTCCCGAGGGCGCCCGGGTGTACGGTGGCGAGGTAGAGCTCCACCTGCAGCAGGAACCCTTGACACCCGGCAGTGGAGCCGTCGTACGCCCTCGGGAGCGAGAGCCGAATCCCACTAGGTTCCGGAGATGAGACAGGGGGCTGACCGATGGGGCTGGTTCGGTTCGTGGAGGTGTGGGAACCCCGCTGGTCTCCCATCGGTGCAGAGTATTCATCACCCCCTCCAGGGCATGACAGACCTGGTTGATGCGGTCCTCCTGACCACGAAGACGTTCAGCCATCTCGGCTGTCGGCGCGGTCGGTCCTGCTGATTCCATGGTGAGGATGCGTGATTCTGTCAGAGTGTGGTGGGTGGAATAGTAGGAATCAGGTGCAGGAAACCAGGAGGACTTCAACAGATCTTTACTAGAGTCCAAACACAAATAAGTCGCCAACCCAACCGGGTGGCGCGAACAATTACGCACGAAACCAACAGTGCGGTAACAACAAGAAAAGCGCACGCAGTGCGAGCTCTCGAAACACAATAACGAGAGAACCAAACACGTAGAGGCAAGCTGACATTCACAATCACGCATAACACCTGACCCAACCACACGAAACTAAATAAGGGAACAATTAAGACACAAATAAGGGACAGGTGTTATGAACAGACAAAACCAAATGAACATGAAACATAGAACGGTGGCAGCTAGTACTCCGGAGA
This sequence comes from Coregonus clupeaformis, assembly GCF_020615455.1. Classification (NCBI taxonomy): domain Eukaryota; kingdom Metazoa; phylum Chordata; class Actinopteri; order Salmoniformes; family Salmonidae; genus Coregonus; species Coregonus clupeaformis. The sequence goes on along the minus strand of NC_059208.1, from coordinate 68,175,783 downwards.
CGACGACCGCCGAAGCCTGCCCGAACAAGGAAGAGGAGCAGCCTCGGCCGAAACCGTGACAGATAGCTTTTCAGAATTCACCGATAAATTGATCCACATGGAAAACTAAAGGCATAGAAAGTTAATGACTTGGTAACAGAAAATACATTTATTGACATGACAGAATTAAAACGTTTCATATGAAATCTTTTGGACATCAGAGCAACCTTGAGGGAATCTTATTTGAGTCAGAAAATGATGTTAATATGATAGGGATATTCAAAACCTTGCAGAGGGCATATCCAACTGACAATATCTTAAAAAATATATATGAACTTTTGGAACCAAGACTTAAAAATAACTGATGTTGGCACAAGATGAAGGGAATGTTGGCGCATAACTCATGGAATTACAGTTAACGAAAATGTACACGTAATCCAGTATAAGATCATGAATAGAATGTATTATACAAGAGACAAAATTCACAAATTCTACAGCACAACGGCAGAGTCATGTCTTATGTGTAAAACTAATAATGACTCAATAATCCATGCTTTCTGGGAATGCTATGAAGTCCGGAAGTTGTGTGCAGAGCTGGAAAGTTGGCTGTCAGAAGTATTACAATGTAAACATACTTTTAATCCATCTATCTGCATATTTCAAGACATGGCATATGGGGGTGTAGTGAGATACCCGAAGGGTTGGACGATTCTCTTCTCATCAATCATCTTGAAAAAACGTATACAAAAAATTTGGAAATCAATCAATCCGCCATCATTAACACAATGGTAAAATCTAATGATTTATTATTTAAATATTGAAAGTGTGTGGGCTAAGGAGAGAAACAAAATGGTGCAGTTTCAGGCCATGTGGCGGAAAGGGATGCGGGCGCTGGAGATGGGGTTGTGTGCTAGTGGGTCTGGGGAGGGCAGGTGTGATATAGTTGATTGTATGATGTTGTCATTTGTATGTGTATGTTTTGTATTGTTTATAAAATATAAAATAAAATCTTCCCCCCAAAAAATTTATTACTGATCCGTGCTACTGCAGGTTCTCCAGCTGACGCCAGCTGAACACCCTTTAGTTTACAGGCTATACACATTACCTTTGGTTCATGCAACTCTATCAATTTATCATGTTCCCTATTGTGATTATTGTATTAATTAAATGTGGTCCTTAGTGATTGTGTGCGTGCATACGTGCTTGCATGTGTGTGGGTGTCGGGATGTACGTTTGTCAGAGAGTGAAACCCCTATAGTTCGTCCATTTGAGTTTGTAGTGGTACAAAATTAATGTTCATATCAGCGTAGAGTACAACTAGTACTCATAACCCTACTATTTAAAAATTGCAATGGTATACTTTGTATGAATACTGCAATCTAAAGCCAGGCGTATATTGTGATGACTCACTGAGTGAGTAGGGATGGCTGCCACTCTCCTCCTCCTTTAATGGGTCATTACCAAGGCCCATTCCAATCCCCTGCCTGGGGCCTTGTAATATTATCATTATCATCAAAAGCACACGTAGCCTCGTCTGCTGGAGACAGAGGGGTGTGTGTGTGTGTGTGTGTGTGTGTGTGCGTGTGTGTGTGTGTGAGATAAGAGATAAGCACGGGTTGAACTCACCTTGGGCCTGTTCGTTATACTAATCGCTTTCAATATGACACACTCAGATCCAAACAACAATAACGCTAGTGTATACACACACACACACACACACACACACACACACACACACACACACACACACACACACACACATTGAAGCTTATTGGTTTTACAAAACACATATACAAATTTGAATTGATAGTCTTTAAACTGCCTACACATTTATGGACACACACACACCACAACTAGAATCTCACTCTCTGATAGTACAATACATGGACACTCAATGTACTGTGTTACACCACCCCAGTAGTCCAGGAAAGGGTTAATATGAAGCCCATACAGAAAGCAGTGCCTGGAGCCATCTGAGGAGCTTTTTGATCAGTTTGATGCTGCTGTGATGGAAATGTGCTCGGCGGGCAGTGTCGGGAGAACAGATCAGTAGCCAAGGCGATGTGGAGTGAAGCGCGGGCCAAAACCGCCTGCCATCTTATCCATCTAGCTGGCCTCACTCTGTTTTTTCCCCTCATCCTTTCCCCCATCTCTTTTCTTTCTCTTTTCTCCAGGCCCCTCTTCATCGTTCTCTTTCAGGGAAAGACTTGGGGATGCTGGGTGGGTGGGTGGGGGGTGGGGGGGTGTTACATTTTCACTAAGTGCCGTGTTTTGAACCTGAGCAACTGCGGTCATGTCGATAAGGCAACTTTTTACTTAACTAGCCCAGAGAGGTCATTACATTGGCGAACCATGGTGGGGGAAAGTCGACACGGTGAGGGGAGCCCAAATGGAGAACGGGTGAGGGGAGCACGAATGGAGAACGGGTTAGCCGCCAGAGACTGAGATCAATGACCCTCATATCCTCTGATAGCAGCTCAACTAACAAGTTAGACCACCAGCGATATGTAACGATGGAATCGAAAGATGCAAATTAATATCTGCAATGGAATCTGCAGTTCAAAGAGGATGAGTCGGAAGTTAATATACCTTGAGCCGAGGGCACCCTTTAAAACTCATCAGTAGGGACACAACTTGTGTGGAAGTGCAATTGAATAGGGAGATGATGAATCTGAAAAGGAGGGACTAATGTTTTGAGTTAGTTACATTGGTGGGGCCTGAATATGTAAGACAAGCGTGACCAACTAGCTTTCAATCTGGCTATTCTGCGTGCTGTGTTAACCCTCTGAGCTAACGCCTAGGCATCTACTGTATTTGTTGTGGACTTTCACTGCGCTTTGCAGCTCCATTTGCTGTACTGAATTGCTGTACTGAAATGTGGTGAAATGAGGCATTCTGTGTGTGTGTATGTGTGCGTGTGTGTCACGCCCTGACTCAGGGGACGCTTAAATGTTGAGTCAGGGTGTGTAAATTCTTTGTTGTGCGTTTTCTATGTTTATTATCTAGTATGTGTATTTCTATGTTGGCCGGTGTGGTTCCCAATCAGAGGCAGCTGTCGCTCGTTGTCTCTGATTGGGGACAATACTTAGGCAGCCTATGGGCACTATTGAGTTGTGGGATCTTGTTCCGTGTAAGGTATGTTGTGTGTGCTACCTTGGACTTCACGTTTCATTTCGTTTATTGTTTTGTTGTGTGTTTATTTGGTTTTATAAACATGTACGTATATCACGCTGCGCCTTGGTCTGACCCGTCATTCAACGAACGTGACAGTGTGTGTGTGTGTGTGTGTGTGTGTGTGTGTGTGTTTATGCTCGTGTGTCAATGCACATCTTAGTTACAGTTCATATAAGGAAATAAGTCAAATCAAATAAATTATTTGGCCCTAATCTATTGATTTCAGAATGAGTTTTTCCCTACACAAGGGCTTTATTACAGACGGAAATACTCCTTCATATTGTTGAGATCTTTTATTTCAGCTCATGAAACATGGGACCAACACTTTACATGTTGCGTTTATATATTTGTTCAATGTACAATTGAATTCCGGCCTGTGTGTCCTCAGCCTCTGTTTCCTGTAGGTGTGTAGTGGTGTAAACCATGTTTATCCTCAGAGAATGACAATAACCCAAGTCTGTAATTAACAGCCTGTCACATTATCCTCTTGTATTCAGCCATATGCCTTTTTTGAGAACGTTGTATCGAGGACTGTCTCAACTTGTACACGATAATTAAAATCAAATGACAATTCCACTTGGCTCTTTTAAATTATCCACTTAAGATGTGCATTGACACACGAGCATAAACACACACACACACACACACACACACACACACACACACACACATACACACACACAGAATGCCTCATTTCACCACATTTTTTAAAGTGCCCGCACTTCAACTTTGATGCTATTCATAAAGAAATCACCTCCCACTCACGCATCACTCAAGCTCTCATCATTGGGGTGCAAATTCATAAAGGTTTGATGATACATTTTATCTAAAAATGACACCCCAGAACCAGCAGATTTTTCCACGTGTTTATGACAGTGTGCTTGGCGGAAATAATTGGCAATAGCTAGTTCGCTCCGCTAGGTCTAGTTAACGAGGCGAATTCCGAAAACAATACATTAATATGCAAATGATCTCTGTCTGCTGCTAATTTTCCGAGGCGGTGATAACAGAGTGGTGTTAAGCTTTTTCTCTTAACCCTGATTTCCTTTATCCACCATAACAAACAAACAGAAACTATAATCCTATTATATCGTTAATGGCACCATTTTGTTTCTGAGGCGTTTTTGTGAGCCCATTTTTTAGGTTAGTGTTTTGTTTATTGGAGCTAACACAACTTAAAATCAATTTTCATCAATTTTTATTCCCCCTTTTTTAATTTGATACCCTTCTCACTTATCTTTGTGCCTCCATTCTCGTTGATTTAACTTCTCCTTTCTGTTGTCTGCGCCACTGTGCTTAACGTCTCTCACTGGGAAGACACTGATAACAAACAATTTCTATTTTTGTGGAATTAATATGAAGTACCTTACCATCATGTTGTCATTGGTGTTTTAGGGTTTCCATTCCACATTAAGGTATGTCAGATTTTACTGTATGTACCAAATGTACACATTCTACCATAAAAAAACAAGGTGGCGTTTGTATGTGTAGGCAATACAACTGTAGTAAGCTGTCCCTGGACAATGAAACAAAGTGAAGACCCCAGTCACGTCAACCAAGGGTTTAGCTCTTTAGACTTTAGTGGTCTATACAATGGTCTAAAACATTGGGCTTATTCAAGAGTGCAACGTCGCAGACCGTTCACATAGAAATAGACATACGATTTCTACCTGCATTAGGTTAGACATTTTAACCTTCTAAACAAACCCCTGATGTCACTCATTTGACTATTTTGACACAATGTTCAATAAGACCGATTCAGAACAGTAAATTACAACTAAGACAAGCAAACCAAGCCGTAAACATGTCAATAAGTAAACGGCACTATGGTCTTGATTCAAACCAGCTTTGAAAGAAATATGGTAGTTTCTCAGCCAAACCCCCCAGCTTGTACAAATGGGTACTTATGTTTACATTCAATAGTGGCTGTGCTAGTCACAGTCGCAGAGTTTTTGACAGGCTCCTCTCGAGTTCAGCAACCTTGTCTGCATTGACAGCTACCGCTATTAATGTTATGATTTACCAGTATTAGAACCCAAATGCAGACAAGTACACCAAGCCAGAGAAGGTTTAACAGGTTTATTTAAAATGTTCAATAGTCCAGGTTTCCAATAATAGGGGAAGAGCAAGTCCAGGTTACAGGGAGGGTAACAGATCCAGGTCAGGGCAGGTGTGGTACCGTAATGTCCTAGTGTCCGTGGTGAGTCCAAAAGAGAGGTCCGGTAGTGGAGAGCAGGATGGTGGTGGCAGGAGTGAAGCGGAGGCAGGAGTCAGGTTCCAAATATATGGTCGTCTTGACTATGATCTGACGATGAGTGGAAAGTTTGACCGGGTCTTAAAGGCTGAGGTGATTATGGTGAATGAGCTGCAGCTGGAACCCTGACTCCCGCACACCAGACTTCACTCCTGCAATCAAGGACAGACAGAGGGGAGGGAGAGAGCAGAGAGAGAGCTACCTAGCAGCAGTAGGCCTAACAGTACCCCCCCTCTACGGACGCCACCTGGCGGCCGACGGGGTTTATCGGGATGTAACCTATGAAACTCTCGGACCAGAGCAGGATCCACAATGAAGCTCCTGGGCACCCAGGAACGTTCCTCAGGACCATAACCCTCCCAATCCACCAGGTACTGGAAACCACGACCCCGGCGGCGAACATCCAGAAGTCGCCGGACAGTGTAGACCGGACCCCCACCCACGATCCTGGGCGGAGGAGGGGGACGAGAGGGCGGGCACAGAGGGCTAACCGACACAGGCTTAATCTGGGAAACATGAAAGGTGGAATGAACCCGTAGGGAGGCAGGAAGCTGTAGCTTAACCGCGCAGGGGTTAACAATAGACAGTATCTTGAACGGTCCTATAAAACGAGGCGCCATCTTCTTAGACTCCACCTTCAATGGAAGGTCCCGTGACTTCAGCCATACCTCTTGACCAGGAGAGTAACCGGGAGCCTGGGACCGGTGACGGTTGGCTTGCCTCTGCATGTACGCCGAAGCTCGGGACAGAGCTACCCTGGCCTTCCTCCAGACCTTGAAGCAGCGGCGCATGTGGGACTGCACCGAGGGTACCGCCAGTTCCCTCTCTTGAGAAGGGAACAGGGAGGTTGATAACCCAGAGCACACAGAAAAGGAGACAAACCAGAGGAAGCGTTAGTCAAGGTGTTATGAGCATATTCCACCCAGGGGAGCATGGAGCTCCATGACCCAGGGTTAGACCCTGTGACACAGCGAAGAGCGGTCTCCATCTCCTGGTTCGCTCTCTCGGCTTGCCCGTTGGTCTGGGGGTGATATCCAGAGGACAGGCTGGATGTAATGCCCAAAGCTTTACAGAAAGCTTTCCACACCTGGGAGACAAACTGGGGACCCCTGTCAGAGACAATATCCGTGGGTAGACCATGAGAGCGGAACACATGTTCAACCAAAATATCAGCCGTCTCTCTGGCAGTGGGCAGTTTAGGTAGGGCCAAAAAATGAGCGAACTTAGAAAAACGATCAATCACCGTAAGAATTACAGTCTTTCCAGACGAGGGGGGAAGTCCAGTGACAAAATCCATAGCGATATGCGACCAGGGCCGGCTGGGTATAGGTAGAGGTCGTAGATGACCAGCGCTGGCCTGGGTGGAGTTCTTACTTCGTGCACATACCGTACAAGCAGCAATGAAGGCTCGAGTGTCCGCCTCCATCGTGGCCCACCAGAACTTCCGTCGCACAAAGTCAAGGGTCCGCGAAACTCCAGGGTGACAGGTAAGGGGAGACGAGTGAGCCCACTGAAGTACCTGGGAGCGAGCAGACTCAGGGACAAACATCCGGTTAGGAGGACCCCTCCCAGGGTCAGCTTGATGATGTTGAGCCTGTCTAACAATCCCCTCGATGTCACATGTGACGACCGCAATACTGCAGGTAGGAGGCAAAATGGTTCAGGGTTACTACCAGTATCAACAGCCGAATGAACACGAGACAGGGGCGTCAGGCTTGACGTTGCGTGACCCAGGACGGTAAGACAGAGAAAAATTGAATCTCCCAAAAAATAGTGCCCACCTGGCTTGACGGGGGTTGAGCTGCTTCGCTGACTGGAGGTAAGCCAGATTCTTATGATCCGTCCAAACGATGAAGGGTTGTTCCGCCCCCTCCAACCAATGTCGCCACTCCTCGAGAGCCAGCTTAACGGCAAGCAGTTCACGATTGCCAACATCATAATTCCTCTCTGCCTGAGAAAGTTTCCTTGAGAGAAAAGCACAGGGATGCAGTTTGTTATCTTCAGGAGAACGCTGTGACAACACCGCACCTACCCCAGTGTCGGATGCATCCACCTCCACGACAAACTGGCGGTCGGGGTCCGGCTGCATCAGAATGGGAGCCGAGGCGAAGCGATGTTTCAGTTCTTCGAACGCTGATTCGGCCCCTTCATTCCAAGCGAACGGTCGTGAGATGGAGGTGAGAGCGGTGAGTGGCGCCGCAATGCGGCTGTAGTCCTTGATGAACCTCCTATAGAAGTTCGCAAACCCCAGAAATCGTTGAAGTTGTTTGCGGGTAGAGGGGGCTGGCCAGTCCGTGACAGCAGAGATCTTAGCTGGGTCCATCCGCAACTCCCCCTGAACGATGATGTAACCCAAAAAAGAGGTCTCAGACACATGAAATTCACATTTCTCCATCTTCACAAACAGTTTGTTCTCCAACAACCTTTGCAACACCTGGCGCACATGCAGTTCATGTTCCTGGGAGGACTCTGAGAAAATCAAGATATCATCCAGATAGACAAAAACAAACCGATTCAACATGTCCCGAAGGACATCATTGACTAGTGCCTGAAAAACAGCAGGGGCATTAGACAACCCAAAAGGCATAACCAGATACTCAAAATGTCCCAAGGGTGTGTTGAAGGCAGTCTTCCATTCATCACCTTTACGAATGCGCACCAGGTGATACGCATTTCGTAGATCCAGTTTCGTAAAGATGGTAGCACCATGAAGGAGGGGAAAAGCAGAATTAATCAAAGGCAGAGAATACTTGTTCTTAATGGTGATGTTGTTAAGTCCACGGTAATCAATACAGGGTCTGAGGGTCTTATCCTTCTTAGCAACAAAAAAGAATCCCGCTCCTACAGGTGACGAGGAAGGACGCATAATACCTGCCGCCAAGGAGTCCCGAATGTAGTTCTCCATAGCCTCCGTCTCCGGCCGGGAGAGATTGTACAGGCGACTGCTGGGGAGCGGGGCTCCTGGCTGGAGGTCAATGGCACAGTCGTAAGGCCGGTGAGGAGGAAGAGAAGTAGCTCTGTGTTTGCAGAAAACGGATGCCAGGTCATGATACACGTCAGGAACATTAGAAAGATCCATGGACTCCAGTGGAGGTCGAGGCACAGTACTGGCAGGAGTCAGAGCAGAACACAAACAATTCACATGACAAAATGTGCTCCATGAAACAATTCTACCTGTCACCCAATCAATGTGTGGATTGTGTCTTATGAGCCAGGGGATACCAAGGACCAGAGGGGTCTGTGGGCAGTCGATAATATGGAATTGAATGTTCTCCTGATGATTTCCCGACACTCTAAGACAAACAGGAACAGTCTGATGGGTAATATGGGTCAACAATTGTCCATTCAGACCCTTAGCCTGCAGCGGACAGTCCATAGGAACAGTCTCCAAATCCATTTGTTGAGCCCACTCTCTATCCAAAAGCTTTCGTCTGCACCAGAGTCAATCAGCGCACTAACAGAGAGATTCTGGAACTGCCACTGGAGGGATGCCTGGAGCAGAATGCGGGGAGAAGAGGAAGAATCCGCTGCTCGGCTCACCAAAACTTCTCCCATTAATGATGAGCCGGCCCTTTTCCCGGACGAACTGGGCAGGAAGGAACGAAATGACCAGCTTCTCCACAATACAGGCAGACCCGAGCCTGAATGCGACGTGCACGCTCCTCTGAGGACAACCGTGCACCCGACCCACCTCCATGGCTTCGGGTTCAGTGCTCCTCGTATCGACTCGGGAAGACACGGCTTTCTCCGTAGGGAAGATGCGGGGAGGAGTTTGTTGATGACAGACAGGTTGCTTGGAACTAACACTCCTCTCCCGGCGGCGCTCCCGAATCCGATTATCCAACCTGATGGTGAGTGAAATAAGATTATCCAGCGTAGGCGATTCATCATATGACACCAATTCATCTTTTAAAGTCTCAGACAAAGCATTGATGAACACTCCTTGTAATGCCTCGTCATTCCAACCACTCACTGCTGCTAAAGTCCGAAACTCCACTGCCATCTCCGCCACACTGCGAGCCCCCTGCCGAAGAGAAAACAACCGTTTCGCAGCCTCCTTGCCTCGTACGGGGTGGTCAAAAACCTTCCTCATCTCAGTGGTGAAGGCAACGTAAGCGTTGCAAATGTCCGACTGACTCTCCCAGACCGCGGATCCCCAGGCACGAGCGGAACCGCTAGTAGAGTTGATAAGGTAGGCAATACGGGCTCTTTCTGAGGCGTAGGTGAGGGGCTGTTGTTCAAACACTAACGAGCATTGAGTCAAAAAATCGCCACAGGTTCCCATGTTCCCGTCATAGCGCTCTGGAGCAGGAACAAAAGGCTCTCTGATCTGGGCTGAAGGGGTAGTAAGGGCAGACACTTGATTGGTGAGTAATTGAACCTGATTAAGCAGCACCTGACTGTCCTCAGCAATCGTCTTAAACAGGGTATCATGTTGGCCAAGTAAAATGCCCTGATTGGCTATGGCAGTCCAAATTTGAGTGCACTCTGGGGTGGTATCCAAGCTACTGTCTGCTGGGTTCATGATGGTCAGATCATACTGTTATGATTTACCAGTATTAGAACCCAAATGCAGACAAGTACACCAAGCCAGAGAAGGTTTAACAGGTTTATTTAAAATGTTCAATAGTCCAGGTTTCCAATAATAGGGGAAGAGCAAGTCCAGGTTACAGGGAGGGTAACAGATCCAGGTCAGGGCAGGTGTGGTACCGTAATGTCCTAGTGTCCGTGGTGAGTCCAAAAGAGAGGTCCGGTAGTGGAGAGCAGGATGGTGGTGGCAGGAGTGAAGCGGAGGCAGGAGTCAGGTTCCAAATATATGGTCGTCTTGACTATGATCTGACGATGAGTGGAAAGTTTGACCGGGTCTTAAAGGCTGAGGTGATTATGGTGAATGAGCTGCAGCTGGAACCCTGACTCCCGCACACCAGACTTCACTCCTGCAATCAAGGACAGACAGAGGGGAGGGAGAGAGCAGAGAGAGAGCTACCTAGCAGCAGTAGGCCTAACAATTAAGGGCATGGGGCTGCCATGGCACCCCGCTGTGTTACTGACTGGTTAAAGGCACTTGGTCTTGGAGTATTTTCCCCTCTAAAACACCCATCTAGTATGTCTCTGTCAGATAGCTATGCTATACCTGTGTCTCGCCGTCTATCCATAGAGTATGACCACAAAGGTTGGGAAGTGTGAAGTGTAGATGGAGATGGAATGAGAGAGAGAAAGAGAGAGAGAAGGGTTTTTAAAAAAGGATGAGGGATTGGTTGTGAAGTTGTAGAGTTGTCTTGAGAACTTGAGAACTTGAGAACAGCGCCGGAGAAGATGGCTGCCGTTTTACAGCCCTCTAACCAACCCTCTAACCAATTGTACTATTATGTGTGTTTTTCCGCGTTATTTGTAATTTATTTTGTACATAATGTTTCTGCCATCGTCTCTTATAACCAAAAAGAGCTTCTGGATATCAGGACAGCGATTACTCACCTCGCATTGGACGAAGATTTTTTCTTCAACGAGGCGGCCGCGAAGGATATCATACAGACACCCGACAAGGCCCAAATCCCCGTCATTCGCGTGAGGAAGAGACGGAGATATCGCGGACGCAGATCCGGTGCCTTGTAAGGATCCGACGGCGAGCGAGTAAACTGCCTCTTCCATCAATCCCTATTAGCCAACGTTCAAGCTTTTGAGAATAAAATGGACGATTTAAGATTACGGTTATCCTACCAACGGGACATTAAAAACTGTAATATCTTATGTTTCACGGAGTCGTGGCTGAACGACAACAATGATAATATTCAGCTAGCAGGCTATACGCTACATCGGCAGGACAGAACGGCTGACTCTGGTAAGACAAGGGGTGGCGGTCTGTGTATATTTGTAAACAACAGCTGGTGCACAAAATCAAATACTAAGGAAGTCTCGAGGTTTTGCTCGCCTGAGGTAGAGTATCTTATGATAAGCTGTAGACCACACTATTTACCAAGAGAGTTTTCATCTATATTTTTCATAGCTGTCTATTTACCACCACAAACCAATGCTGGCATTAAGATTGCACTGAATGAGTTGTACAAGGCCATTAATCAACAGGAAAACGCTCATCCAGATGCAGCGCTCCTAGTGGCCGGGGACTTTAATGCAGGGAAACTTAAATCCGTTCTACCTCATTTCTACCAGCATGTTAAATGTGCAACCAGAGGGAAAAAAACTCTAGACCACCTGTACTCCACACACAGAGACGCATACAAAGCTCTCCCTCGCCCTCCATTTGGCAAATCTGACCATAACTCTATCCTCCTGATTCCTGCTTATAAGCAAAAACTGAAGCAGGAAGCACCAGTGATTCGGTTAATAAAAAGTGGTCAGATGACGCAGATGCTAAGCTACAGGACTGTTTTGCTAGCACAGACTGGAACATGTTCCGGGATTCTTCAGACAGCATTGAGGAGTACACCACATCAGTCACTGGCTTCATCAATAAGTGCATCGATGATGTCGTCCCCACAGTGACCGTACGTACATACCCCAACCAGAAGCCATGGATTACAGGAAACATCCGCACTGAGCTAAAGGGTAGAGCTGCCGCTTTCAAGGAACGGGACTCTAACCCGGACGCTTATAAGAAATCCCGCTATGACCTCCGACGAACCATCAAACAGGCAAAGAGTCAATACAGGTCTAAGATTGAATCATACTACACTGGCTCTGACGCTCGTCGGATGTGGCAGGGCTTGAAAACTATTACAGACTACAAAGGGAAGCACAGCCGCGAGCTGCCCAGTGACACAAGCCTACCAGACGAGCTAAACCACTTCTATGCTCGCTCGAGGCAAGCAACACTGAAGCATGCATGAGAGCACCAGCTGTTCCGGATGACTATGTGATCACGCTCTCCATGGCCGATGTGAGTAAGACTTTTAAGCAGGTCAACATTCACAAGGCCGCAGGGCCAGACGGATTACCAGGACGTGTACTCCGAGCATGTGCTGACCAACTGGCAAGTGTCTTCACTGACATTTTCAACATGTCCCTGACTGAGTCTGTAATACCAACATGTTTCAAGCAGACCACCATAGTCCCCGTGCCCAAGAACTCTAAGATAACCTGCCTAAATGACTACCGACCCGTAGCACTGACGTCTGTAGCCATGAAGTGCTTTGAAAGACTGGTCATGGCTCACATCAACAGCATAATCCCAGAAACCCTAGACCCACTCCAATTTGCATACCGCCCCAACAGATCCACAGATGATGCAATCTCTATCGCACTCCACACTGCCCTTTCCCACCTGGACAAGAGGTACACCTACGTGAGAATGCTATTCATTGACTACAGCTCAGCATTCAACACCATAGTGCCCTCTAAGCTCATCACTAAGCTAAGGATCCTGGGACTAAACACCTCCCTCTGCAACTGGATCCTGGACTTCCTGACGGGCCGCCCCCCAGGTGGTAAGGGTAGGTAACAACACATCTGCCACACTGATCCTCAACACGGGGGCCCCTCAGGGGTGCGTGCTCAGTCCCCCTCCTGTACTCTCTGTTCACCCATGACTGCATGGCCAGGCACGACTCCAACACCATCATTAAGTTTGCCGACGACACAACAGTGGTAGGCCTGATCACCGACAACGATGAGACAGCCTATAGGGAGGAGGTAAGAGATCTGGCCGTGTGGTGCCAGGACAACAACCTCTCCCTCAACGTGACCAAGACAAAGGAGATGATTGTGGACTACAGGAAAAAAAGACGACTGAGCACGCCCCCCATTCTCATCGACGGGGCTGTAGTGGAACAGGTTGAGAGCTTCAAGTTCCTTGGTGTCCACATCACCAACGAACTATCATGGTCCAAACACACCAAGACAGTTGTGAAGAGGGCACGACAAAGCCTATTCCCCCTCAGGAGACTAAAAAGATTTGGCATGGGTCCTCAGATCCTCAAAAAATTCTACAGCTGCACCATCGAGAGCATCCTGACTGGTTGCATCACCGCCTGGTATGGCAACTGCTTGGCCTCTGACCGCAAGGCACTACAGAGGGTAGTGCGTACGGCCCAGTACATCACTGGGGCAAAGCTTCCTGCCATCCAGGACCTCTATACCAGGCGGTGTCAGAGGAAGGACCTCAAAATTGTCAAAGACTCCAGCCACCCTAGTCATAGACTGTTCTCTCTGCTACCGCACGGCAAGCGGTACCGGAGTGCCAAGTCTAGGTCCAAAAGACTTCTCAACAGCTTCTACCCCCAAGCCATAAGACTCCTGAACAGCTAATCATGGCTACCCGGACTATTTGCACTGCCCCCCACCCCCATCCTTTTTACGCTGCTGCTACTCTGTTAAGTATTTATGCATAGTCACTTTAACTCTACCCACATGTACATATTAGCTCAACTACCTCAACTAGCCGGTGCCCCCGCACATTGACTCTGCAACGGTACCCCCTGTATATATAGCCTCCCTACTGTCACTTTATTTTACTTCTGCTCTTTTTTTCTCAACACTTTTTTTTGTTGTTGTTTTATTCTTACTTTTTTTGTTTAAAATAAATGCACTGTTGGTTAAGGGCTGTAAGTAAGCATTTCACTGTAATGTCTGCACCTGTTGTATTCGGCGCATGTGACCAATAAAATTTGATTTGATTTGATTTGTCCTCCTACAGTGAGTGATGGAGTAAAACAATTCAGTGTGCATCATACTGAAGATGGCTGGAGTACATTTTGAACTATTAATCCTGTACACTCTCTCTCTCTCTCTCTCTCTCTCTCTCTCTCTCTCTCTCTCTCTCTCTCTCTCTCTCTCGCTCAATTCAATTCAAAGGGCTTTATTGGCATGGGAAACATACAGTACATGACCAAAAGTATGTGGACACCTGCTAATTGAACATCTCATTCCAAACTCATGGGCATTAATATGGAGTTGGTCCCCCCTTTGCTGCTATAACAGCCTCCACTATTCTGGGAAGGCTTTCCACTAGATGTTGGAACATTGCTGCGGGGACTTGCTTCCATTCAGCCATAAGAGCATTAGAGAGGTCGGTCACGGATATTAGGTGAATAGGGCTGGCTCGCAGTCGACGTTCCAATTCATCTCAAAGGTGTTCGACGTGGTTGAGGTAAGGGCACTGTGCAGGCCAGTTAAGTTCTTCCACACAGATTTCGACAAACTATTTCTGTATGGACCTCGCTTTGTGCACGGGGCATTGTTATGCTGAAACAGGAAAGGACCTTCCCCAAACTGTTGCCACAAAGTCGGAAGCGTTAAGATTTCCCTTCACTGGAACTAAGGGGTCTAGCCAGAACCATGAAAAACAGCCCCAGACCATTATTCATCCTCCACCAAACTTTACTGTTGGCACTATGCATTGGGGCAGGTAGCGTTCTCCTGGCATCCGCCAAAACCAGATTTGTCCGTCGGACTGCTAGATGGTGAAGCGTGATTCATCACTTCAGAAAACGCGTTTCCACTGCTTCAGAATCAAATGGCAGTGAGCTTTACACCACTCCAGCCGACGCTTGGCATTGCGCATGGTGATCTAAGGCTTGTTGTGGCTGCTCGGCCATGGAAACCCATTTCATGAACCTCAGTTATTGTGCTGACGTTGCTTCCAGAGGCAGTTGGGAACTCGGTAGTGAGTGTTGCATCCGAGGACAGAGGATTTTTACAGCACTCGGTGGTCCCGTTCTGTCAGCTTGTGTGGCCTACCACTTCGAGGCTGAGCCGTTGTTGCTCCTAGACATTTCCACTTCACAATAACAGCACTTACAGTTGACCGGGGCAGCACTAGCAGGGCAGAAATTTAACGAACTGACTTGTTGGAAAGGTGGCATCCTATGACGGTGCCACGTTGAAAGTCACTGAGCTCTTCAGTAAGGCCATTCTACTGCCAATGTTTGTATATGGAGATTGCATGGCTGTGTGCTCGATTTTATAGACCTGTCAGCAATGGGTGTGGCTGAAATAGCCAAATCCACTAATTTGAAGGGGTGCCCACATACTTTTGTATATACAGTGCATTCGGAAGGTATTCACACCACTTGATTTTTTCCACATTTTGTTACGTTACAATCTTATTCTAAAATAGATTAAATAAATAAATACATTCTCATAAATCTACACACAATACCCTATAATGACAAAGCAAAAACAGGTTTTTAGAAATGTTTGCAAATATATATTAAAATAAAACTGAAATATGACATTTACAGAAGTATTCAGACCCTTTACTCAGTACTTTGTTGAAGCACCTTTGGCAGCAATTACAGCCTCGAGTGTAAAAATGTTCTAGGATATGATGCTACAAGCTTGGCACACCTGTAGTTGGGGAGTTTCTCCCATTCTTCTCTGCAGATCCTCTCAAGCGCTGTCAGGTTGGATGGGGAGCGTTATTGCACAGCTATTTTCAGGTCTCTCCAGAGATGTTCGATCGGGTTCAAGTCCGGGCTTTGGCTGGGCCACTCTAGGACATTCAGAGACTTGTCCCAAAGCCACTCCTGCGTTGTCTTGGTTGTGTGCTTAAGGTCGTTGTCCTGTTGGAAGGTGAACCATCGCCCCAGTCGGAGGTCCTGAGCGCTCTGGAGCTGGTTTTCATCAAGGATCTTTCCCTCGATCCTGACTACTCTCCCAGTCCCTGCCACTGAAAAACATCCCCACAGCATGATGCTGCCACCACCATGCTTCACCATGGGGATGGTGCCAGGTTTGCTCCAGACGTGACGTTTGGCATTCAGACCAAAGAGTTCAATCTTGTTTCTCATGGTCTGAGAGTCTTTAGGTGCCTTTTGGCAAACTCCAAGCGGGCTGTCATGTGCCTTTTACTGAGGAATGGCTTCCATCTGGCCACTCTACCATAAAGGCCTGATTGGTGGAGTACTGCAGAGATGGTTGTTCTTCTGGAAGTGTCTCCCATCTCCACATAGGAACTCTGGAGCTCTGTCAGAGTGACCATCAGGTTCTTGGTCACCTCCCTGATCAAGGCCCCCGCTTGCTCAGTTTGGCCAGGTGGCTGCCTCTAGGAAGAGTCTTGGTGGTTCCAAACTTCTTCCATTTAAGAATGATGGAGGCCACTGTGTTGCAGAAATGTTTTGGTACCCTTACCCAGATCTGTGCCTCGACACAATCCTGTCTCGGAGCTCTACGGACAATTCCTTCGACCTCATGGCTTGGTTTTTGCTCTGACATGCACTGTCAACTGTCGGACCTTACATAGACAGGTGTGTGCCTTTCCAAATCATGTTCAATCAATTGAATTTACCACAGGTGGACTCCAATCAAGTTGTAGAAGCATCTCAAGGGTGATCAATGGAAACAGGATGCACCTGAGCTCAATTTCGAGTCTCATAGCAACGGGTCTGAATACTTATGGGTTTGTGTAATTGTGGGGTATTGTGTGTAGAACATTTAATTTAATCAAATGTAGAATAAGGCTGTAACGTAACAAAATGTGGAAAAAGTCAAGGGGTTTGAATACTTTCCGAATGCACTGTATAGTGTATGCTTAAATTGCCAAAGCAAGTGAAATAGATAATAAACAAAAGTGAAATAAACATTCAGAAATTAACAGTAAACGGTAAATGTAATGTTTCAGAGGAATAGAGACATTTCAAATGTCTTATTATGGCTATGTACAGTGTTATAACGATGCTCTCTCTCTCTCTCTCTCTCTCTCTCTCTCTCTCTCTCTCTCTCTCTCTCGCTCTCTCTCTCTCTCTCTCTCTCCCCCCCCCCCCTCTCGCTCTCTCTCTCCCTCACTCACTCCCTCTCTCTCTCTCTCTCTCTCTCTCTCTCTCTCTCTCTCTCTCTCTCTCTCTCTCTCTCTCTCTCTCTCTCTCCCCCTCTCTCTCTCTCTCTCCCTCACTCCCTCTCTCTCTCTCTCTCTCTCTCTCTCTCTCTCTCTCTCTCTCTCTCTCTCTCTCCCTCTCTCTCTCTCTCTCTCTCTCTCTCTCTCTCTCTCTCCCCCACCTCTCTCTCTCTCTCTCTCTCTCTCTCTCTCTCTCTCTCTCTCTCTCCCCCTCTCTCTCTCTCTCTCCCTCTCTCTAAGAAGGAGCTCTGTAGTCTCTCATAGCCGTAAATTTGAGATTACTTTGAGGAGTATCAAATTACAGCTATGATGATGAAAAACTGACAGGTAATACTTTACTACCAGTTATTGGGACCATTTGCTTTGGCTTTATGGCCCTAATGTGCTGACGTCAAAGTGGAATACTGAACTAAATCTATCTAATAAAAAGTGTAAAGATTGAGTTTATGTTATTTCTGAATAAATTACCCTTGGTCTTGCTCAATATTATCTAGACGTTCATATCAAGTCGTCTATAGTATTTTTGAATTGGTAACTGAATCAGAAATCTCATTGATTTAGCAAAAACTATATCAATTCACCACCCATTGCCATAGCATAGATTGTAAATATATGGATTGGCATTTTCTGTACTGTTCAAGTGTTTCCATTGCACCAGGCAAGCCAAATCAAGCACAGCTGAAGTATTTGAAAGAAAACAAATACAATGTTGAAACCAGGTCTGATTCATACTGTAGACAGGTTTGGTGTACGACTGACTGTCTGTCTGCCTCTCCTCCTCAGCGACCTTCCACAGCGTGTATAGTAACCTTAGGAGCAATGTGACAAGAGCCAATATGACAGTTTTGCAGGTGTGAGAGGGAAGAGCGCAACGTTTTCAAGGACACAGTATGTGTGTACGCACCTAGAAGGGCCAACAAACTCCACCAACTGGCACACTGAGCACTGCAAAACTGGGCTGCTGTTGAGAAACAGAGAGTATTGGCATCGGTGAATGTTTCCATGTCTTGGAACAAGGATGGTACAGAGGAGAGACAACAATGATGATAAATAGGTTGGGGTCAATTCCATTTCAATTCACTCAATTCAGAAATCCAATTCTAGTTTACTTCCTGAATTTAAATGGATTTTTTTTTTTTATATACAGACAATTAGGTATGCCATTACATTTCAAATTATATATGCCATTACATTTACAATTGATGTATGAAATGAATTAGAATTGTGTGTTTTGTGTGTGTTCTCACCCAAGTACCGCTACAAACTAGAAAATATTAAATTAAATTGAAGGAAAGGGTAGACTGAAATAGTCCATTAAAATGTTCCTTCCTAAACCTAAATAATAACTAACTTGCAATGATGGTGTCCTGAACAGTTGATGGTAACTATTGTGGAAGTGTTTGCTTCGGTCTCCGTTGTCAATGAGGTTTTTAAGAGACTGAGCCAAATCCTTGTGAAATGTCTCCTGAACTCGGCTCAAGACGTCAAGACCTCTTTGATCTTTGCATTATGTGGTGACATACCTTTCAGACACACCTTCCAGTTTAACCATCTTTTTTAATGTCTCCCTCTGTTGTCCTTCTCCTTGTCCTCTATTCTCTCTCTCTTTCTTTCTTTCTTTCTTTCTTTCTTTCTTTCTTTCTTTCTTTCTTTCTTTCTTTCTTTCTTTCTTTCTTTCTTTTCTCTCTCTCTCTATCTCTATCTCTCTCTCTCTCTCTCTCTCTCTCTCTCTCTCTCTCTCTCTCTCTCTCCGGTGGACAGAATGGGGTTGTTTCATGAATGGCAACTGTAACCAGCTGAACCACAAAAATCATGGAGTCTGGAATCCTTGTACGTAATTACATTGAAATCAATGCTTGATTTACCGGACATTCTAAATCAATGTCGAAAGCAGGTAAATCATTTTGCCTTGTCAACTCTTGGCAAATTTCCTTGAATTCTCAATTTATATACACTATATTTTACATTTACATCATTTAGCAGACGCTCTTATCCTCTTTCTTTCTAAAACTAGCCGCCGAAATTGTCGCTACCCCTATTACTAGTCTGTTCAACCTCTCTTTCATAACGTCTGAGATCCCCAGAGATTGGAAAGCTGCCGCGGTCATCCCCCTCTTCAAAGGGGGTGACACTCTAGATCCAAATTGCTACAGACCTATATCCATCCTGCCCTGCCTTTCGAAAGTATTCGAAAGCCAAGTTAACAAACAGATCATCGACCATTTCGAATACCACCGTACCTTCTCCGCTATGCAATCCGGTTTCCGAGCTGGTCACGGGTGCACTTCAGCCACGCTCAAGGTCCTAAACGATATTATAACCGCGATTGATAATAGACAGTACTGTGCAGCCGTCTTCATCGACCTGGCCAAGGCTTTCGACTCTGTCAACCACCGCATTCTTATTGGCAGACTAAATAGCCTTGGTTTCTCAAATGACTGCCTCGCCTGGTTCACCAACTACTTCTCAGATAGAGTTCAGTGTGTCAAATCGGAGGGCCTGTTGTCTGGACCTATGGCAGTCTCTATGGGGGTGCCACAGGGTTCAATTCTTGGGCCGACACTTTTCTCCGTGTATATCAATGATGTCGCTCTTGCTGTTGGTGACTCTCAGATCCACCTCTACGCAGACGACACCATTTTGTATACATCTGGCCCTTCATTGGACACTGTGTTAACAAACCTCCAAACGAGCTTCAATGCCATACAACAATCCTTCAGTAGCCTCCAACTGCTCTTAAACACTAGTAAAACTAAATGCATGCTTTTCAATCGAACGCTGCTGGCACCCGCCCACCCGTCTAGAATCACCACTCTCGACGGGTCTGACCTAGAGTATGTGGACAACTACAAATACCTAGGTGTCTGGTTAGACTGTAAACTCAACTTCCAGACTCACATAAAGAATCTCCAATCCAAAGTTAAATCTAGAATCGGCTTCCTATTTCGCAACAAAGCCTCCTTCACTCATGCTGCCAAACATGCCCTCGTAAAACTGACTATCCTACTGATCCTTGACTTCGGCGATGTCATTTACAAAATAGCCTCCAACACTCTACTCAGCAAATTGGATGTAGTCTATCACAGTGCCATCCGTTTTGTCTCCAAAGCCCCATGCACTACCCACCACTGTGACCTGTACGCTCTTGTTGGCTGGTCCTCACTACATGTTCGTCGTCAAACCCACTGGCTCCAGGCCATCTATAAATCACTGCTAGGCAAATCCCCGCCTTATCTTAGCTCATTGGTCACCATAGCAGCACCCACCCGTAGTCTGCGCTCCAGCAGGTATATCTCACTGGTCATTCCCAAAGCCAACACCTCCTTTGGCCGCCATTCCTTCCAGTTCTCTGCTGCCAATGACTGGAACGAATTGCAAAAATCTCTGAAGCTGGAGACTCTTATCTCCCTCAATAACTTTAAGCATCAGTTGTCAGAGCACCTTACCGATCACTGCACCTGTACACAGCCCATCTGAAATTAGCCCACCCAACTACCTCATCCCTATATTGTTATTTATTTTGCTCTTTTGCACATAATCTCTTGCACATCTAGCATTCCAGTGTTAATACTATTGTAATTATTCTGCACTATAGCCTATTTATTGCCTTACCTCCATAACTTGCTTCATTTGCACACACTGTATATATATTTTCTGTTGTATTTCTGACTTTATGTTTTTTACCCCATATGTAACTCTGTGTTGTTTTTTATTGCACTACTTTGCTTTATCTTGGCCAGGTCGCAGTTGTAAATGAGAACCTGTTCTCAACTGGCTTACCTGGTTAAATAAAGGTGAAATAAAAAAATAATAAATCCAGAGTGACTTACAAATTGGTGCATTCGACTTATGATAGCCAGTGGGACAACCACTTTTTATTTTTTTATTTTTTTTTAATGGGGGGGTGGGGGTAGAAGGATTACTTTATACTATTCCAGGTATTCCTTAAAGAGGTAGGGTTTCAAGTGTCTCCGGAAGGTGGTTAGTGACTCCGCTGTTCTGGCATCGTGGGGGAGCTTGTTCCACCATTGGGGTGCCAGAGCAGCGAATAGCTTTGACTGGGCTGAGCGGGAACTGTGCTTCCGTAGAGGTAGGGGAGCTAGCAGGCCAGAGGTGGATGAACGTAGTGCCCTCGTTTGGGTGTAGGGTCTGATCGGAGCCTGAAGGTAAGGAGGTGCCATGGTCTTGTAGTAGATGCAAGCCTCAACTGGAAGCCAGTGGAGTGTACGGAGGAGTGGGGTGACATGAGAGAACTTGGGAAGGTTAAACACCAGACGGGCTGCAGCGTTCTGGATAAGTTGTAGGGGTTAAATGGCACAGGCTGGGAGCCCAGCCAACAGCGAGTTGCAGTAATCCAGACGGGAGATGACAAGTGCCTGGATTAGGACCTGTGCCGCTTTCTGTGTAAGGTAGGGTCGTGCTCTGCGAATGTTGTAGAGCATGAACCTGCAGGATTGGGTCACCGCTTTGATGTTAGCGGAGAACAACAGGGTGTTGTCCAGGGTCACGCCAAGGTTCTTTGCACTCTGGGAGGAGGACACAATGGAGTTGTCAACTGTGAGTGGGCAGAACTTCCTCGGGAGGAAGAGCAGCTCTGTCTTGCCGAGGTTCAGCTTGAGGTGGTGATCCGACATCCATACTGATATGTCTGCCAGACATCCAGAGATGCGTTTCGCCACCTGGTTATCAGAAGGGGGAAAGGAGAAAATTAATTGTGTGTCGTCTGCGTAGCAGTGATAGGAGAGACCATGTGAAGATATGACTGAGCCAAGTGACTTGGTGTATAGAGAGAATAGGAGAGGGCCTAGATCTGAGCCCTGGGGGACACCAGTGGTGAGAGCACGTGGTGCGGAGACAGATTCTCGCCACGCCACCTGGTAGGAGCGACCTGTCAGGTAGGACGCAATCCAAGAGTGAGCAGCGCCGGAGATGCCCAACTCGGAGAGGGTGGAGAGGAGGATCTGATGGTTCACAGTATCAAAGGCAGCGAATAGGTCTAGAAGGATAAGAGCAGAGGAGAGAGAGTTAGATTTAGCAGTGCGGAGAGCCTCCGTGACACAGAGAAGAGCAGTCTCAGTTGAATGACCAGTCTTGAAACCTGACAGGTTTGGATCAAGAAGGTCATTCTGAGAGAGATAGCAGGAGAGTTGGCTAGAGACGGCACGCTCAAGAGTTTTGGAGAGAAAAGAAAGAAGGGATACTGGTCTGTAGTTGTTGACATCGGAGGGATCGAGTGTAGGTTTTTTGAGAAGGGGTGCAACTCTCACTCTCTTGAAGACGGAAGGGACATATCCAGCGGTCAAGGATGAGTTGATGAGCAAGGTGAGGTAAGGGAGAAGGTCTCCGGAAATGGTCTGGAGAAGAGAGGAGGGGATAGGGTCAAGCGGGCAGGTTGTTGGGCGACCGGCCTTCACAAGTCGCAAGATTTCATCTGGAGAGAGAGGGGAGAAAGAACTCAAAGCATAGGGTAGGGCAGTGTGAGCAGGACCAGCGGTGTCATTTGACTTAATAAATGAGAATCGGATGTCGTCAACCTTCTTTTCAAAATGGTTGACGAAGTCATCCACAGAGAGGGAGGAGGGAGGGGGAGGAGGAGGAGGATTCAGCAGGGAGGAGAAGATGGCAAAGAGCTTCCTAGGGTTAGAGGCAGAGGCTTGAAATTTAGAGTGGTAGAAAGTAGCTTTAGCAGCAGAAACAGAGGAAGAGAATGTAGAGAGGAGGGAGTGAAAAGATGCCAGGTCCGCAGGGAGTCTAGTTTTCCTCCATTTCCGCTCGGCTGCCCGGAGCCCTCTTCTGTGAGCTCGCAATGAGTCGTCAAGCCACGGAGCAGGAGGGGAGGACCGAGCCGGCCGGGAGGATAGGGGATATAGAGATTCAAAAGATGCAGAAAGGGAGGAGAGGAGGGTTGCGGAGGCAGAATCAGGAGATCGAAGGGAGAAGGATTTAGCAGAGGGAAGAGATGATAGGATGGAAGAGGAGAGAGTAGCGGGAGAGAGAGAGCGAAGGTTGCGATGGCACATTACCATCTGAGTAGGGGCAGAGTGAGTAGTGTTGGAGGAGAGCGAGAGAGAAAAGGATACAAAGCAGTGGTCGGAGACTTGGAGGGGAGTTGCAGTGAGATTAGTAGAAGAACAGCATCTAGTAAAGATGAGGTCAAGCGTATTGCCTGCCTTGTAAGTAGGGGGGACAGTGAGAGGGTGAGGTCAAAAGAGGAAAGGAGTGGAAAGAAGGAGGCAGAGAGAAATGAGTCAAAGGCAGATGTAGGGAGGTTAAAGTCACCCAGAACTGTGAGGGGGCTAGTGACTGTGACAGCATGGAATTCAAATGAGGAGATAGACAGATGGGTCAGGAGAAAAAGAGAGAATGTCCACTTGGGAGAGATGAGGATTCCTGTGCCACCGCCGCGCTGACCAGATGCTCTCGGGGTATGCGAGAACACATGGTCAGACGAGGAAAGAGCAGTAGGAGTAGCAGTGTTTTCTGTGGTAATCCATGTTTCCGTCAGCGCCAAGAAGTCGAGGGACTGGAGGGTAGCATAGGCTGAGATGAACTGCCTAGTTGGCCGCAGAACGTCAGTTCCAGAGGCTGCCAGAGACCTGGAACTCCACGTGGGTCGTGCGCGCAGGGGACCACCAGATTAGAGTGGCAACAGCCATGTGGTGTGAAGCGTTTGTATGGCCCGTGCAAAGAGGAGAGAACATGGATAGACAGACACATAGCTGACAGGCTACAGAAAAAGGCTACAATAATGCAAAGGAGATCGGAATGAAATGAACAAAACATCTGGGAAAGCGAGTGGGGCCTCCCTCACTTACGTTTCACTGAAACACTCAAATATAACTCTCCCAACTTCCACTTTTGAAATTATAATTGTTGTAAACTACAGCGGTTCAATGTTTTCTAGGAGTAGACTCTAACTTAGTTTATTCAGCCAACTAACTTGGTAGAGTATTCTTCTGTGAAAACTGTCCAGGGCACCGAATCCTATGACGCCATAGCCAACTAGCATGCCAGCCTCCAATAACACGGTTTAGCACCAATACTCGGTTACAACAAACCACCAGTGTGTTAACACGCCAAGCAGATCATTCGTATCCGTGTCTAACGTTGTGTAAAGTTTTGGGTTAGTTTTGACAGTTTGAGTGAGTACATCGTCAACTTATTCAGCCAGTTAGTTAGCTAGAATAGTTAGCATACTAGCTAGCCATTGCTCTCTGCCAACGAACCAACCCCTCCTCCCACGGCACAAACACACAGAGAGAGCCAAGCTAACGTTAACTTGTCACCCATGTCCTGAATTCCCTTGAACGACTCTGGTTACCAGTATGTAAAAACAAAACAAAAATAAATGTAGGTTATAACTTACCCTTAGTAGCTACTGTTAGCCAGTTAAGTGCAAAGCTAGCCACTGAATCGATTCAGCAAGTTCGCGTCTGTCCCAACGGAGAGAAAGCGTCTCCAAATATTAAAGCTAGGTCGTTCCAGCTATTGTTTAGTTAGCTATCCAGGTAGCAACAAGCTAGCTACATTTCGAGTACAGTAGCTACTAACTACCTAACGTTAACGCTTCAGATAATAAGGGTTAGAAAAACAGCTGAATGGTAGGTAGCTAGCTGGCATAATTACAGGTACTCTTAAGCGTGAAATAACATTGGAAACAACTATCCACAGTTGCTAATAGTTACCAGTAGCTACCCGCTAGCTAGCTTTATTTGTCCAGGTAGTGGGTTAGCTAGCGTCGTGCTTCACCGGGCTCAGCCGAATACAATACTTACCTACAATAATTACCTACAATAACCTACAATAACTACCTAGATAAACTACCTACAATACTTAACTACAATCTAAATACATGGTTTAAGCTTTACTCGACCCCATACCATATAAGCCAAGCTTATCTCCCGCCAAAGAGAGAGACAGAACCTCACCCAACGCTCCTACCACTCGAATAGACTGGTAGGTATGTGAAGGTATGTGGACACCCCTTCAAATTAGTGGATTCGGCTATTTCAGCCACACCAGTTGCTGACAGGTGTATAAAATCAAGCACACAGCCATGCAATCTTCATAGACAAACATTGGCAGTAGAATGGCCTTACTGAAGAGCTCAGTAACTTTCAACGTGGCAACATCATAGGATGCCACCTTTCCAACAACTCAGTTCGTCATATTTCTGCCCTGCTAGAGCTGCCCCGGTCAACTGTAAGTGCTGTTATTGTGAAGTGGAAACGTCTAGGAGCAACAACGGCTCAGCCGTGAAGTGGTAGGCCACACAAGCTCACAGAACGGGACCGCCGAGTGCTGAAGCGTGTAAAAATCGTCTGTCCTCGGTTGCAACACTCACTACCGAGTCCCAAATTGCCTCTGGAATTAACGTCAGCACCAAAACTGTTCGTTTGGAGCGTCATTAATTGGGTTTCCATGGCCGAGCAGCCGCACACAAGCCTAAGATCACCATGCACCATGCCATGCGTCAGCTGGAGTGGTGTAAAGCTCGCCACCATTGGACTCCGGAGCAGTGGAAACGCGTTCTCTGGAGTGATGACTCACGCTTCACCATTTGGCAGTCCAGCGGACGAATCTGGGTTTGGCGGATGCCTAGAGAGCGCTACCTGCCCGGATGCATAATGCCAAGTGTAAAGTTTTGTTTTCATGGTTCGGCCTAAGCCCCTTAGTTCCAGTGAAGGGAAATCTTAACGCTACAGCATACAATGACATTCTAGATGATTCTGTGCTTCCAACTTTGTGGCAACAGTTTGGGGAAGGCCCTTTCCTGTTTCAGCATGACAATGCCCCCGTGCACAAAGCGAGGTCCATACAGAAATGGTTTGTCTAGATCGGTGTAGAAGAACTTGACTGGCCTGCACAGAGCTCTGACCTCAACCCCATCAAACACCTTTGGGATGAATTGGAACGCCGACTGCGAGCCAGGCCTAATCGCCCAACATCAGTGCCTGACCTCACTGATGCTTTTGTGGCTTAATGGAAGCAAGTCCTCGCAGCAATCTTCCAACATCTAGTGAAAAGCCTTCTCAGAAGAGTGGAGGCTGTTATAGCAGCAAAAGGGGCACCAACTCCATATTAATGCCCATGATTTTGGAATGAGATGTTCGACAAGCAGATGTCCACATACTTTTGGTCATGTAGTGTATTATCTCCTTTGTCTGTACCTCATGTACAGAACTCCTTCACTCCTTAATGCTGTTAATATGAGTCCTTAATCTCCTTCATTAGTGGGCACCTCTTAATTGTCTGTTGCTTCTCAGACGTCAGACTTTGATAAGAGGATTGTAATGGTGGTCAATGCTTCGGGGGCTGATTTCCCCAAATACCATACTCGACAAGATAAAGATCAGGGTCATGTTCATTAGGCACCAAATGGGGGAAAAACTGACTGAAACATGGAGGGATTTCCTGGACTTGTCTAATAAGAACCGCTAATTTTCGTTTCCCGTTGCAAAACCTTTTCCGATGCAAACCTCAATGAACATGACCAAGTTCACTTATAGGGGTCTTTGGAATTAGGGAGGTGGGGAGGAAGGGGGGGATTGGAATTGATTGATATTTCCCGCGTCCCACTGTTTTCCTCTTTAGGGCTCCGCCAAGTGCCATATGGAGAGGGATTCAGAATGCTGCTGTCTACAAAAGAGGATGATGGGCATGATTGGGCAGTGACTTAAACTGTCTGGAAGTTCAATACTGTAAGTAATTGTGCCACCTTTTTGGAATTAAATTCCTCCTGTTTTGTTTTCATTTTCAGATTGCTTTGTAGTCTGTCACAAATACACACTACCAGTCAAACGTTTGGACACACCTACTCATTCAAGGGTTTTTCTTTATTTTTACTATTTTTTACATTGCAGAATAATAGTGAAGACATCAAAACTATGAAATAACACATATGGAATCATGTAGTAACCAAAAAAGTGTTAAACAAATCAAAATATATTCCTCAAATAGCCACCCTTTGCCTTGATGACAGCTTTGCACACGCTTGGCATTCTCTCAACCAGCTTCATGAGGTAGTCACCTGGAATGCATTTCAATTAACAGGTGTGCCTTGTTAAAAGTTAATTTGTGGGATTTATTTCCTTCTTAATGCGTTTCAGCCAATCAGTTGTGTTGTGACAAGGTAGGGGGGGTATACAGAAGATAGCCCTATTTGGTAAAAGACCAAGTCCATATTATGGCAAGAACAGCTCAAATAAGCAAAGAGAAACGACAGTCCATCATTACTTTATGACATGTAGGTCAGTCAATACGGAACATTTCAAGAACTTTGAAAGTTTCTTCAAGTGCAGTCACAAAAACCATTAGGCACTATGATGAAACTGGCTCTCATGAGGACCGCCACAGGAATGGAAGACCCAGAGTTACCTCTGCTGCAGATGATAAGTTCATTAGAGTTACCAGCCTCAGAAATTGCATCCAAAATAAATGCTTCACAGAGTTCAAGTCACAGACACATCTCAACATCAAACGTTCAGAGGGGACTGTGTGAATCAGGCCTTCATGGTCGAATTGCTGGGAAAAAATGGACACCAATAATAAGAAGAGACCTGCTTGGGCCAAGAAACACGAGCAATGGACATTAGACTGGTGGAAATCTGTCCTTTGGTCTGGAGTCCAAATTTGAGATTTTTGGTTCCAACTGCCGTGTCTTTGTGAGATGTGGTGTCGGTGAATGGATGATCTCTGCATGTGTAGTTCCCACCGTGAAGCATGGAGGAGGAGTTGTTATGGTGTTGGTGTGCTTTGCTGGTGACACTGGCTGTGATTTATTTAGAATTCAAGGCACACTTAACCAGCATGGCTACCATAACATTCTGCGGTGATACGCCATCCCATCTGGTTTGGGCTTAATGGGACTATCATTTGTTTTTCAACAGAACAATGACCCAACACACCTCCAGGCTGTGTATGTGCTATTTTACCAAGAAGGAGAGTGGCATCAGATGACCTGGCCTCCACAATCCCCCGACCTCAACCCAATTGAGATGGTTTAGGATGAGTCGGACGGCAGAGTGAAGGAAAAGCAGCCAACAAGTGCTCAGCATATGTGGGAACTCCTTCAAAACTGTTGGAAAAGCATTCCAGGTGAAGCTGGTTAAAATGTATTTTGATTTATTTAACACTGTTTTGGTTACTACATGATTCCATGTGTGTTATTTCATAGTTTTGACATCTTCACTATTATTCTAAAATGTAGACAATAGGAAAAATAAAGAAAAACCCTTGAATGAGTATGTGTCCAAACTTTTGACTGGTACTGTACATATTGTATATTCTGTTTTTTCTTACCATCTTGCCAGTTGGAAAGAAAGCAGGCAACAACCTATTTGTATTTTCTCTGTTCTTAATATTTGTTATGATAGAACCAGTGCAAATAGCTTTCATATCATGCCCTCTCCCCGTCTTGTCTGTGAATAGATTATTTTCTGTATCCTCAAGACAGGGGTCCAGACCAAATAACAGATGAAAATTGTAATGTTTTTTCTAGAAAATTGTAAAATACCCCCCCCCCACCGTGTTTTACATCAAAGTCTTGGCAATTTCTGATTCGCATGACATTCACACTCCTCCAGGGTCAAACAACATCTTGCAGCCTTCATAAAATGATTAAATATTTTAAACAGCCTCCGCTCATACCTCCGTTGCTCCCTGAGACCGATGCTGTTATCGTTTTTGTCAAAGCCAGTTTCTATCTACATTTGTCATTCCCGCGCGCATTTACCAGTTATCAATCGCTGTGTCAGAATGCGAAATAACTGATGTTCTTCAGGGCGGTATTGGATGGACTATCTGAGGCTTTTAATCAATGCATATTTTCTCTCAGTAACTCTCTCTCTCTCCCCTCTTTATCCCTCCACTCACATAAATCTTTTAACATTGTGCCTGAATGTAATGTATTTGCACAGAGAGAGAGAAAAAAGGGAGAGCAGTGACAGAAGCAGTATATTATCAAACATTATACCTCAGGGCTAACAGGGTATCAAGGGGCTTTCCGGCTGGGAATGACTGGGAAAGCTGGGAATCAGAGCGGAATCACACACACACACAAGCTTTCTGTTGTCCATAAATCAACTTTGCCATTGTAATCTTTCTCACTCAAAGGCAGAGTAAATACTCTGACTATGGATGGCGGATGGATCTGATGGGTCGCGCTTGCTGCGTCGCACCTGGCTAAGGCTGTTGGTGTTTACAGTACAGTACAGTACAGTACAAGGCCAATGCCACTAGTAATAAGGTTGTTAATGTATCTCTCTATCTAAAATATTATTCTCATTTACATTTACATTTACGTCATTTAGAAGACGCTCTTATCCAGAGCGACTTACAAATTGGTGCATTCACCTTATAGCCAGTGGGATAACCACTTTTTAAAAAAAAATTTGGGGGGGGGTGGGGTGGGGTAAGGGGGGTAGAAGGATTACTTTATCCTATCCCAGGTATTCCTTAAAGAGGTGGGGTTTCAAGTGTCTCCGGAAGGTGGTGAGTGACTCCGCTGTCCTGGCGTCGTGAGTGAGCTTGTTCCACCATTGGGGTGCCAGAGCAGCGAACAGTTTTGACTGGGCTGAGCGGGAACTGTGCTTCCGCAGAGGTAGGGGGGCCAGCAGGCCAGAGGTGGATGAACTCAATGCCCTCGTTTGGGTGTAGGGACTGATCAGAGCCTGAAGGTACGGAGGTGCCGTTCCCCTCACAGCTCCGTAGGCAAGCACCATGGTCTTGTAGCAGATGCGAGCTTCAACTGGAAGCCAGTGGAGTGTGCGGAGGAGCAGGATGACGTGAGAGAACTTGGGAAGGTTGAACACCAGACGGGCTGCGGCATTCTGGATGAGTTGTAGGGGTTTAATGGCACAGGCAGGGAGCCCAGCCAACAGCGAGTTGCAGTAATTCTCCATCTTGTTTCCGCTGTTTTTGTAGGGTGTTGAGAGAAGACTTGAAAGCAAGGGATGGGGTAAGAAGGGTGCATCCCTGACAGATGGGTACAATGTGTGTGTAAGTGTATGCATATATCTTACGTAGAGATTCAGTTCAGAATCACAATTGTAAAACCTTTTGGTTTTTGGTATATTTTGCATTTTAGTCATTTAGCAGACGCTCTTATCCAGAGCGACTTACAGTTAGTGAGTGCATACATTTTCATACTGGCCCCCCGTGGGAAACGAACCCACAATCCTGGCGTTGCAAGCGCCATGCTCTACCAACTGAGCTACCTGGGTAGCTTTATATACTGTATATCCTTAATCTGGTCTGCCAAAAAAGGAGTCATATTAATTGAGCAACCACTGAAATACAACAGGCTTATGAAAAAAGACTGCCACAAGCTTGTAATGGAGTACAAAATGAAGAGGCATAAAACATTGGGGCGATATTAGCTCTGACAGAATTCACCATTAAAGCCCATTTTGTCCTCAAGTGCCAGAGGGTCAAGGTTTAAGTGTTTTGTGATGGCCCATGCCAAGCCATTAAGACTGTACGGCTTGAGGCAAAAATCCCCAAAATGTACATCGTAAAATAAAAACCTGATGACAGGCCATGCAAAATTAGCCACTTAGCTAACACAGCAGTGTTAGCATCCTTGGCTAGCTAATTAAAGTTATTTAAAATGCATTTATAAAACCTCTCAACACACTTGACAAAGATAATATTTCTTTTAAAAGGGAACTGACTCCCATGCGTAATGGAGGCATCAGTTTCATGTTTTACTCCCTTCCCTCACTGTAACAGCCCTAGTTAGTTATGGGAAAGCCGCTCAACCTCCCTGGAACAGTATTCGATCAACTAAGCAGAAAGCATTTTTTTTTGACCTATAGTTAATTGTTGTCTGTTCGATGACTTTTCCCTGGGTGGTTGGAGGAGACAAGGACATATCATGATTTGGGGGGGACTGGGGGGACGACGCAGTGGGGTGCAAAGAGGGGATGAAAGCAGGAAGCAATGAGTTTCCACAGATGCAATTTAGGTTAAAATCAAACATCTGAGAAGCTGAGAAAGCCCTGGCGACAACCATCCAGTTCTGAAATAAAACACGTTGTATTGTGTTTGGGAGAGTTCGTGGCCTCTCACTGACAGTCTATGGGTTTTTACATTTCCTGGAGAAGGGGGTTTTACCGTTTGTGCTGGCCGCTTAAGAGGACACTGTCAGGTTGTGTTCAGGCCTTAAATGACTGTTTGAAGTCGCAGCTTGGACACAAACCTTGTTATTCTGCAGTGTACCTCAGTGAGAGAATATCCTCTATACCCCAAGATGGTATGATGGCTGAGGAGTACATTTAGAGCTATGTCCATAAATGAATGTGTAACATATTGCTTATGAAGAGACACCTCAACAGGAGTTTCTCATGACTACTGTACAACGTCTGGGGCCTATAACTGAGGTTCTAATTAACGGACATGTTGCATCATAACTTTGGCAATGCCTTATTGCTTGAAGAGACCTGGGTCATGTTCATTAGGCACCAAACGGACTGAAACAAGGAGAAACTAGCAGGTCCAATAAGAAATGCTCATTTTAGTTTTCTGTTGAAAGATGTTTTCCATTGCGGTGCCTAATGAACATGACTCTGATTGCATTGACAAACAGAAATCTTGACCTTTGACATGGCCACGGTAAATCGGTTCAATAGCCCCTTTCCCTTCTAAATGAGATTGCTCTCTTAATTGATAAAGAGTACAGAGATTCTGATCCGATTACTGTTGGTGTGGGACTCAATTAGCAGAAGATGTAGCACCGTCTGCTGTCCCTCGATCAGCTGTAAACCAATAAAACTGCCTCTAGTTATACCTCTTGAACAATGACATGACTGATCTTAGGTCAGTCCTACTGTAACGATCCCGGCAGTCTGAGTCGGGTCCTGTCTGTGGACTAGTTTTTCTGCTCGTGATCTCCAGTTTCCCGAGGGTTCTGGAACGCTCCGGGGAGCTCTCTTGATTTCCGCACCTGCATCCCATCAGCAATCTGCACACCTGGTCCTGATCATCACCCTTCTTAGGCTCTGGCCTAACATCCATTCCCTGCCGGATCGTTAGCCATGAACAGTAGGTTTACCAGAGTATCAGTCTTAGAGCTTCTAGCGTTAGTTTGGTTGTTTTTGCACCTTGTTGGTTTGTTGTTTACTTACCTCCGTTTTGTTCCATCTGCAGTCACTCGTCCGGAACCTTCATCCAACCTCTGCCTGGTGGTCGGCGGCTGCCGAGCCATGATGGGATCAACCACTGCACCCCCAACAACTAATCAACGCCGCCCGCTCTGTTCCCTGGATTATTCAGCATCACTCTTGAATTTGTAATAAACACTCACCTTCGTTTCAACTTACCTTGTCCTGGTCTGCTTCTGGGTTCTGGCTTTGTAACTCGTGACAGAACGATCCGGCCAGTAATGAACCCAGCGGACCTGGACTCTGTTCGCCATGCCATTACCCATCAGGAGAAGATGTTGGGCCATCATAGCACGGTACTACAGGAGATCGCGTTGTCAGTTCGGAACCTTTCTACCGGTCTGACGGAGGTCCAGAACCAACGCAAGTTTCCGGTGGAGGATCCACTACCGGTTTCACCCATCTCGCCTGCCGCTTCTGGAGCTGTGTCCTTCCGTGAGCCCAAGGTTCCGACGCCGGATAAATATGAGGGGGAGCTGGGAAGATGCCGTTCCTTCCTTATGCAGTGTGGATTAGTGTTCGATCTACAGCCCTACTCTTATGCCACAGACAAGGCTAGGATAGCCTTTGTGATTGAGTTGCTGCGTGGTCGAGCGCTGGAGTGGGCTTCAGCCGTTTGGGAACGACAGGATCCCTGCATGGCTTCATACCAGGGGTTCACGGCCGAGATGAGGAAGCTCTTCGACCATTCCGTCCGAGGGAGGGACGCAGCTAGGCGCCTGTTTTCGCTTCGCCAAGGAACTCGCAGCGTGGCCGACTTCGTGATCGAGTTCAAGACGTTGGCTGTGGAGAGTGGGTGGAATGAGGAGTCTCTGCAAGCGGCCTTTTACCAGGGTCTGTCGGAGCAGCTCAAGGATGAGTTGATCTCCTATCCGGAGCCTAGTGACCTGGACAGCTTGGTAGCCTTGTCTATTCGGGTGGATAATCGAGTCCGAGAGCGAAGGAGGGAGAAGCAATGGGTTCCGTCCAACCGATCAGCTTCTCAGGTTCCAGTCGGGTCGGGGATTGGATCAGAATACGTCGATCATCGGCCACCACACAGGATTAGTGGAGAAGTTCTGTCTCCCGATTCTGAACCCATGCAAGTGGGGCGGCACGGGTTAACCAAGGAGGAGCGCCAACACAGACGTAGGACTAACTGTTGCCTCTACTGTGGTGGTTCGGGACATTACCTCGCCACTGGTTCCCGGCGGTCGTCAAACTGCGCGGCTCGCTAAAGTTGGGAGGACTTTTAGCGAGCCAGTTTCGACCTCTCAATACCTCTGTCAGACCCCGTTTCCCGGCTACCCTTATGAACAGGAATCAGAGCTTAGCGATTAACGCTTTTATCGATTCAGGTGCCGATGGAAGCTTTCTAGATGCCGAGTTGGTGGAACAGCTGGGGCTTTCCAAGGAGCAATTGCCGGAAGCCATTGAAGCTACCACTCTGGACGGCAGTAGTCTGGCACGTATCACGATGAGGACTGAACCGGTTAAGATGCTGTTGTCGGGGAATCATTCTGAGATGATTTCATTCTTCATTCTGCCGTCTTCCCATGTTCCTCTGGTCCTTGGATACCCCTGGCTGAAGGAACACAATCCCACGTTCGATTGGGTGACGGGCAAGGTAACGAGTTGGAGCCTTGATTGTCATGCTAACTGTCTCAAGACTGCCTGTTCCCATTCGGTTCCCAGTCAGGTGATTGAGGCTAAACCCCCCAGATTTGTCCCTGGTTCCCGAGACATATCACGATTTGGGGGAAGTTTTCAGTAAGCAGAAGGCTCTGTCACTCCCTCCCCACCGACCATATGATTGTGCCATCAACCTGTTCCCTGGAGCTGTCTACCCCAAGGGAAGGTTATACAGTATCTCCCGACCTGAACGTGAGGCTTTGGAGACCTACATCAAGGAGTCCCTAGCTGCTGGTCTCGTTCGTCCCTCGTCATCACCCCTGGGGGCAGGATTCTTCTTTGTGGGTAAGAAGGATGGCTCTCTTCGACCGTGTATTGATTATCGGGGGTTGAATGACATCACGGTCAAGAACAAGTATCCCCTGCCCTTGATGAGTTCTGCCTTCGACTCCTTACAGGGTGCTACGGTGTTCACCAAGCTAGACCTACGCAATGCGTATCACATGGTCCGGATCAGAGAGGGGGACGAGTGGTTGACGGGTTTCAATACACCGATGGGTCACTTCGAGTATCAGGTGATGCCGTTTGGACTGACCAATGCTCCAGCGGTATTCCAGAGTATGGTGAACGACGTCCTGAGAGATATGATCGGTCTCTTTGTGTTTGTTTACCTGGATGACATTCTGATCTTCTCGAAGGAACCTTCCGACCACGTCCAGCATGTCCGGCAGGTTCTGCAGCGATTGTTGGAGAATCGCCTGTTCGTGAAGGCCGAGAAGTGCGAGTTTCACGCCCACCACGACATCCTTTCTCGGGTACATCATCTCCAGGGGAGAGATTAGGATGGACCAGGAGAAGGTTAGAGCGGTTCTGGAATGGGCCCAGCCCGGTACGAGATTGCAGCTCCAGAGATTTTTGGGGTTTGCGAATTTCTACCGCAGATTCATCCGGGATTACAGCCGTGTGGCCGCTCCGTTAACTGCCTTGACTTCCAGTATCAGGACCTTCAAGTGGAATCCGGAGGCGGATCGTGCGTTTCTGGATTTGAAGAGGCGATTCACCAACGCACCGATTCTCTCTCAACCGGACACGGCCCGTCAGTTCGTCGTTGAAGTGGACGCGTCTGATGTGGGAGTTGGCGCCATCCTGTCGCAGCGATGCTCCACGGACAGTAAACTCCATCCCTGCGCCTACTACTCTCGTCGCCTTTCGCCTGCGGAGAGGAATTACGATGTGGGTAACCGGGAGCTTCTCGCGGTGAAACTTGCCTTGGAGGAGTGGCGCCACTGGTTGGAGGGGGCGGAGCAACCGTTTATTGTCTGGACTGACCACAAGAATCTTGCTTACGTGCAATCGGCTAGACGTCTCAACTCCCGTCAGGCCAGGTGGTCGTTGTTTTTCGGACGATTCAATTTTTCCCTGACGTTCCGACCTGGATCTAAGAACGGCAAGGCGGACGCCTTGTCCCGGA
The DNA here is from genome assembly GCF_020615455.1 of Coregonus clupeaformis. NCBI lineage: Eukaryota > Metazoa > Chordata > Actinopteri > Salmoniformes > Salmonidae > Coregonus > Coregonus clupeaformis. Next base: position 68,140,345 of record NC_059208.1, on the reverse strand, counting down.
TGTTCTCCAAGACGGAGGAGAGTGGGTCCAAGACCGAGACAATTCTCCCCCGGAACTGCGTCGTGGGAGCAGTTATGTGGAAGATTGAGGAGGAGGTGATGGCGGCCCTTCGGACTCAGCCCGGTCCCGGTAACGGTCCACCCGGTCGGTTGTTTGTGCCTGAGTCGGTTCGTCCTGCTGTCCTCAAATGGTCCCACGCCAGCAAGATGGCTTGTCACCCTGGCGTGGCTCGGACGATGGCGTTTCTTCGCAGACGTTTTTGGTGGCCTGCCATGGCCGAGGATACTCGGGGTTTTGTTGCTGCCTGTCCAGTGTGTGTGCAGAATAAGAGTACCAATCGGCCCAGCTCTGGACTACTTCACCCCCTTCCTATTCCCCGGCGACCATGGTCGCATCTGGCCCTGGACTTCGTCACTGGGTTGCCCGCTTCTGAGGGGAACACGGTCGTTCTGACTATCGTGGACAGATTCAGCAAGTTCGCCCACTTTGTGCCAATTGCCAAGCTTCCCTCTGCCTCGGAGACGTCCGAGATCCTGGTTAGGGGAGGTTTTCAGGGTCCACGGTTTGCCCAGTGATATCGTTTCCGACCGTGGCCCTCAGTTTACCTCTGCTGTCTGGAAGTCCTTCTGTTTGGCCATTGGAGCTACAGTCAGTCTCACATCTGGTTTTCACCCCCAATCCAATGGTCAGGCGGAGAGAGCCAACCAGAAGATGGAATCCACGCTACGCTGCCTGGTCTCTTCCAACCCCACCTCCTGGGTCTCTCAGTTGCCTTGGGTTGAGTATGCCCACAATACTCTCCCTACATCTGCCACTGGGATGTCTCCCTTCCAGTGCCTGTATGGCTACCAACCTCCCTTGTTCCCTTCTCAGGAGAAGGAGCTCTCAGTGCCCTCTGTTCAGGCCCATATTCGTCGTTGCCACCGGACCTGGCATCGGGCCAGAAAGGCACTCCTTAGAGTTTCGGACCGGTATCAGCTCCAGGCGAATCGTCGCCGGATCCCCGCTCCCACCTATACCGTCGGAGATAGGGTCTGGTTGGCCACACGGGATCTTCCGTTACGGACTGAGTCTAGGAAGTTGTTACCGAAGGTTCATTGGTCCGTTTGTGGTGGAGAAGGTGATCAATCCAGTGGCAGTTCGACTCAAACTACCGAGGACGCTCAGAGTCCATCCCACCTTTCATGTCTCCTGCCTCAAGCCTGTTTTCCTCAGTCCTCTGTTGCCTCCTCCACCTCCTCCTCCTCCTCCTCGGATGATCGGAGGTGGTCCTGCCTACACGGTGCGACGCATCATGGATTCCAGACGGCGGGGCCGGGGTTTCCAGTATCTCGTGGACTGGGAGGGGTATGGTCCTGAAGAGAGGAGTTGGATTCCGCGGCGACAGATCCTAGATGCTGACCTCATCCGTGACTTCTACCGCCTCCATCCTGGCGCTCCGGGAGTCCGCCCGGTGGCGTTCGTCGGAGGGGGGGTACTGTAACGATCCCGGCAGTCTGAGTCGGGTCCTGTCTGTGGACTAGTTTTTCTGCTCGTGATCTCCAGTTTCCCGAGGGTTCTGGAACGCTCCGGGGAGCTCTCTTGATTTCCGCACCTGCATCCCATCAGCAATCTGCACACCTGGTCCTGATCATCACCCTTCTTAGGCTCTGGCCTAACATCCATTCCCTGCCGGATCGTTAGCCATGAACAGTAGGTTTACCAGAGTATCAGTCTTAGAGCTTCTAGCGTTAGTTTTGTTGTTTTTGCACCTTGTTGGTTTGTTGTTTACTTACCTCCATTTTGTTCCATCTGCAGTCACTCGTCCGGAACCTTCATCCAACCTCTGCCTGGTGGTCGGCGGCTGCCGAGCCATGATGGGATCAACCACTGCACCCCCAACAACTAATCAACGCCGCCCGCTCTGTTCCCTGGATTATTCAGCATCACTCTTGAATTTGTAAATAAACACTCACCTTCGTTTCAACTTACCTTGTCCTGGTCTGCTTCTGGGTTCTGGCTTTGTAACTCGTGACACCTACTGACTGAGTGCCCTGAGCACAGTCCTCCAATAGTTCTCATTGCCTGACTTTGAACTATATGAATTGTGTATCCTTGCTGACCAGAAGGTGACATCAACAAGGTTGAGACTCTGCCAACTGGTAGGTTCCCACCTTCATGTTCCACTGCTTTTGTCTGAAGGTGAGCGGTTTTCGTCTCTTCAGATTTGGGAGGTGTATTACAGATACAGTACCTCAAAGGAAACAACATCTAGTAACCTTGTCAAGGAGTTGACAGACGCTGGACCCAGGTTTGGGCACCGGTTGGGTCTGCCCCCGAACTCGTTGCAGTATAGAATCTTACACACTGAAGTTGAGTCACATTTCAGAGAGACACAGCAACACTTTGTCAAGGCCTGAGGCCGTTCTAATTTTTCCATTTGCTGTAGACCGCAACATCCCCCCCAATCGAAGCCCCCATCTCATTGATCTTACCTGGAATATATCTGATGATTTATTGTCTTGCAAAATGGATATGATAAGTTGAGGGCCTGACGGCTTTCTATTCGATGACCATTTATTTTGAGTGTGAGTGTGTGTGTTTGTGTGTGTGTGGTTATAATTAAAATTCATGAAGAGTTTGTGCTGAATTGCATTGGCTATCTCTGCGGATCTCTCTGTGGGCTGTGGTGGTGAGGGGTTGGTGAGAAGGACGATGAGTGATGTCGGACAGGAGAGAGTGTTGACAAGGGCAGAGAATGCACATAAAATCAAATCAAATCAAATTTTATTTGTCACATATATGTGTTTAGCAGATGTTATAGCGGGTGTAGCGAAATGCTTGTGCTTCTAGCTCCGACAGTGCAGTAATATCTAGTAAGTTATATCTAACAATTTCACAACATATACCCAAAACACACAAAACTAGTAAGGAATGGGATTTAAGAATATATACATACAGTGGGGAGAACAAGTATTTGATACACTGCCGATTTTGCAGGTTTTCCTACTTACAAAGCATGTAGAGGTCTGTAATTTGTATCATAGCTACACTTCAACTGTGAGAGACGGAATCTAAAACAAAAATCCAGAAAATCACATTGTATGTTTTTAAGTAATTAATTTGCATTTTATTGCATGACATAAGTATTTGATCACCTACCAACCAGTAAGAATTCCGGCTCTCACAGACCTGTTAGTTTTTCTTTAAGAAGCCCTCCTGTTCTACACTCATTACCTGTATTAACTGCACCTGTTTGAACTCGTTACCTGTATAAAAGACACCTGTCCACACACTCAATCAAACAGACTCCAACCTCTCCACAATGGCGAAGAACAGAGAGCTGTGTAAGGACATCAGGGAAAAAATGGTAGACCTGCACAAGGCTGGGATGGGCTACAGGACAATAGGCAAGCAGCTTGGTGAGAAGGCAACAACTGTTGGCGCAATTATTAGAAAATTGAAGAAGTTCAAGATGACGGTCAATCACCCTCGGTCTGGGGCTCCATGCAAGATCTCACCTCGTGGGGCATCAATGATCATGAGGAAGGTGAAAGATCAGCCCAGAACTACACGGCAGGACCTGGTCAATGACCTGAAGAGAGCTGGGACCACAGTCTCAAAGAAAACCATTAGTAACACACTACGCCGTCATGGATTAAAATCCTGCAGCGCACGCAAGGTCCCCCTGCTCAAGCCAGCGCATGTCCAGGCCCGTCTGAAGTTTGCCAATGACCATCTGGATGATCCAGAGGAGGAATGGTAGAAGGTCATGTGGTCTGATGAGACAAAAATAGAGCTTTTTGGTCTAAACTCCACTCGCCGTGTTTGGAGGAAGAAGAAGGATGAGTACTACCCCAAGAACACCATCCCAACCGTGAAGCATGGAGGTGGAAACATCATTCTTTGGGGATGCTTTTCTGCAAAGGGGACAGGACGACTGCACCGTATTGAGGGGAGGATGGATGGGGCCATGTATCGCGAGATCTTGGCCAACAACCTCCTTCCCTCAGTAAGAGCATTGAAGATGGGTCGTGGCTGGGTCTTCCAGCATGACAACGACCCGAAACACACAGCCAGGGCAACTAAGGAGTGGCTCCGTAAGAAGCATCTCAAGGTCCTGGAGTGGCCTAGCCAGTCTCCAGACCTGAACCCAATAGAAAATCTTTGGAGGGAGCTGAAAGTCCGTATTGCCCAGCGACAGCCCCGAAACCTGAAGGATCTGGAGAAGGTCTGTATGGAGGAGTGGGCCAAAATCCCTGCTGCAGTGTGTACAAACCTGGTCAAGACCTACAGGAAACATATGAACTCTGTAATTGCAAACAAAGGTTTCTGTACCAAATATTAAGTTATACTTTTCTGATGTATCAAATACTTATGTCATGCAATAAAATGCAAATTAATTACTTAAAAATCATACAATGTGATTTTCAGGATTATTTTTTTTAGATTCCGTCTCTCACAGTTGAAGTGTACCTATGATAAAAATTACAGACCTCTACATGCTTTGTAAGTAGGAAAACCTGCAAAATCGGCAGTGTATCAAATACTTGTTCTCCCCACTGTATATGGACAAGCAATGACAGAGCGGCATGGACTAAGATACAGTAGAATGTTATAGAATAGAATGCAGTATATACATATGAGATGAGCCCCCTGTAGCTCAGTTGGTAGAGCATGGCGATTGCAATGCCAGGGTTGTGGATTCGTTTCCCACGGGGGGCCAGTATGAAAATGTATGCACTCACTAACTGTAAGTCGCTCTGGATAAGAGCGTCTGCTAAATGACTAAAATCTAGTCCAAGATATGTAAACATTATTAAAGTGACTAGTGTTCCATTTCTTAAAGTGGCCAGTGATTTCAATAGGCAGCAGCAGCCTCTAATGTGCTAGTGATGGCTATTTAACAGTCTGATGGCCTTGAAATAGAAGCTGTTTTTCATTCTCTCGGTCCCAGCTTTGATGCACCTGTACTGACCTCGCCTTCTGGATGATAGCGGGGTGAACAGACAGTGGCTCGGGTGGTTGATGTCCTTGATGATCTTTTTGGCCTTCCTGTGACATCGGGTGCTGTATGTGTCTTGGAGGGTGGGTAGTTTACCCCCGGTAATGCGTTCGGCAGACCGCACCACCCTCTGGAGAGCCCTGCGGTTGTGGGCGGTGCAGTTGACGTATCAGGCGGTGATACAGCCCGACAGGATGCTCTCAATTGTGCATCTGTAAAAGTTTGTGATGGTTTTAGGTGCTAAGCCGAATTTCTTCAGCCTCCTGAGGTTGAAGAGGCTCTGTTGCGCCTTCTTCACCACACTGTCTGTGTGGGTGGACCATTTCAGTTTGTCGGTGATGTGTACGCCAAAGATCTTGAAGCTTTCCACCTTCTCCACTGCGGTCCCGTCGATGTGGATAGGGGGGGTGCACCCTCTGCTGTTTCCTGAAGTCCACAATCATCTCCTTTGTTTTGTTGATGTTGAGTGAGAGGTTGTTTTCCTGGCACCCACTCCCAGAGCCCTCACATCCCAGGGTTTATCACTGCCACACGTCTCTCATCTGCATCTGGAGCCACTCGTACTGTCTGTTGGCACCAAGCACCCAGTGTCCGGTCTGGAGCGGGAAGTCACGAGCTCTGCTGGTCGGCTACTGCGTAACAACCTAGCGGTGCCAAAAGCCTTGGTTTGCCTTAGAAAGCCTATGTAAATTAGGATAACCAGAATGGCCAAACAAAAAAAAATGTTGACGGAGGGGGTCGCAGTTCCAGAACGATCCACTAGGTGTCCTTCTCCGACAACCTAAGGCACCTTCTCACTCACAGTCTGGACTAATCATGATCCTATTGGTGTCACCTGTGTCTACCTGTTCACCTGTGTATTTATGCCCTCACTTCCCTTGCTCAGTTTTCTCTGCTAGTTTCTCTATGCTCAACAGTACTAATCAGTGTCTGATCGGAGAAGTATGTACAGGTACTCGAGAAGTGTTCTCCCTGTTTCTTTATTATTTCAGTCGTAGTTACTATTTCGTATTTTGGCTGTCAGCCTGTTTTTGGAGATTTATTTGCTCCACCTTTCTGTTATCATGTGAAGTCCGTTGTTTTGTATCCTGGCTTCGGGACCACCAGTAAAGATCCTTGTTTCACCATCTCTACCTACTGCCTACTGTCTATCCTGCACCGCACCTGGGTCACACCTCACACCAACCTTTACACTAAAATGAGTGTATTATGATCAAGTTCGATCCCCACTGTGAATTTTTTAAAGTTCACTACAAATCGAGATATTTAATTAAATTGTGATCCATTCTGACTACTACATTTGTCGTCACACAGGACCACCTGCTAAGACAGACCAATCACGGGCTGGCAGGCTAAGAAGAGGCTCACGCCCTCATGCCATAGACATTGAGGTTGACTCTCTCAGGCAGGATGAAAACGACTACATCGACCATGATCCTTTGCTAGTTACGGCCACTTTCACCATGATCCTTAGGATATTTGTTGTGCCATTCAGCATGTTCAGCAATATGGCACGCTTCAAATTCAAATACTTCTGGCTTCACGCATCATCGGGAGTCTTCCATAGGAATACATGGATGACGTCAGCACTATCACTATCTACTGGTTTTAATGTCTATGGGTGGCAGGGGAAGCAGTTGTGTTTTGGGTCTGCATCAAATAGCACTGACTGGATTTATGATGACTGATAATGTCTGGATCATCAACTAGTAATGTCTAGAACAGGGATGAGCAACTCTTGACTTTCAGAGGCCTCTGTGTCTGCTGGATTTTATTCTTTTTTTCAAATCAGTTTCTGGTTAAGACCTGGGAAACCAGGTGTGTGCAATTGGGGTCATTAATGGATCAATATAGTGCCGGGCATAAAATACAACCAGCAGACATTCAAGCCACTGAGGAGGGGAGTTACCCATCCTTAGGGCTCTATTCAATCTGTAACACTGCATTGTTGGTTAAGGGCTTGTAAGTAAGCATTTCACGGTAAGGCCTACACCTGTTGTATTCGGCGCATGTTACAAATAACATTTGATTTGATTCCGCGATAGACATTTTAAGGTAATTTCTGATTGAGCCGACATATGCAGCGTTGACCGTGAATGCAGTCTCCGCTAAAGCGGGAACATTACCTTTAAATGTCAATCACCCTGTAAAGCTGAACCTCTGTGATGCGGCTTGAATACAGCTCTTAGTCTAGATCTACAGCAACTAAATCTACAGCAACTAGCTCTATTGTGGATAACTAAAAATGTTCTGTACCTGCAAGGTTCTTGTTGTCGGTTGCACATAGAATCACACGTACACATGAGTGTGTGCGCACACACCCACTTTCTAAGTTACCCTCAAACTTTTCTGTTATTTTGCACCTACGCAAAGTTGAACGCGGTATTACACTTTGGGTGGGTCTGCATCCATAATGCATGTTTCCTATACAACACCAAGGTTAGGTCCTGGACGCTTAATAATGACCGTAGAGTCATTGCAACACCTGACCTTGAGTCTGAGTACCAACACAACTCTCCTTACATGCATTTCAACCCAAAAGAGCTGTTAGTTTGTCTGTCAGCAACCATAGGTCTCTATGTCTCTTTCTGGATCCAACTGGCCAGACTCGACTGAATTATTCATCAAACACACAGAGAATGGATTCCTGTGGACTGCTACACACCAAAGTCACAAGATTTATGAGTCCCTCTTTAGGTTATAATTCAAAGTTCATCCTCACATACATCATATTTTGAAGTGCATAGATTATGAGAGTGAGCACATTTATCATATGACAGGGCACGCATACCCAGGCACACACAGACGCACACACAGAGACGCACACACACACACCAACAAATAGGCACACACACGAACACACCAATAAACACTCACACACACTTGGTTCCCCCACCCCCCACAATTCAAATGTTATTCCAAGACATCTCCTCCTCTGAAGCGTTAAAGTGCCTGAGCTTTTTGTTCACAATCAGATGAGACAGGAACACTCTGAACAAGAATGCTTTACTATATACTGCCCATGAAGAAAAATAAGTGATTATAATCATTCATCATACTATGTACGTAATACAAAATATTGTATTAAACTGTCAAATTAAGGGTTAAGCCATGCTTGTGCCATCTATTGACCATTGCGGTTCACTTACTGGAACATGAAATTACACATGCATACATTTTGTGTACAAAATACTGTATAGATCAAAATGTTTCAAACAACTGGAAAGGACAGGACTGTATAGGATATTGTGTGGTGAGACATACTGTATTAGCTTTCTAGAAATGACAATGAAAGATGAAAATTGCATGAGGGTCAAAGTCTAACCCCCAAGTAACATCTAACTGTCCGTTAACCCTGCCTCTCACCATGATAGATTGTATTATGGCCTAATCTGCGCTCAAACACTTGATAAGAAAGGGTAATTTGAGAGCTGATGGACTGAGGGATCTAGTTCAAATCTCTCGGGCCCAGTGAATAGACGCAGATATCATAATCGCAGACAAGAAGCCTCGATTCCACATTTGGCACCAAAACAAACTTGCCTCATCAGAAGTCCCAAATCACAATTTTGGGGATGCCGACAGATTTGATTCTCTTAAATAGGCGTGATAATGTTATTGACGCCACTTCAAATGAGGTTTCAATGGCACACTCAAATTGGAGATCATTGGTTTAGGCTAATCCCCTCCATTTGAACACTTGTCAGAGAGGAAACTGAAACTGCCATTTTCCAAGTGCCCTCATAATCCGGTCCTTCAAATTACCGCCTTTCAAACACTCACAAGAGATGTGTCTTCTGTCTTTCAAGAAGGGAGAACAACTTCTGTTTTGTTGTGACTTTTCGGGCTAATCATGAGATAATGAATCATTTTGAGTGTGCAGGGGAAATATTTAGTTGTGGGGTGATGGGGTGGGGGTTGTATGGTGGTGCAGGACACATCTCTGGGAAGCTACATGAATTACCAAAGCTATTATTATTTTATTAGTCTCTTATCAGTAATTAATCAAGCACTTTGATGTAAAGTTCATCTTACAAAAATGCAAGGAAATCATATTCTGAGATTTTCCCTGAGTTAACAGATGAGCGATGGGAGAATCACAAGACAGGGGTTAATCCCTAAGACTCCCTGGCTGTGGAGGATGTTTCTGAGCTGTGACACAGTGTAGCGAACATTAGCAGGGGATGATCCTATTTTTTCATCTCACTCTTTTAGAAAACCCAATTCAAGTCAAGCTCAAATTCATCTGCTGTATAGCATAACCTGCAAATGGCCTAATGATAGGGGTCAAACAACACTTGAGGTTCATTATGGAGCTGACAGAAAGAGAGAGAGAACTTAATATACACTAGCTTTTTGGGAGATTCGCTGCAAAGGCTACACTATGCCTTATTCTGTATCTGATTCTATTCTACTCATTATGAGGTACAGATAAGATACCCATTTTGCTTACGTATTCACAGTTACCCTCTGCCTGTCTGAATTTGATTGGGGAAAAATGGGTGTTCGGATAGAAACGATTGCCTCTTACTTGAGCTTTTTTTTTCTTCAAAATATTACCATGAACAACTTATGAGATGGAGGCTTTGAAATGCATTAACAGTGAACTGCACTCACTCATTTCAATGTATCTTTGAACGCACATCAAAGGACTCACATCAACTCAGCTCTGAAACAGCTGGAGTATTGTTTGTGTGTGTGTGTGTGTGTGTGTGTGTGTGCGTGCATGAGTGTGTGTGTGTGTGTGTGTGTCTGCATGTGTGTTTGTCTGTGTGTGTCTGTGTGTATCTGTGTGTCTGTATGGGTCTGTGTGAATACACTTCAGAGGCTAAGGTCTACTTCAGAATAAATGTCAATATTTGCTTGTGACAAACTGAATGCACTTTTTATTGCTATGTTCTCCTGACGTGGGCCATTCTCTTATTAAATCCAGTACAAGTCGTCTTGGTCTTTTTGCATAAAAATATATATTATCCTATAAGTGATTGAAATTCATTGCTCCTGATGAATGATGGAAAGAAACCTGATCATATTGACATTAGGGCCATGACCGTGTATATAATTTTAAATATTTGTTACATACCCTTTGGTCAGACTTTATTTACTTTATAACATTGTGTTTGGTTATATCATATTACTCAATGTTTACCAGCTTGAAAATGTAGCCTTTATGTACCCTAACAATGAAATTGATCCATCATTATTAAAAGCTGTAACTTCTTACACAGTTACTTACAACATGTATTGGTGATTACCCAACCTTCCCTTCCCTTTCCTCTCTCTCTCTCTCTCTCTCTCTCTCTCTCGTGATGAAGCCAGTCAGTTGAATAATGAAGATATCTCTGCCTCCCAAGAGATTGTGTGGGCATTTTCTGTCCTAAACACAGCCACTACCACTGGCTCACAATCCATCTAGAGGGACTAGAATGTGCATGTGTGTGTGGGTGTACGTGTGTGTATGACATGCAAGAGTAAGGTTAATTTGTAAGTTTGTCAGAGTGTTGTTTCTCTTCAAGTTCTCTTTGTATATTTTCTTAGTACTGTTGTTATGATATGGGGGTAAGGTTAGTGTTAGGACATAGAAAAACACACTATCCAGAATACATATCCACACTCCAATTAGGGTGAGGAACAGCATTGTGGGATAGAACACCGGTGCGGTGGCCATGAGATCAGGGTAAGATGGCGGACAGGAAAAAAATGAGAAAAGTGGAACATGTTTTTAGTGAATATAGAGTGGTGGATCACAGATAACTTTTGGAAGAGCTACAGAAGGAAATTGAACGTGACGAGAGTGAGGATGAATTAACTGTGGTGGTAGGTGTGGTGGGCGAGTTTAAACTTAACCTGATGATGAGAAAGATGATTCTGGCCCAGTGGGATTGAGATTTTTGAAGAGAATGGATTCTTGCCTTCTGGCAGATCCATATGTGGTGTCAGGTTGGGTGGAGAAGAGGTTGGGCAATATTGGGTCGGTGAAAGTGAGTTGAAGTGGAATCGTGTTGATTTTTTGCGTTTCTGCCGTCCAGAGGGAGCGTGCGCTCTGCACCACACGACTGGGGACAAGAACTGTGACTTGCTTTCCACTCTGGAGCAGGACGCCATTGAAAGGAGTGATAACTGGAGTGGCGTTAAGTGTTGAGGAGGATCAACTGAAGTTGAACATTTCCGATGTCTGTGATGCCCGGTGGAGAGCGTGGTGAAACAGAGAAGACATTGTCTGTACTATTGAGTTCTGATGCAGAGTCTTTACCAGATAAAGTCAAATTAGGACGTGTCAGTTATCCCATGAGAGCTTTTGTCCCAAATCCATTATGGTGTTTTAGTTGTTAAGCTTATCGTCATTTGGCAGCAGTGTGTAGGAGGGAAAAAAGGTTGTGTGTATAAAGGAATGTGTAGTATCAGTGGAAAAGGTTGTGTGTGTAAACTGTAGGAGTACCCATGGTGTCCTGTGAGAGAAAGGCAGGTTGAGTTTGCCAGGATCAGAATAGTGCAGAAGGTGTCTTATGCAGAGACAGTGAAGAGAGTAGTAGAGGAAGATGGGTCCAGGGTGAGGGATCCTAAGAATATCCCTGTGAGTAGGCCGAGGCCAATAGAGAGTGATAGGAATAATACGTGTTTCAGTAAGGTTGTTGTTTTGGCATTCATGGCCATGGTTGTCAATTGTACCACAGGAATGGAAAGTAAATCACAGAGGATAGATGTTGTGGTGACAGCTGCATAGAAGTACTTGGGTGTACTAAATTTTACTGCAAAATAGTTACAATATGTTTTGAACGATAGTGTCCCATCCTCCCAGGCTGCTGGCCTGGAGTAGGATCAGATAGGGCCAAAGTAGTGGAATAGTGGTGAGGTTTTAATGGGTGCAGGGTAAGTTGGTAGGGTAATATTTTTCACAAAGTGTAATGAATTCATACTACAGAACAGTAAACTGATGCACAGCCAATGCAGTAGGTGGTGGCATGCACCTATAATATTTGTTTGTGGATCGCCATAATACCAAAGAAGAAGAAGAAGAATATTTGGGCAATCACAGATTAGTGTCCCAGCTTGCAAGCCACAGGTTTTGTTTGGTGGCCATGAGGCCTTTCGTTTGTTTTTGAGTCTTTAGTTTGGGCATGCCTTTAGTATTTTTTCCTTTTTGTACATATTTATATTTTATCACCCTCTGAATAAATACTAATCTGCTTGGACTGGCCGACCAAGAGCTCAATAGAGACAGAGCTGGCCCTGGATCAAGGTAAGGTTGCTGTCTCCCTGGGTACATGTGCATCCAACACAGACTTCAAACACTGATTTGTCACATATATGCACACATTCATTCAGGTTACAGACCAGTTAACTTGGCCTAAGACGCCTCGACTTAGCGAGTGCAACAATAGTAGCAGGCTAGTTTTGGGAGCTCGTACAGCATTAATTTGAACAGAGGTGAGCATTTGCAGTTGTAGTCTGGGTGATTTTGAACTGGTATGGTTCAGTACTGTGGTTGTGCATTTGTTGAGAGAGTTTGTAGCAGGTGTTGTGACGAGCTAGCATGCTAGGAGAGGTTAGCAAGATGGCTGATGGTTTTGGTCAACAGAAATGTTTGGTGTGGCAGCGCCGCGAAGGTAGTCAATTGTTTGCAGCTGGTAGTCGTAAGCTACTGTAGGGCTGATAAGGTGTCTTCTTGGTTCTATTTGTGGTCTGAGAAATGAGTTGATTCCCCCAAGTGATCTGTTGTTTGTCGTTGAGTCTTTTGTTCCTTTAGCTGAGACATTCTTTGCCACAGCAGAGGAGATTGTGGTTACTCAGCAGGCTGACCGTGAGGTTGTTTGGGTGCCAGGTTTTGATTTAGCTGACACGTTTCTCATTGAAATATGGGAGGGAGGATATTCTTCCCAGTCATGTTGTGAGGATACTCTGGAAGACCTGGTCTGGGTTTTGTGGGTGGACATGGCTGTGTCTTGTGATGAGAATAAGGAGATTGAAGAAGTGAGGTTGGTGGAGAAGCCAGATCCACCGGTGTTGTCACTTCCTGTTGTTGAGGAGAGGTTAATAGTTTCTGCAGCATGTACGCCTAGTGTGTCTCCTGTTAAGGTGGAGGAAAGTGAGGAGGATATAGCTAGTAGTTCCCATCCAGTGAGTGTGCAGGGCTGGAGCAAAGAGGCATTGGGGAACGTAGATGGTGTTCTTTAAAAAAAATATATTTTAAATTTTTTGGGGGGTAGATCAGCTTTAATATTTCTAATAGATTGTAACTTCCATCAATGTAATTGTCTGCATCACTTCCAACCCCCCATATGTTTTTCTCTCTCGCATATATATGGACACCGTGCTCTACCTCTGTAGCTCAGCTGGTAGAGCACGGCGCTTGTAACGCCAAGGTAGTGGGTTCGATCCCCGGGACCACCCATACACAAATGTATGCACGCATGACTGTAAGTCGCTTTGGATAAAAGCGTCTGCTAAATGGCATATTATTTTATTTATTATTATATATATACAGTGGGGAGAACAAGTATTTGATACACTGCCGATTTTGCAGGTTTTCCTACTTACAAAGCATGTAGAGGTCTGTAATTTTTATCATAGGTACACTTCAACTGTGAGAGACGGAATCTAAAACAAAAATCCAGAAAATCACATTGTATGATTTTTAAGTAATTAATTTGCATTTTATTGCATGACATAAGTATTTGATAACCTACCAACCAGTAAGAAATCCGGCTCTCACAGACCTGTTAGTTTTTCTTTTCTCCTGTTCTCCACTCATTACCTGTATTAACTGCACCTGTTTAAAATTGCTCCCAGGGATGAACCAGACTTGTGGAGGTCAAACCATTTTTTTCTGAGGTCTTGGCTGATTTCTTTTGATTTTCCCATGATGTCAAGCAAAGAGGCACTGAGTTTGAAGGTAGGCCTTGGAATAGATCCACAGGTACATCTCTAATTGACTCAAATGATGTCAATTAGCCTATCAGAAGCTTCTAAAGCCATGATATCGTTTTCCAAGCTGTTTAAAGGCACATTCAACTTAGTGTATGTAAACTTCTGACCCACTGGAATTGTGATAGAGTGAATTATAAGTGAAATAATCTGTCTGTAAACAATGTTGGAAAAAGTACTTGTGTCATGCACAAAGTAGATGCCCTAACCGACTTGCCAAGTTGTTAACAAGAAATTTGTGGAGTGGTTGAAAAACAAGTTTTAATGACTCCAACCTAAGTGTATGTAAACTTCAGACTTCAACTGTATATACATATACACTGCTCAAAAAAATAAAGGGAACACTAAAATAACACATCCTAGATCTGAATGAATGAAATAATCTTATTAAATACTTTTTTCTTTACATAGTTGAATGTGCTGACAACAAAATCACACAAAAATTATCATTGGAAATCAAATTTAGCAACCCATGTAGGTCTGTATTTGGAGTCACCCTCAAAATTAAAGTGGAAAACCACACTACAGGCTGATCCAACTTTGATGTAATGTCCTTAAAACAAGTCAAAATGAGGCTCAGTAGTGTGTGTGGCCTCCATGTGCCTGTATAACCTCCCTACAACGCCTGGGCATGCTCCTGATGAGGTGGCGGATGGTCTCCTGAGGGGTCTCCTCCCAGACCTGGACTAAAGCATCCGCCAACTCCTGGACAGTCTGTGGTGCAACGTGGCCGTGGATGGAGCGAGACATGATGTCCCAGATGTGCTCAATTGGATTCAGGTCTGGGGAACGGGCGGGCCAGTCCATAGCATCAATGCCTTCCTCTTGCAGGAACTGCTGACACACTCCAGCCACATGAGGTCTAGCATTGTCTTGCATTAGGAGGAACCCAGGGCCAACCGCACCAGCATATGGTCTCACAAGGGGTCTGAGGATCTCATCTCGGTACCTAATGGCAGTCAGGCTACCTCTGGCGAGCACATGGAGGGCTGTGCGGCCCCCCAAAGAAATGCCACCCCACACCATGACTGACCCACCGCCAAACCGGTCATGCTGGAGGATGTTGCAGGCAGCAGAACGTTCTCCACGGCATCTCCAGACTCTGTCACGTCTGTCACGTGCTCAGTGTGAACCTGCTTTCATCTGTGAAGAGCACAGGGCGCCAGTGGCGAATTTGCCAACCTTGGTGTTCTCTGGCAAATGCCAAATGCCCTGCACGGTGTTGGGCTGTAAGCACAACCCCCACCTGTGGACGTCGGGCCCTCATACCACCCTCATGGAGTCTGTTTCTGACCGTTTGAGCAGACACATGCACATTTGTGGCCTGCTGGAGGTCATTTTGAAGGGCTCTGGCAGTGCTCCTCCTGCTCCTCCTTGCACAAAGCCGGAGGTAGCAGTCCTGCTGCTGGGTTGTTGCCCTCCTACGGCCTCCTCCACGTCTCCTGATGTACTGGCCTGTCTCCTGGTAGCGCCTCCATGCTCTGGACACTACGCTGACAGACACAGCAAACCTTCTTGCCACAGCTCTCATTGATGTGCCATCCTGGATGAGCTGCACTACCTGAGCCTCTTGTGTGGGTTGTAGACTCCGTCTCATGCTACCACTAGAGTGAAAGCACCGGCAGCATTCAAAAGTGACCAAAACATCAGCCAGGAAGCATAGGAACTTAGAAGTGGTCTGTGGTCACCACCTGCAAAACCAGTCCTTTATTGGGGGTGTCTTGCTAATTGCCTATAATTTCCACCTGTTGTCTATTCCATTTGCACAACAGCATGTGAAATTTATTGTCAATCAGTGTTGCTTCCTAAATGGACAGTTTGATTTCACAGAAGTGTGATTGACTTGGAGTTACATTGTGTTGATTAAGTGTTCCATTCATTTTTTTGAGCAGTGTATATATATATACACATAAATACACACACATACATACACACACATACAGTGAGTGAAAAAAGTATTTGATCCCCTGCTGATATTGTACGTTTGCCCACTGACAAAGAAATTATCAGTCTATAATTTTAATGGTAGGTTTATATGAACAGTGAGGGACAGAATAACAACAAAAAAATCCAGAAAAACACATGTCAAAAATGTTATAAATTGATTTGCATTTTAATGAGGGAAATAAGTATTTGACCCCTCTGCAAAACATGACTTAGTACTTGGTGGCAAAACACTTGTTGGCAATAACAGAGGTCAGACGTTTCTTGTAGTTGGCCACCAGGTTTGCACACATCTCAGGAGGGATTTTATCCCACTCCTCTTTGCAGATCTTCTCCAAGTCATGAAGGTTTCCAGGCTGACGTTTGGCAACTCGAACCTTCAGCTCCCTCCACAGATTTTCTATGGGATTAAGGTCTGGAGACTGGCTAGGCCACTCCAGGACCTTAATGTGCTTCTTCTTGAGCCACTCCTTTGTTGCCTTGGCCGTGTGTTTTGGGTCATTGTCATGCTGGAATACCCATCCATGACCCATTTTCAATGCCCTGGCTGAGGGAAGGAGGTTCTCACCCAAGATTTGACAGTACATGGCCCTGTCCAGCGTCCCTTTGATGCGGTGAAGTTGTCCTCTCCCCTTAGAAGAAAAACACCCCCAAAGCATAATGTTTCCACCTCCATGTTTGACGGTTGGGATGGTGTTCTTGGGGTCATAGGCAGCATTCCTCCTCCTCCAAACACGGCGAGTTGAGTTGATGCCAAAAAGCTCCATTTTGGTCTCATCTGACCACGACACTGTCACCCAGTTCTCCTCTGAATCATTCAGATGTTCATTGGCAAACTTCAGACGGGCATGTATATGTGCTTTCTTGAGCAGGGGGACCTTGTGGGTGCTGCAGGATTTCAGTCCTTCACGGCATAGTGTGTTACCAATTGTTTTCTTGGTGACTATGGTCCCAGCTGCTTTGAGATCATTGACAAGATCCTCCCGTGTCGTTTTTGGCTGATTCCTCACCGTTCTCATGATCGTTGCGAGGTGAGATCTTGCATGGAGGCCCAGGCCGAGGGAGATTGACAGTTATTTTGTGTTTCTTCCATTTGCGAATAATCGCACCAACTGTTGTCACCTTCTCACCAAGCTGCTTGGCGATGGTCTTGTAGCCCATTCCAGCCTTGTGTAGGTCTACATTCTTGACCCTGACAGCTCTTTGGTCTTGGCCATGGTGGAAAGTTTGGAATCTGATTGATTGATAGCTTCTGTGGACAGGTGTCTTTTATACAGGTAACAAACTGAGATTAGGAGCACTCCCTTTAAGAGTGTGCTCCTAATCTCAGCTCGTTACCTGTATAAAAGACACCTGGGAGCCAGACATCTTTTTGATTGAGATGGGGTCAAAAACGTATTTTCCTCATTAAAATGCAAATCAATTTATAACATTTTTGCGTTGTTCTGGATTTGTTGTTGTTATTCTGTCTTTTACTGTTCAAATAAACCTACCATTAAAATTATAGACTGATTATTTCTTTGTCAGTGGGCAAACATACAAAATCAGCAGGGGATCAAATACTTTTTTCCCTCACTGTACATACATATACAGTGGGGAAAAAAAGTATTTAGTCAGCCACCAATTGTGCAAGTTCTCCCACTTAAAAAGATGAGAGAGGCCTGTAATTTTCATCATAGGTACACGTCAACTATGACAGACAAATTGAGGAAAAAAAATCCAGAAAATCACATTGTAGGATTTTTTATGAATTTATTTGCAAATTATGGTGGAAAATAAGTATTTGGTCACCTACAAACAAGCAAGATTTCTGGCTCTCACAGACCTGTAACTTCTTCTTTAAGAGGCTCCTCTGTCCTCCACTCGTTACCTGTATTAATGGCACCTGTTTGAACTTGTTATCAGTATAAAAGACACCTGTCCACAACCTCAAACAGCCACACTCCAAACTCCACTATGGCCAAGACCAAAGAGCTGTCAAAGGACACCAGAAACAAAATTGTAGACCTGCACCAGGCTGGGAAGACTGAATCTGCAATAGGTAAGCAGCTTGGTTTGAAGAAATCAACTGTGGGAGCAATTATTAGGAAATGGAAGACATACAAGACCACTGATAATCTCCCTCGATCTGGGGCTCCACGCAAGATCTCACCCCGTGGGGTCAAAATGATCACAAGAACGGTGAGCAAAAATCCCAGAACCACACGGGGGGACCTAGTGAATGACCTTCAGAGAGCTGGGACCAAAGTAACAAAGCCTACCATCAGTAACACACTACGCCGCCAGGGACTCAAATCCTGCAGTGCCAGACGTGTCCCCCTGCTTAAGCCAGTACATGTCCAGGCCCGTCTGAAGTTTGCTAGAGTGCATTTGGATGATCCAGAAGAGGATTGGGAGAATGTCATATGGTCAGATGAAACCAAAATAGAACTTGTCGTGTTTGGAGGACAAAGAATGCTGAGTTGCATCCAAAGAACACCATACCTACTGTGAAGCATGGTGGTGGAAACATCATGCTTTGGGGCTGTTTTTCTGCAAAGGGACCAGGACGACTGATCCGTGTAAAGGAAAGTATGAATGGGGCCATGTATCGTGTGATTTTGAGTGAAAACCTCCTTCCATCAGCAAGGGCATTGAAGATGAAACGTGGCTGGATCTTTCAACATGACAATGATGCCAAACACACCGCCCGGGCAACGAAGGAGTGGCTTCGTAAGAAGCATTTCAAGGTCCTGGAGTGGCCTAGACAGTCTCCAGATCTCAACCCCATAGAAAATCTTTGGAGGGAGTTGAAAGTCCGTGTTGCCCAGCGACAGCCCCAAAACATCACTGCTCTAGAGGAGATCTGCATGGAGGAATGGGCCAAAATACCAGCAACAGTGTGTGAAAACCTTGTGAAGACTTACAGAAAACGTTTGACCTGTGTCATTGCCAACAAAGGGTATATAACAAAGTATTGAGAAACTTTTGTTATTGACCAAATACTTATTTTCCACCATAATTTGCAAATAAATTCATAAAAAATTCTACAATGGGATTTTCTGGATTTTTTTTCCTCATTTTGTCTGTCATAGTTGACGTGTACCTATGATGAAAATTACAGGCCTCTCTCATCTTTTTAAGTGGGAGAACTTGCACAATTGGTGGCTGACTAAATACTTTTTTGCCCCACTGTATACATACATCCATACACACACACATATCCTTTTTTAAATTATATTTCCCTTCGTTACTTCCCAACCCCACCACCCCTTCCCCAATTGGAGTAAACTAGTGAACCAGCCCATACATACTATATACATTTTATGGACACAGTCAAATTCTACAATAATTATATTTTGTTTGTTTTTACTCCTGAACTTTGGCAGGAAGGAATTACCTGAGTGCAGAGCAGTGAATTTGATGGTTTCGTTGTTTGGACTGGTTTCCAGTTTTGAGAATGGCTTTATCTTAGAGTTGAGGGTTTCTGTAGTCAGGATGTGTAACTGTAGCTCTAGTGTTTAAAGTGGACATTTTTATCTTCAGTTAAGAACGTTTTATGGAAAAGAAATGGGGGGGAAAGTATAAAAGTTAGGAAAATTCAGGAAAATAAATAGTGGTGACTATGTGAGTTATTTTGTATTTTTTATTCTTGGGAGAGGTGTTATGATATGGTTAGTGTAAGAACATGGACAAACACACTATCCAGGATACACTTTCACACTCCATTCCCCCAGGGGGCAGCAGCAACCTTGTCCAGCCTGGTTGATAAGCACATCAGGTGCTGCCAATTAGGGTGATCGTCAGTCAGTGTCCCAGCTTGCAAGCCGTGAGGCTGCGGGTTTTGTTTGGTGGCCATGAGGCCATTTTTTTGTTTTGAGTCTTTAGTTATGCCTTTGATATTTTTTCCTTTTTGTACATACACTGTATTTATGTTTCATCACCCTCTGAACAAATACTAATCTGCTTGGACTGGCCGACCAAGAGGTCAAGAGAGACAGAGCTGGCCCTGGACCAAGGTAAGGTTGCTGTCTCCCTGGGTACATGTGCATCCAACACAGACTTCAAACCCTGATTTCTCACATAAAGCACACATTCATTCAGGTTACAGAGCAGTTAACTAAGCCTAATACCCCTAGACTTAACGAGTGCAACAATATTATTAGGCTAGTTATGGGTTTTGTAACACCGTACTTAAGGTTACTAGAATATGTCTAAATTGTTTGTGTGCATCTGATTGTCAATGCAAGGCTGAGATGACACACAAAGCTTTTGACTCAGTTATATAGTGGGATTTTAGATATCCACTCAACCAACCTAGTGTGAGTTCTAATCGGAATTGAATGACCATTCTGAGGTGCTGCCATCATCCGCTGCACTCTCTCTCTCTCCTGATTTCCATTTTGGGTTTGTGGTCAATGAATCCAATCTCCGCTCTTCCCCTAATTTTCCTCTTGATTAACAAATAGAAGCACCAGTTCCCTTTTATAACACTCTTATAAAGTATGTTCATGCAATTACTGCATAAATTAATGGCAATCTGGGAATAAAAAAAAAATTATGATGAGCAATGAAGATTCAAGACAGAGAATGAAAGAGCGAGAGAACAGGGAGGGAGAGAGAGAGAAAGAGAAAGCGTTTCAAGCTCCATTGCTTCCTTCCAGGTGTCTTTGCCCGCATGATTTCAGCTGTGAACCATAATCAACTTCCTTAATGAAATACGTAATTAACATATTATAATTGTACTACGGATGGTTTTGACAGAAATCATTTTCCATATCTAATACTATGTTAATTTAATCTGTTCCCCGCTTGCCAACATGACCTTTTGTGATTAAGTTTCATGGTGGATTTCTTCAGTGTGTTTCTGTGCGAAGTGTGTGTGTGTGTGTGTGTGTGTGTGTGTGTGTGTGTGTGCATGTGTGTGGTTGATGGATTGATTAAGCCACTGCGAAGTCTCAGCCTGTGCTAGGACGTGGCTGTCACAGTTTTAACACCCAGAATGCAGACACAGATGGCGTGAAAAGGTATATGAGAAGTGAGAGGAAACTTGGAGAGATATGTAGACCGGATCTGCCTAGCTGAGAAACAGAGATAGGTGAAGGAACTGTTTGATCTTTAGAAACCAACTGAGAGGCAGTTATGATTGGTCAAATACTGCCAGAATAACATTTGCTCAGACCATGGGCAAACAGTCCACTACTCCCCATAGGCCCAATAGAGATACAAGAAATCAGCCAATTATGTTCTCCCCTTGTAGGACAACAGATCGCTATTATCAGAGTCATATGAGAGAAAGGTATAAGGTATACTCATGAATTGGATGCCATAATGCTGCCTCTGCACGGTCTACTCACCCACTAATGATGAATACTTGGGAGACCTCTTTTGGGAGACCTCTTGCATCTAAAGCTGTTTTGTTTGTACGCTTAGTGAACATTTCAAAAAATTCAACTGACTGTTATTGGTCAATAATAGCCCTGAGGAGCCAACATGGATGGCTTTGAGTCACGTCACGTCATCCCACAGCTAAGTGTATCACAATGCATTTCAGTTGAAACGGGGACGGCCTAGCTATGATTCCAGCGTATATCATATTATGTGATAGAGTTCCACCCCTACAGTAACTCGCTCCTCTTCGTGTACTCAGAAAGGTTAAGTAGGAAAGAATGCAGGAAGGGCGAAAATACAGGAAGTGAAGAGGAAGTAATCTGTGTAGTGGCCTATAGTGCGGGGGGGATATTTGATGAGTGACAGATTGGATGCCAGCGAGTAATGAGGGAAAGTGTCCCAGACTGCCAGTGCCATTGTTTGGCTGTGTGACGGCTTCAGTGCCCCAAGGTGTGCCAACGACACTGCCGCTTTTCACCTCCGATCAACAGTGTATCCCTCTGCCTTTCAGTGTGGCACAACCCATATGGGGTGATGAGACTTGACATGTCCGTGTTATGCTGGCATGTCACTTGTTTATCGCATGTAGTGCGCTCGTTAGTTTACTCAAAGTCTGTTTGTATAATTGGGAGTGTTATAGAGCAGTGCAATGGACAGATGAAAATGCACCTTTTAAATGCATTTTCCCCAACGTTCGTGGAGGTCGCATTCACGGTAAATGCTGCACGTCAGCTCAAGCCTGCTCTATAATGCGGCTTGGATTTAAATGTTCGACTGTGTTAGCATACTGGCTACCTCATTGGCTATTTTACTGGCTAATATTGTTTGTGGCATAGGTTTACGATAAATTGACACCTTTTACTTACTTTAATGGTTACATTTAGGATTGGGGTGACCATGTAATGAGGAGAACCATTGAAGGAAATTATGGTTAGACTAAATGGCGCCGGAGGAGATGGCTGCCGTTTTACGTGCTCCTAACCAATTGTGCTATTATTGTGTTTTTTCACGTTATTTGTAATTTATTTTGTACATAATGTTTCTGCCACCGTCTCTTACGACCGAAAATAGCTTCTGGATATCAGGACAGCGATTACTCACCTCGTACTGGACGAATACTTTTTCTTTAACGAGTCGGACGTGAAGGATTTACTTCAGACACCCATCAAGGCCCAAATCCCCGTCATTCACATGAAGAAGAGACAGAGATATCGGGGACGTAGGTCAGGGTGCCTTGTAAGGATCCGACAGCGAGTTGGTAATCTGCCTCTACAATCAGTCCTATTAGCCAACGTACAATCATTGGATAATAAAATGGATGAGCTCCGATCAAGAATATCCTACCAGCGGGACATTAAAAATGGTAATATCTTATGTTTCACCGAGTCGTGGCTGAACGACGACATGGATAACATACAGCTGGCGGGGTTTTCGGTGCATCGGCAAGATAGAACAGCTGCCTCTGGTAAGACAAGGGGTGGTGGTCTGTGTATATTTGTAAATAACAGCTGGTGCACAAAATCTTATATTAAGGAAGTCTCAAGGTTTTGCTCGCCTGAGGTAGAGTATCTCATGATAAGCTGTGGATCACAATATTTACCAAGAGAGATTTAATCTATATTTTTCATACTGTCTATTTACCACAACAAACCGATGCTGGCACTAAGACAGCACTCAACGAGCTGTATAAGGCCATAAACAAACAAGAAAATGGTCATCCAGAGGCGGCGCTCCTAGTGGCCGGGGACTTTAATGCAGGGAAACTTATATCTGTTTTACCGCATTTCTACCAGCATGTTAAATGTGCAACCAGAGGGGAAAAAAACTCTAGACCACCTTTACTCCACTCTCATCGACGGGGCTGTAGTGGAGCAGGTTGAGAGCTTCAAGTTCCTTGGTGTCCACATCACCAACAAACTATCATGGTCCAAACACACCAAGACAGTGGTGATTTACATTTACGTCATTTAGCAGACACTCTTATCCAGAGCGACTTACAGATAGTGAGTGCATACATTTTCATACTGGTCCCCCGTGGGAATCGAACCCACAACCCTGGCGTTGCAAAAGCCATGCTCTACCAACTGAGCTACAGCCCTGCCGGTCATTCCCTCCCCTACCCTGGGCCAATTGTGCGCCGCCCCATGGGTCTCCCGGTCACGTCCGGCTACGACCGAGCCTGGATTCGAACCAGGATCTCTAGTGGCACAGCTAGCACTGCGATGCAGTGCCTTAGACCACTGCGCCACTCAGGAGATTGGATTTGAAATTAAAATTAAAATTGAATGGAATTGAGGGTGACTAGTATAATACATTTTGGCAAGGAGAGACCTGAACTGGAACTGAAATTAAATGTAAATTAACCTTCTGATTGTAACATAACATATTGGAAAATTGAAATATTGAAATGCGTCACACACATGAAATGACTGCTGATCCTGCCTTCTGTCACGGTGCTGTGTATGGGTGTGGTGTGGAATCAGGCGCAGGCAGCAGAGGGTAAGTCCAACAAGACTTTACTAAGCACGAAAAGTAATCCAAAACAGCCCGGAGGCAAAAGACGCACACAGGCGTAAATACAAGCGCACACACAGGTGCGTAAATCTCTCCTCACACAACAAGGAGGAAGCTCAGGGAAAAATAGCGTACCGACACGGGTAGCGCAACCACGACACGAACAATCACACACAACACAAACCTAACAACAAGGAAACTAAATAGGGTGCTAAATGAGACCTAACACAAAACAGGTGTGACTAACAGACAAAACCAAACAAACACGAAACATTGAGCGGTGGCAGCTAGAACTCCGGAGACGACGACCGGCGAAACCTGCCCGAACAAGGAGGAGGAGCCGCCTCGGCCGAAACCGTGACAGTACCCCCCCCTTGACGGCCTCGGGGACGACCAGGGGGACGCGGAGCAGGGCGCGTAGGATGACCACGATGGAATTCGGTCATCAGGGACGGATCCAGAATGTCCCTCCTTGGCACCCAGCACCGCTCCTCCGGACCGTACCCCTCCCACTCCACGAGATATTGGAGACCCCCCATCCGGCGTCTCGAATCCAGGATGGTCCGAACCGTGTACGCCGGAGCCCCCTCGATGTCCAACGGGGGCGGAGGAGTCTCCTCAATCTCAAAGTCCTGGAGTGGACCAGCTACCACCGGCCTGAGGAGAGACACATGGAACGAGGGGTTAATATTCTTGTAATCAATAGGTAGTTCTAACCTGTAACTCACCTCGTTCAATCTCCTCAGGACTTTAAAAGGCCCCACAAACCGCCGACCCAGCTTCCGGCAGGGCAGGCGGAGGGGCAGGTTTCTGGTTGAGAGCCAGACTCAATCTCCAGGTGCGTACACTGGCCCCTCACTGCGGTGTAGGTCGGCGCTCGTCTTCTGTCGACGTATGGCACGCTGCAGATGGATGTGTGCAGCGTCCCACGTCTCCTCCGAGCGCCGCACCCACTCATCCACAGCGGGGGCCTCGATCTGGCTCTCATGCCATGGTGCCAGAACCGGCTGGTACCCTAATACACACTGAAAAGGGGTTAGTTGGGTGGAGGAGTGGCGGAGAGAGTTCTGTGCCATTTCGGCCCAGGGCACATATCTCGCCCACTCCTCCGGCCGGCCCTGACAATATGACCTCAGAAACCTACCCACATCCTGGTTGACTCGTTCAACCTGCCCATTACTCTCCGGGTGGTAACCCGAGGTAAGGCTCACCGAGACCCCCAAACGTTCCATAAATGCTCTCCAGACTCTGGAGGTAAACTGGGGGCCTCGATCGGACACTATATCCTCGGGCACCCCGTAATGCCGGAAGACGTGAGTAAATAGAGCCTCAGCGGTCTGTAGGGCCGTAGGAAGACCCGGCATGGGAAGGAGACGACAGGCCTTCGAGAACCGATCCACAACGACCAGGATGGTGGTATTCCCCTGGGAGGAGGGAAGATCGGTAACAAAATCCACCGAGAGGTGAGACCAGGGTCGTTGTGGAACGGGCAGGGGCTGTAATTTACCCCTGGGCAAGTGTCTGGGCGCCTTACACTGGGCACATACTGAGCAGGAGGAGACATAAACCCTCACATCCCTGGCTAACGTTGGCCACCAGTACTTCGTACTAAGGCAGTGCACCGTCCGGCCAATACCCGGATGTCCAGAGGAGGGGGACGTGTGAGCCCAATAAATCAGCCGATCCCGGACCTCGAGCGGGACGTACACCCGACCCACCGGACACTGTGGAGGACTAGGCTCGGTGCGTAACGCCCGCTCGATCTCCGCATCGACCTCCCACACCACCGGTGCCACCAGACAAGACTCCGGTAGTATGGGAATGGACTCCACGCACCTCTCCTCCGTGTCATACCGACGGGACAGAGCATCTGCCTTCCCGTTCTGGGACCCAGGGATGTAAGTGATCTTGAACACAAACCGGGCGAGAAACATAGTCCATCGAGCCTGGCGAGGATTCAGTCTCCTAGCTGCCCGAATGTACTCCAGGTTACGATGGTCGGTCAGAATGAGGAAAGGGTGCTGAGCCCCCTCAAGCCAATGCCTCCACACCTTTAGGGCCTGTACTACGGCTAACAGCTCCCTGTCCCCTACGTCATAATTCCGCTCCGCCGGACTGAGCTTCTTAGAATAAAAAGCACAGGGGCGGAGCTTAGGTGGTGTACCGGATCGTTGAGAAAGAACTGCCCCGATACCGGCCTCAGACGCGTCCACCTCAACTTGGAAGGGTAAAGTGGGATCCGAATGAGACTGCACTTGTGAAGGTGGTAAATGACCTTTTAATGGCGTCAGACCGAGGCTCTGCATCTGTCCTCGTGCTACTAGACCTTAGTGCTGCCTTTGACACCATCGATCACCACATTCTTTTGGAGAGACTGGAAACCCAAATTGGTCTACACGGACAAGTTCTGGCCTGGTTTAGATCTTACCTGTCGGAAAGATATCAGTTTGTCTCTGTGAATGGTCTGTCCTCCGACAAATCAACTGTACATTTCGGTGTTCCTCAAGGTTCCGTTTTAGGACCACTATTGTTTTCACTATATATTTTACCTCTTGGGGATGTTATTCGAAAACATAATGTTAACTTTCACTGCTATGCGGATGACACACAGCTGTACATTTCAATGAAACATGGTGAAGCCCCAAAATTGCCCTCGCTAGAAGCCTGTGTTTCAGACATAAGGAAGTGGATGGCTGAAAACTTTTTACTTTTAAACTCGGACAAAACAGAGATGCTTGTTCTAGGTCCCAAGAAACAAAGAGATCTTCTGTTAAATCTGACAATTCATCTTGATGGTTGTAAAGTCGTCTCAAATAAAACTGTGAAGGACCTCGGCGTTACTCTTGACCCTGATCTCTCTTTTGACGAACATATCAAGACTGTTTCAAGGACAGCTTTTTTCCATCTACGTAACATTGCAAAAATCAGAAATGTTCTGTCCAAAAATGATGCAGAAAAATTAATCCATGCATTTGTTACTTCTAGGTTAGACTACTGCAATGCTCTATTTTCCGGCTACCCGGATAAAGCACTAAATAAACTTCAGTTAGTGCTAAATACGGCTGCTAGAATCCTGACTAGAACCAAGAAATTTGATCATATTACTCCAGTGCTAGCTTCCCTACACTGGCTTCCTGTTAAGGCAAGGGCTGATTTCAAGGTTTTACTGTTAACCTATAAAGCGTTACATGGGCTTGCTCCTACCTATCTTTCCGAGTTGGTCCTGCCGTACATACCAATACGTACGCTACGGTCACAAGACGCAGGCCTCCTAATTGTCCCTAGAATTTCTAAGCAAACAGCGGGAGGCAGGGCTTTCTCCTATAGATCTCCATTTTTATGGAACAGTCTGCCTACCCATGTGAGAGACGCAGACTCGGTCTCAACCTTTAAGTCTTTACTGAAGACTTATCTCTTCAGTAGGTCATATGATTGAGTGTAGTCTGGCCCAGGAGTGTGAAGGTGAACGGAAAGGCTCTGGAGCAACGAACAGCCCTTGCTGTCTCTGCCAGGCCGGTTCCCCTCTCCACTGGGGTTCTCTGCCTCTAACCCTGTTGCAGGGGCTGAGTCACTGGCTTGCTGGTGCTCTTTCATGCCGTCCCTGGGAGGGGTGCGTCACTTGAGTGGGTTGAGTTACTGGCGTGATCTTCCTGTCTGGGTTGGCGCCCCCCCCCCTTGGTTTGTGCTGTGGTGGAGACCTCTGTGGGCTATACTCGGCCTTGTCTCAGGATTGTAAGTTGGTGGTTGAGGATATCCCTCTAGTGGTGCGGGGGCTGTGCTTTGGCAGAGTGGGTGGGGTTATATCCTTCCTGTTTGGCCCTGTCCGGGGTTTCTTCGGATGGGGCCACAGTGTCTCCGGGACCGCTCCTGTCTCAGCCTCCAGTATTTATGCTGCAGTAGTTTATGTGTCGGGGGCTGGGGTTAGTTGGTTATACCTGGAGTACTTCTCCTGTCTTATCCAGTGTCCTGTGTGAATTTAAGTATGCTCTCTCTAATTCTCTCGTTCTCTCTTTCTCTCTGAGAACCTGAGCCCTAGGACCATACGTCAGGACTACCGGGCATGATGACACCTTGCTGTCCCCAGTCCGCCTGGCCTTGCTGCTATTCCAGTTTCAACTGTTCTGCCTGCGGTTACGAAACCCCTACCTGTCCCAGACCTGCTGTTTTCAACTCTTAATGATCGGCTATGAAAAGCCAACTGAGAGACCTGAGCCCTAGGACCATACGTCGGGACTACCGGCCGTGGTGACTCCTTGCTGTCCCCAGTCCGCCTGGCCTTGCTGCTATTCCAGTTTCAACTGTTCTGCCTGCGGTTATGGAACCCCTACCTGTCCCAGACCTGCTGTTTTCAACTCTTAATGATCGGCTATGAAAAGCCAACTGAGATTTATTCCTGATTATTATTTGACCATGCTTGTCACTTATGAACATTTTTGAACATCTTGGCATGGTTCTGTTATAATCTTCACCCGGCACAGCCAGAAGAGGACTGGCCACCCCTCATAGCCTGGTTCCTCTCTAGGTTTCTTCCTAGGTTTTCGCCTTTCTAGGGAGTTTTTCCTAGCCACCGTGCTTCTACACCTGCATTACTAGCTGTTTGGGGTTTTAGGCTGGGTTTCTGTACAGCACTTCGAGATATTAGCTGATGTAAGAAGGGCTATATAAAATAAAATTGATTGATTGATTGATTGATCCGGGTGCGCCAACACCGGGGCCGAGGTAAACAGGTCCTTCAGTCTCCCAAAGGCCCTGTCCGCCTCAGCTGACCACTGCAAGCGCACCGGACCCCCCTTCAGAAGAGACGTTATGGGAGCTGCCACCTGTCCAAAACCCCGGATAAACCTCCGGTAGTAATTCGCAAAACCCAAGAACCGCTGCACCTCTTTAACCGTAGTTGGGGTTTGCCAATTACGCACGGCGGACACTCGGTCCACCTCCATTCTCACCCCTGACGCAGACAACTGGTAACCCAAAAAGGAAACTGACTCCTGGAAGAACAGACATTTCTCAGCTTTGACATACAGGTCATGCTCCAACAGTCTCCTCAATACCCTGCGCACCAGGGCTACATGCTCGGCCCGAGTAGCACTGTACACAAGAATATCATCTATGTACACCACTACTCCCTGCGCCTGCATGTCCCGGAAAAGTTCGTCTACAAACGATTGGAAGACTGATGGAGCATTCATTAACCCATATGGCATGACGAGATACTCGTAATGGCCGGATGTAGTACTAAATGCTGTCTTCCACTCATCGCCCTCCCTAATGCGCACCAAGTTATATGCGCTCCTGAGATCCAATTTTGTGAAGAACCTTGCCCCGTGTAAGGACTCCGTCATGGTCCCAATCAGAGGAAGTGGATAGCTGTACTTCACCGTCACCTGATTGAGACCGCGGTAATCAATACACGGACGCAAAACTCCATCCTTTTTCTTCACGAAAAAGAAGCTCGAGGACGCGGGAGAAGTGGAGGCCCGTATGTATCCCTGTCTCAGAGACTCGGCAATGTAAGTCTCCATTGCCCTTTTCTCCTCCTGTGACAAAGGATACACATGGCTCCGCGGAAGCGCTGCTCCTGTCTGGAGGTCTATCGCACAATCCCCTTGTCTATGAGGTGGCAACTGTGCCGCTCTGGTCTTACTGAACACGAGCGCCAAATCCTCATACTCAGGAGGAATGTGCAGTGCTGGCATCTGGTTCGGACTCTCCACCGAGGTCGCCCCTACAGAAACACCCAGACATAACCCCTCAC
Source organism: Coregonus clupeaformis (assembly GCF_020615455.1). Lineage (NCBI taxonomy): Eukaryota > Metazoa > Chordata > Actinopteri > Salmoniformes > Salmonidae > Coregonus > Coregonus clupeaformis. Next base: position 68,110,853 of record NC_059208.1, on the reverse strand, counting down.
ACTGAGCAGACCACCCTTTAAGAGCTTTCTCTCACCACGAAATAGTAGGATCATGGGTCATCAACCAGGGAAGCCCCAGTACCACCGGATACGCAGGAGAGTCGATAAGATAGAGTTGAATCGTCTCCTCATGACCCCCCTGCGTCATCATCCTAAGTGGCGCTGTGACCTCCCCAATCAACCCAGATCCTAACGGACGACTATCTAGGGCATGTACAGGAAAGGGTTTGTCGACTGGAAGGAGGGGAATCCCTAACTTAACACAGAATCTCCGGTCTACAAAATTCCCAGCTGCGCCTGAATCGACTAGCGCCTTATGCTGGGACCGAGGTGCAACCTGTGGGAAACAAACAGGTAAGGTAATGTGAACGACAGAAAGCTCTGGGTAAGTAGGGCGCCTACTCACCTGGGTGGACTCCCCCACTGTACGACCTGCTCTCTCCCTCACCAGGGGACCCTCCCCAGCACCTAGCCGCGGTGTGCCCTCCGCGCCCACACTTGGTGCAGGAGACTGCCCCCCTCGGGCTCCTACCTCCTCTCCCTCTAGCGCCAGCACCTCCAAGCTCCATCGGACACTGCTCGGAGGCGCTGGAGGGTGGAATGGGGGACCCCCACCTGGGACGTCCGCGGGTCGCCAGCAGGTTGTCCAGTCGGATGGCCATGTCCACCAGCTGGTCAAATGTTAGTGTACTGTCCCTGCAGGCTAACTCCCTGCGGACGTCCTCCCGAAGGCTACATCGGAAGTGGTCTATGAGGGCCCTCTCATTCCACCCCGCATCAGCCGCTAGAGTCCGGAACTCCAGCGCGAACGCCTGAGCGCTCCTCATCCCCTGTCGGAGGTGGAATAGACGTTCCCCCGCCGCTCTCCCCTCTGGTGGATGGTCGAAGACCGCACGGAAGCGACGGGAGAACTCCGCATAGGTGACGGTGGCGGCGTCTATTCCCCTCCACTCGGCGTTGGCCCACTCCAACGCCTTGCCGGTGAGACAGGAGATGAGGGCGGAAACGCTCTCGTATCCCGAGGGCGCCGGGTGTATGGTGGCAATGTAGAGCTCCACTTGTAGGAGGAACCCCTGACACCCGGCAGCGGTGCCGTCGTACGCCCTCGGGAGCGAGAGCCGAATCCCACTGGGTTCCGGTCGATGGACGGGCTGGTTGTCCGGTGGTGAAGGTGATGGTGCGATAGGTGGGGCTATGGGAACCCCGCTGGTCCCCCATCGACGAAGGGTGTCCATGACGCCCTCCAAGGCGTGCCCGATACGGTTGATCCGGTGCTCGTGTCCAAGGAGACGCTCCTCCATGGGGTCGACGGGTGCTCCTGCTGATTCCATCTAATGGTGTGTGATTCTGTCACGGTGCTGTGTATGGGTGTGGTGTGGAATCAGGCGCAGGCAGCAGAGGGTAAGTCCAACAAGACTTTACTAAGCATGAAAAGTAATCCAAAACAGCCCAGAGGCAAAAGACGCACACAGGCGTAAATACAAGCGCACACACAGGTGCGTAAATCTCTCCTCACACAACAAGGAGGAAGCTCAGGGAAAAATAGCGTACCGACACGGGTAGCGCAACCACGACACGAACAATCACACACAACACAAACCTAACAACAAGGAAACTAAATAGGGTGCTAAATGAGACCTAACACAAAACAGGTGTGACTAACAGACAAAACCAAACAAACACGAAACATCGAGCGGTGGCAGCTAGAACTCCGGAGACGACGACCGGCGAAACCTGCCCGAACAAGGAGGAGGAGCCGCCTCGGCCGAAACCGTGACACCTTCTCTATGGTACATCTGTACCCATAGCAGTTTGATTGACAGGCGTAGTCATACGCCAATCAACTGCCAGCATGGATTTGGAGTTATGATTAGGGTTTGCAGTTGGACACACTAGCACAATACTGGAAACCACTTTCCTAAAAGTTTTGCTATCTAGTTTACATCCTCCTCTTCTGTCCTCTATCTATCTGGAAGGTATTGGCCTGGTTTCAATCATGAAATAACTTGTTGCAACACTCCAGTGCCCTCCAGTGATTCAATGCAAGCAAATTGAGGCATCAGTGCTTTTTGTGCAGGGGTTGTACTTTGTCCACTTTACTTCACCATATAATACATTCCAAAGAAAATTAGACTATATGATAGATTCATTTAATTTGGGGTTTCACCGTAACTGGTATTCAAACCCGGGTAACACTGTTGGATAGTCAAGTATCTATAGATTGACTATCAAAATAAAGTGTTGCCAAAATTCACATAACAACTGTAGAGATGTTGATAAGGCCAAGATATCCACAAGCACCTGTCACGGTTTCGGCCGAGGCTGCTCCTCCTCCTTGTTCGGGCAGGCTTCGGCGGTCGTCGTCCCGGAGTACTAGCTGCCACCGTTCGATGTTTCATGTTTGTTTGGTTTTGTCTGTTTGTACACCTGTCCCTTGTTAGTGTTTGATTTGGTTGCCTATTTAGTTTTCGTGTGTGGGGGCAGGTGTTATGTGGTATTGTTTATTGTCAAGCTGTTGCTCTTTTGGATTACTCTCGTGTTTGTTGTTTTCCGAGAGTCCGCACTGTGTGCGCTATCTTCATTTTACGCACTGTGTGTGTTGTGCGTAATTTGTATTTTGCCTCCCGGTTGGGTTGGCTGTTCGCCTGTTTGGTGCTGCATTTTGTTAACTAAAGTCTGTTGACGAACGCCCGTGTTTCCTGCGCTTGATTTCCTCACCGCATCTACACTCAGCTACTGACAGAATACCACATCACATCATGGAGTCAGCAGGAGCACCCGCGCCCGACAGAGGTCATGGAGGACCGTCTTCGTGGACAGGAGGACCGGATTAACCAGATCGGTCACGCCTTGGATCGGGTGATGAACACTCTCCACCGATGGGAAAGCAGCGGGGTACCCACGCCCCCACCTACCGGACCATCCCCATCGGTCAGTCCTCCTGTCCACATTCCGGAACCCAGTGGGATTCGGCTCTCGCTCCCGAGGGCGTACGACGGCTCCGCTGCCGGGTGTCAAGGGTTCCTGCTACAGGTGGAGCTCTACCTCGCCACCGTACACCCGGCGCCCTCGGGACACGAGCGTCTCCGCCCTCATCTCCTGTCTCACCGGCAAGGCGTTGGAGTGGGCCAACGCCGAATGGAGGAGAATGGACGCCGCTACCATCACCTATGCGGAGTTCTCCCGCCGCTTCCGGGCCGTGTTCGACCATCCACCAGAAGGGAAGGCGGCGGGGGAGCGTCTGTTCTTCCTCCGACAGGGGATGAGGAGCGCACAGGATTTTGCCCTGGAGTTCCGGACTCTAGCGGCAGATGCAGGGTGGAATGAGCGGGCCCTCATAGACCACTTCCGTTGTAGCCTCCGGGAGGACGTCCAAAGAGAGTTGGCGTGCAGGGATACCATGTTGACGTTTGACCAACTCGTCGACATGGCCATTCGGTTGGACACCCTGCTCGCCACCCGTGGACGTCCCGGATGGGGGTCGCCCATTTCACCCTCCAGCACCTCCGAGCCGAGCCCTATGGAGCTCGGAGGTGCTGGCGCTAGAGAAAGGAGGAGTAGGAACCCGAGGGGGGCCGTCCCCTGCACCAACTGTGGCCGTGGAGGGCACACCGCGGCTAGGTGTTGGGGAAGGTCCCCGGTGGAGGTGAAGGCAGGCCACGCATTGGGGAGTCCTCCCAGGTGAGTAGGCGCCCTACTTACCCAGAGCTTTCTGTCGTTCACATAACCTTGCCTGTTTGTTTTCCACAGGTAGCACCTCGTTCCCAGCATAAGGCGCCAGTCGATTCAGGCGCAGCTGGGAACTTTGTAGATCGCCAGTTCTGTGTAGAATTAGGGATTCCTCTCCTTCCCGTTGATAAGCCTTTCCCTGTACATGCCCTAGATAGCCGTCCGTTAGGATCTGGGTTGATTAGGGAGGTCACAGCGCCCCTTAAGATGGAGGCGCAGGGGGGTCATGAGGAGACGATTCAGTTCTATCTGATTGACTCTCCTGCGTATCCGGTGGTGCTGGGGCTTCCCTGGTTGATTACCCATGACCCTACTATTTCGTGGCAAGAGAAGGCTCTTAAAGGGTGGTCTGCTCAGTGTGAGGGGCTGTGTCTGGGTGTTTCCATAGGGGCGACCTCGGTGGAAAGTCTGAATCTAATGCCTGCACTGCATATTCCCCCCGAGTATGAGGATTTGACACTGGTGTTTAGTAAGACTAGGGCGGCGCAGCTGCCGCCTCATAGACGGGGGGATTGTGCGATAGATCTCCAGTTAGGAGCAGCCCTCCCGCGGAGCCATGTGTATCCCTTGTCTCAAGAGGAGAGGAAGGCGATGGAAACTTACATCGCTGAGTCTCTGAGACAGGGATACATACGGGCCTCCACTTCACCCGCTTCCTCGAGCTTCTTTTTTGTGAAGAAAAAGGATGGAGGTCTGCGCCCGTGTATTGATTACCGCAGTCTCAATCAGATTACGGTGAAGTACAGCTATCCACTTCCTCTGATTGCGACTATGACGGAATCATTACACGGTGCTCAGTTCTTCACAAAATTGGATCTCAGGAGCGCATATAACTTGGTGCGCATTAGAGAGGGCGATGAATGGAAGACAGCGTTTGCACGACCTCCGGTCATTACGAGTATCTCGTCATGCCATATGGGTTAATGAATGCTCCCTCAGTCTTCCAATCCTTCGTCGATGAGATTTTCCGGGACATGCAGGGGCAGGGAGTAGTCGTGTACATAGACGATATTCTGGTGTACAGTTCTACCCGAGCAGAGCATGTAGCCCTGGTGCGCCAAGTGTTGAGGAGGCTGTTGGAGCATGACCTATATGTCAAGGCAGAGAAATGTCTGTTCTTTCAGAAGTCGGTCTCCTTTTTGGGTTATCAGTTGTCTGCGTCAGGGGGTGAAGATGGAGGTTGACCGGGTGTCAGCTGTGCGTAATTGGCAAACCCCAACCACTGTGAAAGAGGTGCAACAGTTCTTGGGTTTTGCGAATTACTACCGGAGGTTTATCCGGGGTTTTTGGACAGATGGCAGCTCCCATAACGTCTCTGTTGAAGGGGGGTCCGGTGCGCTTGCGGTGGTCAGCTGAGGCGGACAGGGCTTTTGGGAGACTGAAGGGACCTGTTTACCTCGGCGCCGGTGTTGGCGCATCCGGATCCCGCTTTACCATTCCAGGTAGAGGTAGACGCGTCCGAGGCCGGTATTGGGGCCGTTCTCTCACAACGGTCTGGCACACCACCTAAAGTCCGCCCCCTGTGCTTTTTATTCTAAGAAGCTCAGTCCGGCGGAGCGGAATTATGACGTAGGGGACAGGGAGCTGTTAGCCGTGGTACAGGCCCTAAAGGTGTGGAGGCATTGGCTTGAGGGGGCTCAACACCCTTTCCTCATTTTGACTGACCACCGTAACCTGGAATACATCCGGGCAGCTAGGAGACTGAATCCTCGCCAGGCCCGCTGGACTATGTTTCTAGCCCGGTTTGTGTTTAAAATCACTTACCTTCCTGGGTCCCAGAACGGGAAGGCAGATGCCCTGTCTCGGTGGTATGACACGGAGGAGAGGTCCGTTGAGCCCACTCCCATACTACCAAAGTCTTGTCTGGTTGCACCGGTGGTATGGGAGGTCGATGCAGAGATCGAGCGGGCGTTACGCACCGACCCAAGTCCTCCACAGTGTCCAGTGGGTCGGACGTGCGTTCCACTCGAGTGCCGCGATCGCCTCATTTATTGGGCTCATACGTCCCCCTCCTCTGGACATCCAGGTATCGGCCGGACAGTTCACTGCCTTAGCACTAAGTACTGGTGGCCAACGTTAGCCAGGGATGTGAGGATTTATGTCTCCTCCTGTTCGGTGTGTGCCCAGTGTAAGGCGCCCAGACATTTGCCCAGGGGTAAGCTACAACCCCTGCCCGTTCCACAACGACCCTGGTCCCACCTCTCGGTGGATTTTGTTACAGACCTTCCCCCCTCATAGGGGAATACTACCATCCTGGTCGTTGTGGATCGGTTCTCGAAGGCCTGTCGTCTCCTTCCCATGCCGGGTCTCCCTACTGCCCTACAGACCGCTGAGGCTCTGTTTACCCATGTCTTCCGGCATTACGGGGTACCCGAGGATATAGTGTCTGATCGAGGCCCCCAGTTCACCTCCAGAGTGTGGAGAGCGTTTATGGAACGGTTGGGGGTTTCGGTGAGCCTTACCTCGGGTTACCACCCAGAGAGTAATGGGCAGGTTGAACGTGTCAACCAGGATGTGGGTAGGTTTCTGAGGTCTTATTGCCAGGGCCGGCCGGAGGAGTGGGCGAGATACGTTCCGTGGGCCGAGATGGCACAGAACTCTCTCCGCCACTCCTCCACCCAACTAACCCCTTTCCAGTGTGTGTTAGGGTACCAGCCGGTTCTGGCACCTTGGCACGAGAGCCAGATTGAGGCCCCTGCGGTGGATGAGTGGGTGCGGCGCTCGGAGGAGACATGGAACGCTGCCCACGTTCATCTGCAGCGGGCCATCCGTCGGCATAAGACGAGCGCCGATCTCCACCGCAGTGAGGGGCCTGTGTACGCACCTGGAGATGGAGTCTGGCTCTCGACCAGAAACCTGCCCCTCCGCCTGCCCTGCCGGAAGCTGGGTCGGCGGTTTGTGGGGGCCATTCAAAGTCCTGAGGAGGTTGAACGAGGTGTGTTACAGGTTAGAACTGCCTATTGATTACAGGAATATTAACCCCCTTGTTCCATGTGTCTCTCCTCAGGCCGGTGGTAGCTGGTCCACTCCAGGACTATGAGATAGAAGAGACTCCTCCGCCCCCGTTGGACATCGAGGGGCTCCGGCGTACACTGTGAGGTCCATCCTTGATTCGAGACGCCGGATGGGGGTCTCCAATATCTCGTGGAGTGGGAGGGTACGGCCCGGAGGAGCGGTGCTGGGTGCCGAGGAGGGACATATTAGACCTGTCCCTGCTGACCGAGTTCCATCGGGGTCATCCTACGCGCCCTGCTCCGCGTCGTCCTGGTCGACCCCGAGGCCGGGATCGGCGCACGGCTGGAGCCGCGCGTCAAGGAGGGGGGGGGGGTACTGTCACGGTTTCGGCCGAGGCTGCTCCTCCTCCTTGTTCGGGCAGGCTTCGGCGGTCGTCGTCCCCGGAGTACTAGCTGCCACCGTTCGATGTTTCATGTTTGTTTGGTTTTGTCTGTTTGTACACCTGTCCCTTGTTAGTGTTTGATTTGGTTGCCTATTTAGTTTTCGTGTGTGGGGGCAGGTGTTATGTGGTATTGTTTATTGTCAAGCTGTTGCTCTTTTGGATTACTCTCGTGTTTGTTGTTTTCCGAGAGTCCGCACTGTGTGCGCTATCTTCATTTTACGCACTGTGTGTGTTGTGCGTAATTTGTATTTTGCCTCCCGGTTGGGTTGGCTGTTCGCCTGTTTGGTGCTGCATTTTGTTAACTAAAGTCTGTTGACGAACGCCCGTGTTTCCTGCGCTTGATTTCCTCACCGCATCTACACTCAGCTACTGACAGCACCACAGCTTTCCTTGGAACACACAGACATTTGTTTATCTAAACCAACCACATTAAGACACACAGATCACATTGATATGATCATGCGAAATAACATCATGCTGGGTATCAAAAATATTGTTTGCTGAATGCCGCCACTGCAGTAAGCCAATGGCATGCCTCAAGCACTGCCACAAATCATTAGTAAGGCACTCAAATGTTTGGGTTACGGTAGACTAGGGCAAGAGAGGGTTGGGCATATCATCCACATGAAATACAATATTCATCCACCTTCTCACAGAGGTTCTATAGGAGTAGATAGCAATTGCCCCTGATCACTGATACGAGGTCAGATATTCTTTCATTCCCATATTGGTGAGGATTGGGGTTAGGGTAACCTGATCCTAGATCTGTGGTTTTAGGGAAACTTCTATGTCTTGTTGTTCTATAATAACCACAGAAGCTAGTGCTTAATGCTTTTGCTATGGCTAGTGGCTAACGCTACGGTACAATGGTCAAAAGTCATATCCAACTCCATCTGCCAATCACAGAAAGCCAAACCTCCGATATGATAAATGTCTGCTGTCACCATCCCTCATTACTGATTCCGCAACACAAAATGAGCCTGATGCACACTGATAAGTATCTAAAATGGTTTCTAGCCCTCGGGCTAACGAAATGATGAGCGCTATCAAATATCAGACACTCCTGCCTAGGCATTAGGGCCCATATCTGCCATGCAGCTTTGATCACTTGGCAACAAAGTGTGCGCTTCTTTCTATACACATTCATCCACCCACCCCTGACAGACATCTACAAACAGACAGGGATGTGAGTGCTGACAGGGTCGATGGAGACATTGAAAAAATTGTGGTTGTTTTGAGGAAGAGACACTTTTGTTAGAGCTTGCTCTGTTTGTTGGTTATAAGTAATGCAGTACTTCAAATATGAGATATGTGTTGGTATTCATGAGGAGACAAGGGTAGTACTTGAATGACTGTGGTAGTTTTTGAATAAGAGCATTGTGACATTTCATAACAGATTATGCAGCGATAAATTGGGGACCTTTCTAGTCTCCGAAAGGTTCTCAAACATTTGCTAAAAGAGCCCCTGCAGGGGCCTCCCGAGTGGCGCAGAAAGTCTAAGGCACTGCATCACAGTGCTAGAGGCGTCACTACAGATCTGGGTTCGATCCCGGGCTGTGTCGCAGCCGGCCGCGACCGGGAGACCCATGAGGCGGCGCACAATTGGCCCAGCGTCATCTGGGTTAGGGGAGGGTCTGGTCGGCCGGGATGTCCTTGTCCCATCGAGCTCTAGCAACTCCTGTGGCGGGCCGGGCGCATGCACGCTGACATGGTCGCCATTTGCATGGTGCTTCCTCCGACACATTGGTGCGGCTGTCTTCCGGGTTAAGCGAGCAGTGTGTCAAGAAGCAGTACGGCTTGGCAGGGTCGTGTTTCGGAGGATGCATGGCTCTCGACCTTTGCCTCTCCCAAATCCGTAAGGGAGTTGCAGCAATGGGACAAGACTGTAACTACCAATTGGGGAGAAAAAGGGGTAAAAAAAAGAAATGAAAAAAGAGCCCCTGCATCCCTTTGCATCTTGACTGAGTAGTGAGCTCTCTGTTTGAATCTAGAACCTGAACACACTTCCAGACCCACATGGTAAATTCCCTGGCAATCTTCCACACTGTAGTCATCATTTGTCCTCTACCTCATCTGTCCTCTCCTCCGCTCTATCCTATTTCCCTCTCTCCCCTCTCCTTTACCCACATCTGTCCTTCCTTCCCTGCACCTCACTCCTTATTTTCTGTCTTACCTATTTGTCTAGGTCCTCCTCTCCTGTCTTCTCCTTTCTTCTCATTTGTCCTTTCATCTATTTTACATTGACATTTTAGTCATTTAGCAGACACTCTTATCCAGAGCGACTTACAGTGGTGAGTGCATACATTTTCATACTTTTATTTTTTTCCACCTCACTCCTCAGTTTCTACCCTCTTACCTGTTCCTTTATGTCCTCTCTTCTCTCCTTTCCTCGCCTCATCTACTTTCCTCTATTCTTCTTCCTTTCCTCCTCCAATTTCCCTTTTATCACTTCAGTATTTTTCCCTTCTCTCAACGATACACCCCTCTCTCGTCTCTTTATCTCATTGCAGTCATTGAGGCTGCGCTCGACAGTCACCACCTGGCTATTTCCTCGCTAGACTCCAGGAAGGCTGACAGACAGACAGAACGTGTCAGCCTTGTTGAAGGGGAGGGGTCTCTTACTTGACCGCTTGACGCCAACAGTGCTAGTTGGTGTTAGCTTTGGATTTACCTGTAAACTTTATATACTGCACCTCTAAGTCTGGTCAAGAGAGATCAAGGTGAACCATCATGGGATGTCTAAGAAGAACACTGGTATAAAGAAAAAGAGATGAGGGACAAAGAAATAAGAAAGACATGGTTGGAAAGGAGGAAAAAATAGGATGAAGTTTAAGTTTATTGGAATACTCAGGACAGTTCTACACTTATCATTTTATATGATTTTGATTAACGATTAAAATACATGGGTCATTACAAGGGAGAGAGAGAGGGTGGGTGGGGGAAGAGAGACCCACCCAGGCTCTAGTGAGTGGAAGGGTTTATTATTCTCCCAAGCACTCAATCAAACATTGGCCCCATCACCGGGAACAGAGTCATGCTAGAGAATCATCCTGGGGCTTTTCTCTCTCTCTCCCCCTCCCATCCAGTGTGAGTGGTATCCATCTGTCAGCTGTCAGTGCCAGCGAGCAATATAGAGTGCTGTCACTTCTTGTCAGCCGGCATTTGTGAGGCCTTTTTGCAGCTGCTGTGTTACACATCCTGACTGAAGGCCAGCACAGGGCCCGGAGGGAGGGAGGGAGGGAGGGAGGGAGGGAGGGGGAAAAGAGGGAGGATAGAGAAGGGAGGAGAAAAGAAAGAGAGCAAGAAGGGGGAGGGAGGAGAGAAAGAAAAAGGAGAAAGAGGATAGAGAAAGGGAGGAATAAAGAACTGGGGAGAGCAAATGTGGTGGAGATGAAAGTGCAAGTGTGAGAGAGAAAGATGGAGGAGAAACAGAAGGAATGAGGAAGAGGAGTGAGACTGTGTGGGGTTAGATGAGTCAGATGATTGCGGGCACTTCACTTGCACTGCTTGAGAGAGAGAGAGAGAGAGAGAGAGAGCGAGCAGACTGCACAAGGAGCCAATCAGAGAACAGGAAGGTGTGTGTGAGCTGTTTACCCAACACTCGTGCCCCATTTCTCACAAGAGCTGCACTCAAGTACAACACAGCTGAGAGGCAAAGTGCCAAAACCAAACGCAGCTCTTGGAAGCAGCAGACCCTCCAAGATTTCAGATCCAAGCGCTGTTATTCATCCAAAGTATCTACTGCGTAGTAATGTTCAGTTAATTCGTCCTCTTAGCACAAACACTCTGAGGTGCTTTAACCTCTGTCACTTTCAGCAAGGTATTCTTCCCCCTACTGTATGCCAGTTTTACACTACTGTTCTGGCCTGGTTACACATCCGTAATAGGAAAATGGGTAACACTTTATTTGGATAGTCCATCGGTAGATGCTATACAGACTATCAGTAACATTTCAACTAACTATCTTAACCCTAGCTCTAACCCTAACCGTAACCTTAGCAAGCAGTTGCTTATCAACAGATAGTTTGTTAATCGAAAATCCAGACTCTCCAAATAAAGTCTGAGCCAGAACAGTATGGTTCAGGTGGGTAAAATGGTGTGAAAGGGTATCTGATAGACACACTCATAACCCAGCTAACAATTCTAGGGAGAGAGAACGTTTTTGTAATGTTACCCGTAATGTTCCCCTGATGTTTACGTGTCCAGTTCTCCTTTAGTTTTGGGTAAATTCTATGTATGTTGGAAAAAACCTAAGAACCTATTTGCCATGTTTTAGCATTAGTTAGGAGAACGTTTGATTAATGTCAAACAGAACTTGCTTTACTAAATGCTTTACTAAATTGTATTGTAACACCGTAATGTATGCCATTTACATGGCAGACACTTATATTCAACGTGACAACAGTCTACATATTTTGGTATATGACCCCAGTAGAAGCTTCAAGCTGTAACCTGAATCCGATTGCAGGCATCGGTTATCAGTCAACCTACCAGGGTATTTACAAACAGAACAGGAACTAAATCATTCACGTGTATACATCTTTACAATTGCGGCAGACATCTGATCTAAAGCAGTATCCACACCCATCGGATGTAGTGATCATAATCTAATAGCCATATCTAGAAAAAACTAAGTTCCAAAGACTGGACATAACATTTCAGATGGGAAATAAAACGGGTGTCCTGAATGTCTGTGGTCACTAAAGATCCCATGGCACTTATCGTAAGAGTAGGGGTGTTAACCCCGATGTACTGGCTAAATTCCCAATCTAGCCCTCATACCATCATGGCAACCTAATCATCCCCCCTCCTAAATAAAAAAGTGTACTGCAGCCGGCTTGGGCCATTGTTTTCTGTTTTTACTAATGACCTTTCACTGACCTTTCACTGACCTTGAATAAAGCCTGTGTGTCTATGTACACTGACGACTCAACAGTATACACGTCGGCTACGATAGTAAAATAAACAACTGACACCCTTAACCAGTCAATTTTAGAATGGGTAACTAGCAGGGAGTACACTCTTAAAGGGAGTGCTTCTAATCTCAGCGTGTTACCTGTATAAAAGACACCTGTCCACAGAAGCAATCAATCTGGGGCCTGGGGCTCCATGCAAGATCTCACCTCGTGGAGTTGCAATAATAATGAGAACGGTGAGGAATCAGCCCAGAACTACACAGGAGGATCTTGTCAATGATCTCAAGGCAGCTGGGACCATAGTCACCAAGAAAACAATTGGTAACACACTACGCCGTGAAGGACTGAAATCCTGCAGCGCCCGCAAGGTCCCCCTGCTCAAGAAAGCACATATACAGGCCCGTCTGAAGTTTGCCAATGAACATCTGAATGATTCAAAGGAGAACTGGGTGAAATTGTTGTGGTCAGATGAGACCAAAATGGAGCTCTTTGGCATCAACTCAACTCGCCGTGTTTGGAGGAGGAGGAATGCTGCCTATGACCCCAACAACACCATCCCCACCATCAAACATGGATGTGGAAACATTATGCTTTGGGGGTGTTTTTCTGCTAAGGGGACAGGACAACTTCACCGCATCAAAGGGACAATGGACGGGGCCATGTACTGTCAAATCTTGGGTGAGAACCTCCTTCCCTCAGCCAGGGCATTGAAAATGGGTCATGGATGGGTATTCCAGCATGACAATGACCCAAAATACACGGCCAAGGCAACAAAGGAGTGGCTCAAGAAGAAGCACATTAAGGTCCTGGAGTGGAGCTGAAGGTTCGAGTTGCCAACGTCAGCCTCGAAACCTTAATGACTTGGAGAAGATCTGCAAGAGGAGTGGGATAAAATCCCTCCTGAGATGTGTGCAAACCTGGTGGCCAACTACAAGAAACGTCTGACCTCTGTGATTGCCAACAAGGGTTTTGCCACCAAGTACTAAGTCATGTTTTGCAGAGGGGTCAAATACTTATTTCCCTCATTAAAATGCAAATCAATTTATAACATTTTTGACATACGTTTTTCTGGATTTTTTTGTTGTTATTCTTTCTCTCACTGTTTAAATAAACCTACCATTAAAGTTATAGACTGATCATTTCTTTGTCAGTGGGCAAACGCACAAAATCAGCAGGGGATCAAATACTTTTTTCCCTCACTGTATATATAAATATGTATGTATATACAGTTGAAGTCGGAAGTTTACATACACTTAGGTTCGGAGTCATTAAAACTTGTTTTTCAACCACTCCACAAATTTCTTTTTATCAAACTATAGTTTTGGCAAGTCGGTTAGGACATCTACTTTGTGCATGACACAAGTAATTTTTCCAACAATTGTTTACAGACAGATTATTTCACTTATAATTCAATGTATCACAATTCCAGTGGGTCAGAGGTTTACATACACTAAGTTGACTGTGCCTTCAAACAGCTTGGAAAATTCCAGAAAACGATATCATGGCTTTAGAAGCTTCTGATAGGCTAATTGACATCATTTGTGTCAATTGGAGGTGTACCTGTGGATGTATTTCAAGGCCTACCTTTAAACTTAGTGCCTCTTTGCTTGACATCATGGGGAAATCAAAAGAAATCAGCCAAGACCTCAGAAAAATTATTGTAGACCTCCACATGTCTGGTTCATCCTTGGGAGCAATTTCCAAATGCCTGAAGGTACCACGTTCATCTGTAAAAACAATAGTACGCAAGTATAAACACCATGGGACCACGCAGCCGTCATACCCCTCAGGAAGGAGACGCGTTCTGTCTCCTAGAGATGAATGTACTTTGGTGCAAAAAGTGCAAATCAATCCCAGAACAACAGCAAAGGACCTTGTGAAGATGCTGGAGGAAACAGGTACAAAAGTATCTATATCCACAGTAAAATGAGTCCTATATGGACATAACCTGAAAGGCCGCTCAGCAAGGAAGAAGCCACTGCTCCAAAACCGCCATAAAAAAGCCAGACTACGGTTTGCAACTGCACATGTGGAGAAAGATCGTACTTTTTGGAGAAATGTCCTCTGGTCTGATGAAAGAAAAATAGAACTGTTTGGCCATAATGACCATTGTTATGTTTGGAGGAAAAAGGGGTTAGCTTGCAAGCCGAAGAACACCATCCCAACCGTGAAGCACGGGGGTGGGAGCATCATGCTGTGGGGGTGCTTTGCTGCAGGAGGGACTGGTGCACTTCACAAAATAGATGGCATCATGAGGAAGGAAATGTATGTGGATATACTGAAGCAACATCTCAAGACATCAGTCAGGAAGTTAAAGCTTGGTCACAAATGGGTCTTCCAAATGGACAATGACCCCAAGCATACTTCCAAAGTTGTGGCAAAATGGCTTAAGGACAACAAAGTCAAGGTATTGGAGTGGCCATCACAAAGCCCTGACCTCAGTCCTATAGAACATTTGTGGGCAGAACTGAAAAAGCGTGTGCGAGCAAGGAGGCCTACAAACCTGACTCCGTTACACCAGCTCTGTCAGGAGGAATGGGCCAAAATTCACCCAACTTATTGTGGGAAGCTTGTGGAAGGCTACCCGAAACGTTTGACCCAAGTTAAACAATTTAAAGGCAATGCTACCAAATACTAATTGAGTGTATGTAAACTTCTGACCCACTGGGAATGTCATGAAAGAAATAAAAGCTTTAACTTCCTGACTGATGTCTTGAGATGTTGCTTCAATATATCCACATCATTTTCCTTCCTCATGATGCCATCTATTTTGTGAAGTGCACCAGTCCCTCCTGCAGCAAAGCACCCACACAGCATGACGCTGCCACCCCCGTGCTTCACGGTTGGGATGTTGTTCTTCGGCTTGCAAGCTAACCCCTTTTTCCTCCAAACATAACGATGGTCATTATGGCCAAACAGTTCTATTTTTGTTTCATCAGACCAGAGGACATTTCTCCAAAAAGTACGATCTTTCTCCCCATGTGCAGTTGCAAACTGTAGTCTGGCTTTTTTATGGCGGTTTTGGAGCAGTGGCTTCTTCCTTGCTGAGCGGCCTTTCAGGTTATGTCCATATAGGACTCGTTTTACTGTGGATATAGATACTTTTGTACTTGTTTCCTCCAGCATCTTCACAAGGTCCTTTGCTGTTGTTCTGGGATTGATTTTGCACCAAAGTATGTTCATCTCTAGGAGACCGAACGCGTCTCCTTCCTGAGCGGTATGACTGCTGCGTGGTCCCATGGTGGTTATACTTGCGTACTATTGTTTGTACAGATGAACGTGGTACCTTCAGGCATTTGGAAATTGCTCCCAAGGATGAACCAGACATGTGGAGGTCTACAATTATTTTTCTGAGGTCTTGGCTGATTTCTTTTGATTTCCCCATGATGTCAAGCAAAGAGGCACTGAGTTTAAAGGTAGGCCTTGAAATACATCCACAGGTACACCTCCAATTGACTCAAATGATGTCAATTAGCCTATCAGAAGCTTCTAAACCCATTATATAATTTTCTGGAATTTTCCAAGCTGTTTAAAGGCACAGTTAACTTAGTGTATGTAAACTTCTGACCCACTGGAATTGTGATACATTGAATTATAAGTGAAATAATCAGTCTGTAAACAATTGTTGGAAAAATTACTTGTGTCATGCACAAAGTAGATGTCCTAACCGACTTGCCAAAACTATAGTTTGTTAAAAAGACATTTGTGGAGTGGTTGAAAGACGAGTTTTAATGACTCCAACCTAAGTGTATGTAAACTTCCGACTTCAACTGTACTTTAATGAGGAAACGTGTCTGGCAGTCGCAAATTGCATAGCGACTGGACTTTTGGGGTCTTGGTTTCTGATGCTACTTCTATGTTCGGATATGCGTGTTTTGAAAGCCCGGCATGTTTTGCTCACATACTATATAAATAAAAAAATGTGTGCTGCCCATTTCAACTTAAATATGTATAGACTGACCTAATTGGTGCTTGTCTTATTTCTATAAATATGGGTGTGGTCCAATATCTATTAGTAAAGGTACGTGGTAGAGCTTATGAGTGTGCGGGCTCTATTTATTTTATACCGAACTGTCTGTTCAAGCAGTTGGCACACAGTTCGGACACTCATCGGCATGCAATCAGAGGTCTCTTCACAGTCCCCAGGTCCAGAACAGAGGCTGGGAAACGCACAGTATTAAATGGAGCCATGACTACATGGAACTCTCTGCCACCCCAGGTAAGCTAGCAATAAATTCAGATTTAAAAAAAACAGATAAAAGAACACCTTACGTCACAACGGGGACTGTGAAGAGACAGACATTTTTATATATTTTGTATTGTATTTTGCACTGTATTATGTACTGTATTATGTAGTCATCTTCTTTTTCTGAAGCGTGAGGCAGAGGCAGGAGATTATGTAGTGTTATGTATATTATATTATGTATTTTATGTATTTTATTTGTTGTTTCCTGTTTGGACCCCAGGAAAAGTAGCCGCTGGAATCCCAATAATATAACATAAAAAACACAACTCTAGTGTTGCTAGTTCAGGCCTTGATAGTGAAACAAGCATTCAGATGAAGAAACAAACAAGCAAAAGAGCACTTGGAAAGGAGGTGGAAACATTCTGAACATTGAGAGTATCTTAATTTATTTGTAATGTATTGTTTAATTGAAAAACACATTTAATATCTTTATTTGTATTATTCATAAAAGTGCATTGTTTAAAGAGTGCATGTATCTATAGGTGCATTATTTAAATAAGCGCTTTCATCAAGAGGCACATACACATCATTCTAGAGCAGAGTGCATTGTTTAAAGAAGTCACCATGGAGATGAAGATGGATGCATTCTTTAAGCAATGTTTCAGAGATCTTGTCATATCCTGAAAATGTTACAAGTGAGTCAGGAAAAAAACCCATTCCAAAATAAGTTGCTAAGAGAATCCCGAGAGACTCTGAGGGCAGACTTAATCCTTAAAGCGAAAGAGAAAATAAAAGGAGACCTTCTGTTCTACACGGATTATCCTAATGCTTGGTACACAGCTCTCCACAAGACCAACAATTAACTTAATGTCAGAAAACAAAACAATGAGGCAACTGTATATTGATTCCACCTCCAAATGTAACATTAATATTTATAATAACGGCACTGTGATGGTTCAAGGTTCAAGGTCTGGATCAATTTGTCCACTACTTCGACCAAATAAAACCTCCTGTTGCTGAACTTCTCCACTGTCACTACCTACAATAGACTCTACTCCCTCTGGGCCCCAGTATGTAGTCCCCAGTGTTCTTCTCCCTCCCTCGCCTAAGCAGACACATCCCTGAGCATGCCTCTCTCACACGTGACACCTGCAGTACCACAGCATCTTATAGAGGAGGAGATCAGCCTGGCGCGTCAGCATAGGGATGAGATACGGGAGCTGCAGTGTGCAATCAAAAATGTTGAGGAGGACAACCAGGCTCTCAGGATGGAAGTATGCAGACTTAGAGAGGAACTGTTCAGCACAGTCAACACCAGCCACATGCAGGACCTGCAGAAGGAGCTACAGTGAGGGAAAAAAGTATTTGATCCCCTGCTGATTTTGTACATTTGCCCACTGACAAAGAAATGATCAGTCTATAATTTTAATGGTAGGTTTATTTGAACATTGAGAGACAGAATAACAACAAAACAATCCAGAAAAACGCATGTCAAAAATGTTATAAATTGATTTGCATTTTAATGAGGGAATTAAGTATTTGACCCCCTCTCAATCAGAAAGATTTCTGGCTCCCAGGTGTCTTTTATACAGGTAACGAGCTGAGATTAGGAGCACACTCTTAAAGGGAGTGCTCCTAATCTCAGCTTGTTACCTGTATAAAAGACACCTGTCCACAGAAGCAATCAATCAATCAGATTCCAAACTCTCCACCATGGCCAAGACCAAAGAGCTCTCCAAGGATGTCAGGGACAAGATTTCAGACCTACACAAGGCTGGAATGGGCTACAAGACCATCGCCAAGCAGCTTGGTGAGAAGGTGACAACAGTTGGTGCGATTATTCGCAAATGGAAGAAACACAAAATAACTGTCAGTCTCCCTCGGCCTGGGGCTCCATGCAAGATCTCACCTCGTGGAGTTGCAATGATCATGAGAACGGTGAGGAATCAGCCCAGAACTACACGGGAGGATCTTGTCAATGATCTCAAGGCAGCTGGGACCATAGTCACCAAGAAAACAATTGGTAACACACTATGCCGTGAAGGACTGAAATCCTGCAGCGCCCGCAAGGTCCCCCTGCTCAAGAAAGCACATATACATGCCCGTCTGAAGTTTGCCAATGAATATCTGAATGATTCAGAGGAAAACTGGCTGAAAGTGTTGTGGTCAGATGAGACCAAAATGGAGCTCTTTGGCATCAACTCAACTCGCCGTGTTTGGAGGAGGAGGAATGCTGCCTATGACCCCAAGAACAACATCCCCACCGTCAAACAGTATAAAAAAAATATATATGTATGCACTCACTAACTGTAAGTCGCTCTGGATAAGAGCGTCTGCTAAATGTAACATGGAGGTGGAAACATTATGCTTTGGGGGTTTTTTCTTCTAAGGGGACAGGACAACTTCACTGCATCAAAGGGACGATGGACGGGGCCATGTACCGTCAAATCTTGGGTGAGAACCTCCTTCCCTCAGCCAGGGCATTGAAAATGGGTCGTGGATGGGTATTCCAGCATGACAATGACCCAAAACACACGGCTAAGGCAACAAAGGAGTGGCTCAAGAAGAAGCACATTAAGGTCCTGGAGTGGCCTAGCCAGTCTCCAGACCTTAATCCCATAGAAAATCTGTGGAGGGAGCTGAAGGTTCGAGTTGCCAAACGTCAGCCTCGAAACCTTAATGACTTGGAGAAGATCTGCAAAGAGGAGTGGGACAAAATCCCTCCTGAGATGTGTGCAAACCTGGTGGCCAACTACAAGAAACGTCTGACCTCTGTGATTGCCAACAAGGGTTTTGCCACCAAGTACTAAGTCATGTTTTGCAGAGGGGTCAAATACTTATTTCCCTCATTAAAATGCAAATCAATTTATACAATTTTTGACATGCGTTTTTCTGGATTTTGTTGTTGTTATTCTGTCTCTCACTGTTCAAATAAATCTACCATTAAAATTCTAAACTGATCATTTCTTTGTCAGTGGGCAAACGTAC
Organism: Coregonus clupeaformis; assembly: GCF_020615455.1. Lineage (NCBI taxonomy): Eukaryota > Metazoa > Chordata > Actinopteri > Salmoniformes > Salmonidae > Coregonus > Coregonus clupeaformis. Next base: position 68,091,637 of record NC_059208.1, on the reverse strand, counting down.
AAAATCAGCAGGGGATCAAATACTTTTTTCCCTCACTGTACATGAGCTAAGGCAGGAATTTCTCATCCAACACCATCCACTCTACAAAGAGTCCCACAAAAACCCAGGACCAAGCCAACAGCTGAATCATAACCCAACCAACACAACCAACCAATACACCAACCCAGCTGACCAACCTCCATCCCCATCTCACGGACTGTAATTACTCCCATCACTCCTGCCATCCTCCACAGACCTGACGAGAAATCAGAAATTATATTAATGATGGACTCCAATGGAAAGTTTACAGTAGATATTAAACTTTTCCCAAATAAAAAGGTGGCAAAGTTATGGTGCCCCACAAGAGTGCAATGGAGCGCTTGATTGTGGCCCAGCTTGGCTCCCCCAGCCATGTCATCATTCACACATGGACCAATTATCTGCTTCCCCAACAGGAGAGGGTGGCCACATCACTAAGGGGAGTGATAGAGCAGGCCTCCACCATCTTCCCCCTTTCGAAGATTGTAATATCTACCCTGCTCCAGAGAAGACATTTCCACTCTGCCACCATCCAGAGGGTAAATGCCTGCCTCTCTCGGGACTGTGTGCTATGGCGCACCATCCCACCCTTAGTCTGGACTATCTTTACGACAATGTACACCTGTACAAACAGACAGTCCCCACCTTCGCCAGGACGTTAAATGATGTTGCTCTGGGTGGCCATTCCACCTCACCCCACAGGAGCAGCAGACCAGCCACCAACTCCCTGAGACAAATCAGATGCTCCTTTAGACCTGCATCCGGTGGCACTTCACAGAGACTGGAGAACAGCCAGCAACGCTGCCCCCCACACCACCCTCCACCACTTCTCTCCCAGGAATTGCATGCAGATACATTGAGCTATGCCCAAGCCTTATGCAGTAACCCACGCAGAGTTTGGAGCACCACACTGCCCTCCACACCACCCACTTCAATTCCCCCTAAAACCTCCCTTCCATGCTACCAGACCAGGCCCGCCTCAGCACAGCTCAACCAGACCATGTCTATCACAGCACATCTCTACCAGACCCTGCCCATCACAGCACAACTCAACCAGACCCGGCCTGCCTCAGCACAGCTTTACCAGACCTGACCCATCGCAGCACTCTACCAGACCAGGCCCACCTCAACTCAGTCCAGCTCTTCACAGCACCAACCACTACCCTAGGGTCTGTATTTAGGGAGTTCCTCCCATTCTTCTCTGCAGTCTGAGGTTCTGAGCGTTCTGGAGCAGGTTTTCATCAAGGATCTCTCTGTACTCTGCTCCGTTCATCGTTCCCTCGATCCTGACTAGTCTCCCAGTCCCTGCCGCTGAAAAACATCCCCACAGCATGATGCTGCCACCACCATGCTTCACCGTAGGGATGGTGCTAGGTTTCCTCCAGACGTGACACTTGGCATTCCGGCCAAAGAGTTCAATCTTGGTTTCATCAGACCAGAGAATCTTGTTTCTCATGGTCTGAGAGTCCTTTAGGTGCCTTTTGGCAAACTCCAAGTGGGCTGTCATGTGCCTTTTACTGAGGAGTGGCTTCCGTTTGGCCACTCTACCATAAATGCCTGGTTAGTGGAGTGCTGCAGAGATGGTTGTCCTTCTGGAAGGTTCTCCCATCTCCACAGAGGAACTCTGGAGCTCTGTCACAGTGACCATCAGGTTCTTGGTCACCTCCCTGACCAAGGCCCTTCTACCCCGATTGCTCAGTTTGGCCGGGCGGCCAGCTCTAGGAAGAGTCTAGGTGGTTCCAAACTCCTTCCATTTAAGAATGATGGAGGCCACTGTGTTTTTGGGGAACTTCAATGCTGCAGAACGTTTTTGGTACCCTTCCCCAGATCTGTGCCTTGACACAATTCTGTCTCGGAGCTCTACAGACAATCCCTTCGACCTCATGTCTTGGTTTATGCTCTGACATGCATAAGGTCTCAACTGTGAGACCTTAATAGACAGGTGTGTCCTTTCCAAATAATGTCCAATCAATTTAATTTACCACAGGTGGACTCCATTTACATTTACGTCATTTAGCAGACGCTCTTATCCAGAGCGACTTACAGTTAGTGAATGCATACGTTTTCTTTTCTTTTTTCTTTTTTAATACTGCCCCCCATAAACCAGAATTCACATTTATTTGTTGCTGGGATTTACTGCCCCCCTGCTGCAATGACAGATGCTATTGGTGCTATATCTGAGTGTTTAACACCTTTTCTGTCTTCAGAGTTGGTCATTTGAGGGGATTTTAATCTGGATTGGCTATCCCTGACCTCAGATCAATTTAAGAGCATATAAATTGATTTAGAAACCCACACGGCTAAATTTGAATTGATTTAGTTATTACTAATAACCCCCATAAATATTTGTCTAGTGGAGTATTTGGATATGAGCTCAGTGATCATTGTCCCATAGTATGTATTAGAGATGCAAAATACTAATCCTAGTTTAATTAAGAAGAGAAAGGTTTTCTGCTCAAGGGTTTTTACATTACCTATTCAACTCTGATTTAGCCACTGTCTCCTGTATTCCTGACTCTGAGTTGGCTCTAGAACATGTCTCCTCCATGTTTATTCCTCTGGCAGATAAACACTCCCCTTTCAAACCATTCAGAATCAAAGATAGATCGAATCCTCTGTTTTCTTCTGAATTATCTGAGGTCATTCAGATGACAAATCTTGCCTTGGCAAAGCAAGGAAAACTAACTCTGTAGTGGACTTGCAATCTTTCCGACAATTGAGAAACATATATACTATCTCGATTTAAGAAAGATAAATCAAGCTACTTTTTAAGCTCCGACTCTGCTGGTGATCCTTCAAAAATTTGGAAAACAGTGAATGCACTGAAGCGTACAAATTCCTTTTCTTCCCTGCCAACTCCTGGACAGTCTGTGGTGCAACGTGGCATTGGTGGATGGAGCGAGACATGATGTCCCAGATGTGCTCAATTGGATTCAGGTCTGGGGAACGGGTGGGCCAGTCCATAGCATCAATGCCTTTCTCTTGCAGGAACTGCTGACACACTCCAGCCACATGAGGTCTAGCATTGTCTTGCATTAGGAGGAACCCAGGGCCAACCGCACCAGCATATGGTCTCACAAGGGGTCTGAGGATCTCATCTCGGTACCTAATGGCAGTCAGGCTACCTCTGGCGAGCACATGGAGGGCTGTGCGGCCCCCCAAAGAAATGCCACCCCAAACCATGACTGACCCACCGCCAAACCGGTCATGCTGGAGGATTTTGCAGGCAGCAGAACTTTCTCCATGGCGTCTCCAGACTCTGTCACGTCTGTCACATGTGCTCAGTGTGAACCTGCTTTCATCTGTGAAGAGCACAGGGCGCCAGTGGCGAATTTGCCAATCTTTGTGTTCTCTGGCAAATGCCAAACGTCCTGCATGGTGTTGGGGTGTAAGCACAACCCCCACCTGTTGACGTCGGGCCCTCATACCACCCTCATGGAGTCTGTTTCTGACCGTTTGAGCAGACACATGCACATTTGTGGCCTGCTGGAGGTCATTTTGCAGGGCTCTGGCAGTGCTCCTCCTGCTCCTCCTTGCACATAGGCGGAGGTAGCGGTCCTGCTGCTGGGTTGTTGCCCTCCTACGGCCTCCTCCACGTCTCCTGATGTACTGGCCTGTCTCCTGGTAGCGCCTCCATGCTCTGGACACTACACTGACAGACACAGCAAACCTTCTTGCCACAGCTCGCATTGATGTGCCATCCTGGATGAGCTGCACTACCTGAGCCACTTGTGTGGGTTGTAGACTCCGTCTCATGCTACCACTAGAGTGAAAGCACCGCCAGCATTCAAAAGTGTCCAAAACATCGGCCAGGAAGCATAGGAACTGAGAAGTGGTCTGTGGTCACCAACTGCGAAACCAGTCCTTTATTGGGGGTGTCTTGCTAATTGCCTATAATTTCCACCTGTTGTCTATTCCATTTGCACAACAGCATGTGACATTTATTGTCAATCAGTGTTGCTTCCTAAGTGGACAGTTTGATTTCACAGAAGTGTGATTGACTTGGAGTTACATTGTGTTGTTTAAGTGTTCCCTTTATGTTTTTGAGCAGTGTATATATATATAAACTCAGCAAGAAAATAAACGTCCTCTCACTGTCAACTGCGTTTATTTTCAGCAAACTTAACATGTGTAAATATTTCTAAGAACATAACAAGATTCAACAACTGAGACATAAACTGAACAAGTTTCACAGACATATAACTAACAGAAATTGAATAATTTGTCCCTGAACAAAGGGGGAGTCAAAATCAAAAGTAACAGTCAGTATCTGGTGTGGCCACCAGCTGCATTAAGTACTGCAGTGCATCTCCTCCTCATGGACTGCACCATATTTGCCAGTTCTTGCTGTGAGATGTTACCCCACTCTTCCACCAAGGCAACTGCAAGTTCCCGGACATTTCTGTGGGGAATGGCCCTAGCCCTCACCCTCTGATCCAACAGGTCCCAGACGTGCTCAATGGGATTGAGATCCGGGCTCTTCGCTGGCCATGACAGAACATTGACATTCCTGTCTTGCAGGAAATCATGCACAGAACGAGCAGTATGGCTGGTGGCATTGTCATGCTGGAGGGTCATGTCAGGATGAGCCTGCAGGAAGGGTACCACATGAGGGAGGAGGATGTCTTCCCTGTAATGCACAGCATTGAGATTGCCTGCAATGACAACAAGCTCAGTCCGATGATGCTGTGACACACCGCCCCTCCACCTCCAAATGGATCCCGCTCTAGGGTACAGGCCTCGGTGTAACGCTCATTCCTTCGACGATAACCGCGAATCCGACCATCACCCCTGGTGAGACAAAACCGAGACTCATCAGTGAAGGGCACGTTTTGCCAGTCCTGTCTGGTCCAGCGACGGTGGGTTTGTGCCCATAGGCGACATTGTTGCCGGTGATGTCTGGTGAGGACCTGCCTTACAACAGGCCTACAAGCCCTCAGTCCAGCCTCTCTCAGCCTATTGCGGACAGTTTGAGCACTGATGGAGGGATTGTGCATTCCTGGTGTAACTCGGGCAGTTGTTGTTGCCATCCTGTACCTGTCCCACAGGTGTGATGTTTGGATGTACCGATCTTATGCAGGTGTTGTTACATGTGGTCTGCAACTGCGAGGACAATCATCTGTCTGTCCTGTCTGCCTGTAGCGCTGTCTTAGGCATCTCACAGTTCGGACATTGCGATTTATTGCCCTGGCCACATCTGCAGTCCTCATGCCTCCTTGCAGCATGCCTAAGGCATGTTCACGCAGATGAGCAGGGACCCTGGGCATCTTTCTTTTGGTGTTTTTCAGAGTCCGTAGAAAGGCCTCTTTGGTGTCCTAAGTTTTCATAACTGTGACCTTAATTGCCTACCGTCTGTAAGCTGTTAGTGTCTTAACAACCATTCCACAGGTGCATGTTCATTAATTGTTTATGGTTCATTGAACAAGTATGGGAAACAGTGTTTAAACCCTTTACAATGAAGATCTGTGAAGTGTGTTTTTGGGGACATTCAATGCTGCAGACATTTTTGGGTACCCTTCCCCAGATCTGTGCCTCGACACAATCCTGTCTCTGAGTTCTACAGACAATTCATTCAACCTCATGCCTTGGTTTTTGCTCTGACATGCACTGTGAACTGTGGAACCTTATATAGACAGGTGTGTGCCTTTCCAAATCATGTCCAATCAATTGAATTTACCACAGGTGTACTCCAATCAAGTTGTAGAAACATCTCAATGATGAGCAATGGAAACAGGATGCACCTGAGCTCAATTTCGAGTCTTATAGCAAAGGGTCTGAATACCTATGTAAATAAGGTTTTAATTTTGAATACATTTTTTAAAAATTCTAAAAACCTGTTTTTGCTTTGTCATTATGGGGTATTGTGTGTAGATTGATGAGGAAAAATAATAATTTAATCAATTTTAGAATAAGGCTGTAACTTAACAAAATGTGTATAAAGGGAAGGGGTCTGAATACTTTCCGAATGCACAATGTTTTTGTCCTTAAATTAAACTGATATACTTTTTAATTCATCACTATTTTCTTTAACCGATTTTGGTCTTTAATGCAGGGCCGACAGACAAGTTCCTTACTTTTTCCCCCTACTCATTGCCTCTTCCATTTTTGCTAGTAATGCTGCAATTATTTCGTTGTAATTTTGGGTAAAGCAGACAATTCCATATAGTTTTGTTAGCTGCATATGTGGCATAACTCCACCAGTCCTATTTATGGTATCATTTACAAAGATTATATATATATATATTTTTTTATGTTCCCCCAAAATGACATTTATTTTAATCAATTGGTATATTTGAGTTTAACCATAATATTTGTTGTATTATTTGTTATATCTTTTCTGGTGGATTAAACTGAAATTCCAACCAACTTTCTCTGGCTTGTTTTAAAAATAGCAATATTTTGGAGATTTAATTTTCAAATAGCCGAAAGTTATCTGAATAAAGGGAAAAAGGCCATTATTGAACCAGTTCGGATGCAAGTATAACTTTTGTATGACTGAAGCCTTTAGTGAGAGGTCTATTGCTTTAATATTTAATCATTTCTGCTCTCCGAATTCATATTAATTTTATAAATAGGCCCGTTTAATTTTGTCTGGCTGTCGTTCCAAATAAAATGGAATATGTTTTGCTCATATAATTAAAAAAAACTGGTCGCTAGGTGTACGCAAGGCCATAAGCAAATAGGTAAACTGGGATGTGACTAAAGAGTTAATCAGGGTTATTTTTCCACAAATAGACAGGTATTTTCCTTTCCATAGTAGCAATATCTTATCTATTTTTGCTAACTTTCTATTAAAATGTATTATAGTAAGATAATTTCTTTCTTTCAGGATATGAATACTGAGTATGTTCACATCACCGTCAGACCATTTTATTGGTAAACTACACGGTAATGTAAAAGTCGTATTTTTTAGTGATCCAATACGGAATATAGTACACTTATCATAATTTGGTTGTAATCCATAGAGGTTAGAAAAAGTATCAAGATCCTCAAAGAGGCTGTGGAGGGATCCACATTGTGGATTTAAAAGAAAACATGAATCATCAGCGTACAATGACACCTTGTTTTACTCCTCTTGACAGTTTAAAACTTTCAGAGAAATAGCCATTATTTACTATTTTACACCTAGGGTTACTATACAGTTCATAACTATAACCCATTGTATAAGACATTCTCCAAAATTGAAACATTCCAGGCATTTATATATAAATTTCAGTTGTACTTAATCAAAAGCCTTTTCAAAGTCAGCTATGAATACCAGGCCTGGTTTCCCAGATTTTTCAAAGTGTTCTATTGTTTCCAGTACTTGTCTTATATTATGTCCAATGTATCATCCATGTAAAAAACCTGTCAGATTAGGATGAATAATATCCGACAATACCTTTTCAATTCTATGCGCTATACATTTTGCTAGAATTTTTGCATCACAACACTGAAGTGTAAGGTGCCTCCAATTATTTTAATGGACTGGATCTTTATATTTATCACTTGGGTCCTGTTTCAGTAATAATGAAATCAGACCTTCTTGTTGAGTATCTGATAATCTACCATTTTTATAGGAGTGGTTAAAAGATGGTAATAATGGTCCTCTGAGTACATCAAAAAAGGTTTGGTATACCTCAACTGGTATGCCATCCAGCCCAGGAGTTTCCCGGACTTAAAGCCTCTAATTGCATCAAGAAGTTCCTTCGCTGTAATTTGGCCTTCACATTAGTCTTTCTGTACAGCTGCTAATTTTATATTATTAATAGAAAATAAATTACATTTTACATTTACATTTACGTCATTTAGCAGATGCTCTTATCCAGAGCGACTTACAAATTGGTGCATTCACCTTATAGCCAGTTTTATTTTTTTGCATCGCAGTGCTAGCTGTGCCACTAGAGATCCTGGTTCGAATCCAGGCTCTGTCGTAGCCGGCCGTGACCGGGAGACCCATGGGGCGGCGCACAATTGGCCCAGCGTCGTCCAGGGTAGGGGAGGGAATGGTTGGCAGGGATGTAGCTCAGTTGGTAGAGCATGGTGTTTGCAACGCCAGGGTTGTGGGTTTGATTCCCACGGGGGGCCAGTATGAAAAAATAATTGTAAAAAATTATGTATGCACTCACTAACTGTATGTCGCTCTGCTAAATTACGTAAATGTAAGTATATTACCCCCCAGTCCTTTTTCCACACAACTTCATCTAAAATTGTTGAATGAGTTTACTGTTATCAATAGATATTATATTCCGTCTCTTTTAGACAGGTAAATACTGATCGTCTTGTCTTATTATCTGCTAAACCATTACAATTATAACTGGCTATACTTATTTCACCATTTACCATAATTAGATACAAGTTTCAATTCTATTTATCATAATATATGTTTGTAAACTTACCATTACAAAGTGCCATAATTAATTGAGTGTCAATATTCTGTAGCTGTACCATGATATTTGCATTGCCACTAAGTAAACCTCCAACTGTTCTCCACTATTCTACCCGCTAAAACCTCCCCCTATCCCAAGTTGGGTTGTCATCCCAGTGAGTGGCAGACCACCCCCGTCCCCCAGGGTCCCGAGGGACTGGGACCCATCCTTCAAAAAGAACACACAGTGCCACCCACAGAACAGAAGCAGATCAACTGCCAAAAGCATTTCCAACGCCCTCACCTCGATTGTATTACATACAATTGTTTAAAATATATATACAGTGCTTCGGAAAGTATTCAGACCCCTTGACTTTTTCCACATTCTGTTACGTTACAGCCTTATTCTAAAATGGATTAAAAAATAAAATAATCCTCAGCAATCTACACACAATACCCCATAATGACAAAGCGAAAACAGGTTTTTAGACATTTTTGCACATTTATTACATAAATAAAACGGAAATACCTTATTTACATAAGTATTCAGACCCTTTGCTATGAGACTCGAAATTGAGCTCAGGTGAATCCTGTTTCCATTGCTCATCCTTGATGTTTCTACAACTTGATTGGAGTCCACCTGTGGTAAATTCAATTGATTGGACATGATTTGGAAAGGCACACACCTGTCTCTACAAGGTCCCACAGTTGACAGTGCATGTCTGAACAAAAACAAAGCCATGAAGACGAAGGAATTGTCCGTAGACCTCCGACACAGGATTGTGTCGAGGCACAGATCTGGGGAAGGGAACATTTCTCAGCATTGAAGGTCCCCAAGAACACAGTGGCCTCCATCATTCTTAAATGGAAGAAGTTTGGAACCACTAAGACTCTTCCTAGAGCTGGCTGCCCGGCCAAACTGAGCAATCGGGGGAGAAGAGCCTTGGTCAGGGAGGTGGCCAAGAACCCAATGGTCACTCTGACAGAGCTCTAGAGTTCCTCTGTGGAGATGGGAGAACATTCCAGAAGGACAACCATCTCTGCAGCACTCCACCAATCAGGCCTTTACGGTAGAGTGGCCAGATGGAAGCCACTTCTCAGTAAAAGGCACATGACAGCCCGCTTGGAGTTTGCCAAAAGGCACCTAAAGACTCTCAGACCATGAGAAACAAGATTCTCTGGTCTGATGAAACCAAGATTGAACTCTTTGGCCTGAATGTCAAGCGTCACGTCTGGAGGAAACTTGGCACCATCCCTACGGTGAAGCATGGTGGTGGTGGCAGGGGATGTTTTTTTATGCAATAATATGCGTAATAATTTAGGCAGTTCATGCAAAGGATTGCTACCTATAACCAGGATTGCCACTACAAAAATTAAATTTTTGGCAAGCAATTACTTTTTTAGCAATCTATTATTGTGATTCATCCTATATTGTCCTTAACACCATTACCCAATAGAAACAGATGTCAGCTACATACACATACACACACACACACACACACACACATACACACTCCCCACCCTTCTCGCACAAACAACCACAAGCTCAGATGGTCAAGTTGTTCCATCCCCGAGCCCAACTCGAGAAAGGACATGATGTGCGAATGCATATACAGTTGTAGCTGTTTGAGAAGGCATGCAAAATTGAACAAGAATGGGGATATTTGATTAACCAATGTCAAGTCCTAGCTGATGGAGCTCAGATATACCCCCTTCCCCTGAAACACACACACACGCTGGTCCCCTGTTGTGACCATTTTCCCAAGCATCTATGTGCAGTCAGATCTCTGATTATTTTGTGCCACCAGGGCCACAATAATTGCCCCCTCTCTGATTGCCCGAGTGTGACCCCCTCCCTGTGGGTTACTGCAGCTAGTGTTGCCAGAACTGCCACTACCTGGGTGGCGGCACCCCACTGGGATCCCCACCGGCTAGGTACAAGGTTGTCAAGGTTCTCATTAGCAGCTTTGAGAAATTATTTGTACACTGCACAAAAACATAAAGGGAACACTAAAATAACACATCCTAGATCTGAATAAATGAAGTAATCTTATTAAATACTTTTTTCTTTACATAGTTGAATGTGCTGACAACAAAATCACACAAAAACTATCAATGGAATCCAAATGTATCAACCCATGGAGGTCTGGATTTGGAGTCACCCTCAAAATTAAAGTGGAAACCACACTACAGGCTGATCCAACTTTGATGTAATGTCCTTAAAACAAGTCAAAATGAGGCTCAGTAGTGTGTGTGGCCTCCACGTGCCTGTATGACCTCCCTACAATGCCTGGGCATGCTCCTGATGAGGTGGCGGATGGTCTCCTGAGGGATCTCCTCCCAGACCTGGACTAAAGCATCCGCCAACTCCTGGACAGTCTGTGGTGCAACGTGGCGGTGGATGGAGCGAGACATGATGTCCCAGCTGTGCTCAATTGGATTCAGGTCTGGGGAACGGGCGGTCCATAGCATCAATGCCTTCCTCTTGCAGGAACTGCTGACACACTCCAGCCACATGAGGTCTAGCATTGTCTTGCATTAGGAGGAACCCAGGGCCAACCGCACCAGCATATGGTCTCACAAGGGGTCTGAGGATCTCATCTCGGTACCTAATGGCAGTCAGGCTACCTCTGGCGAGCACATGGAGGGCTGTGCGGCCCCCCAAAGAAATGCCACCCCACACCATGACTGACCCACCGCCAAACCGGTCATGCTGGAGGATGTTGCAGGCAGCAGAACGTTCTCCACGCCGTCTCCAGACTCTGTCACGTCTGTCACGTGCTCAGTGTGAACCTGCTTTCATCTGTGAAGAGCACAGGGCGCCAGTGGCGAATTTGCCAATCTTGGTGTTCTCTGGCAAATGCCAAACGTCCTGCACGGTGTTGGGCTGTAAGCACAACCCCCACCTGTGGACGTCGGGCCCTCATACCACCCTCATGGAGTCTGTTTCTGACCGTTTGAGCAGACACATGCACATTTGTGGCCTGCTGGAGGTCATTTTGCAGGGCTCTGGCAGTGCTCCTCCTGCTCCTCCTTGCACAAAGGCGGAGGTAGCAGTCCTGCTGCTGGGTTGTTGCCCTCCTACGGCCTCCTCCACGTCTCCTGATGTACTGGCCTGTCTCCTGGTAGTGCCTCCATGCTCTGGACACTACGCTGACAGACACAGCAAACCTTCTTGCCACAGCTCGCATTGATGTGCCATCCTGGATGAGCTGCACTACCTGAGCCACTTGTGTGGGTTGTAGACTCCGTCTCATGCTACCACTAGAGTGAAAGCACCGCCAGCATTCAAAAGTGACCAAAACATCAGCCAGGAAGCATAGGAACTGAGAAGTGGTCTGTGGTCACCACCTGCAAAACCAGTCCTGTATTGGGGGTGTCTTGCTAATTGCCTATAATTTCCACCTGTTGTCTATTCCATTTGCACAACAGCATGTGAAATTTATTGTCAATCAGTGTTGCTTCCTAAGTGGATAGTTTGATTTCACAGAAGTGTGATTGACTTGGAGTTCCATTGTGTTGTTTAAGTGTTCCCTTAATTTTTTTGAGCAGAGTATATTACCCATCCGGGGGCTTTTGCTTTGTAGGACCAACCCTGCCAGACAGGCTCAGAATCTTGAGGGGGCGGTGCTGCTTTAGTGGGTCTCTGACCGCATATCTGCACAAAATTGAAAGCTCTCTGTCACAACTCCTGCTCGCAGACACACATGGGCTCTGGCATTTGCAACTATTTTCCTTTTTAACTCACTTAACTCCACACTTTTCCAAACACAAAATCCCACACCCCACCTTCCATCACAATACACTCGCACATACCCACATACTGTGCCTTCTACAGTATGTCCTCTGTTTGCTGTGTTTTAACCCTACCATGTTGATTCCTACCTAATTTCATGCTTTTGAGTACTTTTGTGTTCCAGAATATAAATAGAAAGCCAAATACAATTTATTTTACAACATTCCCTATCTTGAATGGTATAGTGTATTTGTATTTTATTTCTTTATCAGTTGTATTTGATTGTTTTTCTTTTTTTAATTACAATCCCTACCATGGAGAGTATTGGGTGTTCCATTATTCGACTCATCAATGGGAACTTTGTACAGTTTAGAATAGCCATGGAGTAGTCTTGGTGTCTTGGAACAATTGTTTATCAATATACAGTTTATCAACTACGAGAGCTACACGTTTCCCTTTAATCTATTCACCTTGAAGAGTGGGTGCAGAACTTTGCACCGTTCTGCAATTTCTTTCGGGAACTGATCATTCATGCCTATTTTTGTGCCAGCGAGTCTTTTACTCAGGCTTTTAACCATTATTTTATCTTTAAAGAATGCAAATTTGGCAACAATTGGGTGCTCATATCTCTGTACTCTCTGTCCGAAACGGTGTACACGTTCAAGTTTGATTTTGTTGACAGTATCACCTGGGATCTGTAGCGCTTCAAGAAATTATTATTTCACCACACTGTCAGGATCTTCACCCTCATTTTCTTTGATACCAGTAAGTACCCGATTTTCTCATAGATCTAGTCTGTATTTCAAGTAAGGCTTGTCTCAAACATGTTCTCCTTTTTAATTTCTTTAACGTCCATTTCAATCATATTTGACTGTACCTTTTAGCTTGTTTGTTTCTTTCTCCATTGTCGCAGCTTTTTTTCGGCACTCATCTCGAGACTCGCCTTCAACTCCTTTATGTCTTTACTGACTAGTTCAAGTATGCCCAGTTTATCATTTATCGACTTTAGCAAGTCGGTTTCTACACTTACCGTTCCCAGTGGTGAAAAGCATTAATCGTCTGTGTCCATCGGAGTCTCGTTTTCTTTTGGGGATTGGTTTTCCATGCTTACTCTCCGACATGTTTGGGTGTTGATTGTATTGGTGATATTGGTCAATCAATTTCTCTAGCCTTATCATTTGTTTTGTGTTGTTATCCAGATTGAAGGTTATTGCCCACTAGTATGTGGAGTGAAGTGCTAATATTTAGTCAAACTTACAGATATTGAATATTACGTTTTTATCTTGAGGCATTCTGCACTGCTGTGTTAAATCTAACATAACACCTCTCTAGGGTTCTCTTGCATAGTTAATTTTGCATACTAAGTCCTGCATAAGTCGCTTTGTTTCGGTAGGCTGCATTGAAAGTGGTTAATATTGTGTTGATTCGATCACAATTCCCACAGTAAAGGGAAACATTGATAGTGTTAATTAACTTAGGGGGGAAACTCTAGAAAGTAAAGTGATGTTCAATCTCAGGCTTCTCTGTGTGGGCTGATATTGCTTCTGAAGGGCAGTCCCAGGGGGCGCAGCTTAGAGGGAACATTGATGTGCGCACTACTAAAATGGATCTGGAGCATTCAATATCCAATGCTTATTTGTAGGACTTATCAAATCTGTCCACGAATGCGGCAAAAATACATATAATTAATTTTCAAAGACACAAGTACGCATATCAGACACTGGCAAAATTGGGAAGAAGTGAAATAATAAAATACTGTAAGGGTGGGGAATAACAATAGTGTTCTTGCTGACAAGCAAACTAAATACCCTATATTTTAGCCCTTTGTTAAGAATGAGAATTGTTCAACTGATCAGAATAAATAAAGTTAATTGATAATAAAATCTCCCCTCGAGAATCAAACGTACACTTTTGGGTTGACAATCTGTTTGACAATGATTTTCATAGTTACAAATCAGGTCACACTACCAGACTTTCCTGCTAAAACAGACTGTAGGTCTGTCTGCTGCCTTTTCGTTGTCACAGGCTAAATGCCAATCACCAAAGGAGGGGACTAATGCAAGTGTGGATTAAATCGACTTTAGTACATGCTGTCAAAAGGCTGCATTCTGCAATATGGACGGGAGTAACTGCAACCAATTTTTTTTTTTTTACAACATTGTACATAAAACAGTGCTAACATGCGCATCCTATCCCCTTGATCCCTTACATAACTAGACCAATCATATGCTTCAGTGTGCCGCGGTTCACAGTGCTGTGGCAAGACAGGACAATGATAGAGGTTTCGCGTGTGATGTTAAATTGTAGTCGCAGATGTTCCGATTTGGAGCACAGTTGAAAAGTTAACGCACTATACAATGGACTATAAAAGCAGTACTTTTCAATGCGTGAGATATAAGAGGTGTGGCGTGGGAGCGTGAGAAGAACGTCAAATGCGTGTGTCTCACTGCCAATGCGTGAGAGTTGGCAGCTCTGTAAACTTATATTTTGGATCAATGGTTGTGTGGTGAAATATGTCTACAAACAAAATGAATGCACAATGAAAGGTTTTGAATGTAAGACTGGCTGTGTTACAAGTGTTACCAGTTTGAAGTTTTGTAGGAAGAGTTTTGAAATTCACCATATACTTGTGAAAATAACACCAAAGCAATAAACCGTAACAGAGCTGAGATATACAGTACTTCAAAGTGCAAAGTGTAGCAATGTAGGTGAAATCCGTCATTGACACAGACATGATGGCGTAGCAGGAAGATCGGAATGTGGTGAACCAAGAGGTTGTGAGTTCAAAACCCAGGTGAGGATATGTTGAATAATAAAGTAATTACTGTGCAATGTAATTATTTATGCCAAATATGTACACTACTGGTCAAAAGTTTTAGAACACCTACTCATTCAAGGATTTTTCCTTATTTTTACTATTTTCTACATTGTAGAATAATAGTGAAGACATCAAAACTGTGGCGGTCCTCATGAGAGTTAGTTTCATCATAGCGCTTGATGGTTTTTGTGACTGCACTTGAAGAAACTTTCAAAGTTCTTGAAATGTTCCGTATTGACTGACCTTCATGTCTTAAAGTAATGATGGACTGTCGTTTCTCTTTGCTTATTTGAGCTGTTCTTGCCATAATATGGACTTGGTCTTTTACCTAATAGGGCTATCTTCTGTATACCAGCCCTACCTTGTCACAACACAACTGATTGGCTCAAACGCATGTTTTGGTTACTACATGATTCCATATGTGTTATTTCATAGTTTTGATGTCTTCACTATTAGTCTACAATGTAGAAAATAGTAAAAAATTAAGAAAAACCCTTGAATGAGTAGGTGTTGTAAAACTTTTGACCGGTAGTGTACATTGAAAACATTGTATGTTAAAAGCACATTGTAACCATGTTCTGGGTGTTTGACATTAAGGGAATGGTCTCTTGGAAACAGTCCTTGAACATCACATTCCTATGAAAACGTTAGGTAAAGACCTAAAGAGACGCCTAAGGGAATGTTCTCTAAAGTTGTTGGAACGTTTGTTGTTAGCTGGGAAGGTTGTAAGCTAATGCACTGAATTTGATCAAAGTTGCACTGTGGAGAAACATGTTTCAAACGCAATCAAATTGGATTTTTCGCTTTATTCTAACTTGAGATTTAGGTCTGGGCTGCTTTTAAGCTTTTAAGCACCTTGTGAGAAATGTATTCGTAGATTGACAGATTGATTCAAATCTGTCTCCAAATAATACAAAAGAGCAAACTTTGGAGAAGATTATTATTGAAATATTGACAGTTCTCTTTTTTTCTCATTCAAATTGCTTCTTTAAATGTGCATTTCTGTTTGCATCTTATTATCGCCTCTGTCAAAGTCCCTTCTGGCCGCCCCTCAATCCAGATTTATGGTTTTTGGAAGTGGAGCGCCTCCCAGACAAGTGCCTGTCAATATAGATTCAACATGCCAGCTAAGGATCTCTCTCTCTCGTTCTCTTTCATTCTCTCTCTACACATGCCCATGGGTTGTTGATGTACAGTGAGGGAAAAAAGTAGTTGATCCCCTGCTGATTTTGTACGTTTGCCCACTGACAAAGAAATGATCAGTCTATAATTTTAATGGTAGGTTTATTTGAACAGTGAGAGACAGAATAACAACAAAACAATCCAGAAAAACGCATGTCAAAAATGTTATAAATTGATTTGCATTTTAATGAGGGAAATAAGTATTTGGCCCCCTCTCAATCAGAAAGATTTCTGGCTCCCAGGTGTCTTTTATACAGGTAACGAGCTGAGATTAGGAGCACACTCTTAAAGGGAGTGCTCCTAATCTCAGTTTGTTACCTGTATAAAAGACACCTGTCCACAGAAGCAATCAATCAATCAGATTCCAAACTCTCCACCATGGCCAAGACCAAAGAGCTCTCCAAGGATGTCAGGGACAAGATTGTAGACCTACACAAGGCTGGAATGGGCTACAAGACCATCGCCAAGCAGCTTGGTAAGAAGGTGACAACAGTTGGTGCGATTATTCACAAATGGAAGAAACACAAAATAACTGTCAATCTCCCTCGGCCTGGGGCTCCATGCAAGATCTCACCTCGTGGAGTTGCAATGATCATGAGAACGGTGAGGAATCAGAACAGAACTACACGGGAGGATCTTGTCAATGATCTCAAGGCTGCTGGGACCATAGTCACCAAGAAAACAATTGGTAACACACTACGCCGTGAAAGACTGAAATCCTGCAGCACCTGCAAGGTCCCCCTGCTCAAGAAAGCACATATACATACCCGTCTGAGGTTTGCCAATGAACATCTGACTGATTCAGAGGAGAACTGGGTGAAAGTGTTGTGGTCAGATGAGACCAAAATGGAGCTCTTTGGCATCAACTCAACTCGCCGTGTTTGCAGGAGGAGGAATGCTGCCTATGACCCAAGAACACCATCCCCACCGTCAAACATGGAGGTGGAAACATTATGCTTTGGGGGTGTTTTTCTGCTAAGGGGACAGGACAACTTCACCGCACCAAAGGGACGATGGACGGGGCCATGTACCGTCAAATCTTGGAGGAGAACCTCCTTCCCTCAGCCAGGGCATTGAAAATGGGTCGTGGATGGGTATTCCAGCATGACAATGACCCAAAACACATGGCCAAGGAAACAAAGGAGTGGCTCAAGAAGAAGCACATTAAGGTCCTGGAGTGGCCTAGCCAGTCTCCAGACCTTAATCCCATAGAAAATCTGTGGAGGGAGCTGAAAGTTCGAGTTGCCAAACTTCAGCCTCGAAACCTTAATGACTTGGAGAAGATCTGCAAAGAGGAGTGGAACAAAATCCCTCCTGAGATGTGTGCAAACATGGTGGCCAACTACAAGAAACGTCTGACCTCTGTGATTGCCAACAAGGGTTTAAGTACTAAGTCATGTTTTGCAGAGGGGTCAAATATTTATTTCCCTCATTAAAATGCAAATCAATTTATAACATTTTTGACACGCGCTTTATTCTGGATTTTTTTGTTGTTATTCTGTCTCTCACTGTTCAAATAAACCTACCAGTAAAATTATAGACTGATCATTGTCAGATCGTCAGTGAATGCGGTAGGCGAAGTCAAACGCAGGACACTACTGGAAACGTACTTACTCGAAAGTAACCAGAGTATAAACAACCTCCACACAGGGAGGAAAATAACCCGCACACTAACTACTGCCGATGACGAATACAATCACACACAACACACAATGAAAGACAGAGGGTTATATAGGGAAGACAATACAACATAATGGGAAACAGGTGTACACAATAAAGACCAAACAAGTCAAACACAGAAACATCAATCGGTAGCAGCTAGTACTCCGGGGACGACGAACGCCAAAGCCTGCCCGAGCAAGGAGGAGGGGCAGCCTCGGCTGAATCCGTGACAGATCATGTCTTTGTCAGTGGGCAAGCGTACAAAATCAGCAGGGGATCAAATACTTTTTTCCCTCACTGTATGTGTGCTTGGACAGTTGTCAATCTGCCAAATTTGCATATGCAGTCTCAGCAGCCCCTCATTCATCTAAGGTGTGTTTGTGCATTGAGAAGGGAGGGGGTTATGAAGACAAAGATATGCAACACTTTCCAAACTGCCTCTTCAAAAATGACTCTCTTTCGCTCTCTCCCACTTTTCTTCAAAGCATTAGACCAAAGCATGGAGGCGCCTTCCTGAAGCACACATCAAAACAAAAACAATGAGCAGAACATTTAACGCACCTCTTAAATACCTCAAATTGTAAGTCTGTGTTCAAAAAGAGGCTACTGGCGGATAGGGAAACATCACGTTTGAAAGTAAGCCCCGCCCAAAATACCCAAACCACTACCACTCTTTGCCTTTCCTAATCTTTAGAGCGGAACTTAAAAACAAACAAGAGTGAATTCAAAGAGCTTTTTTTGCCTCAGCGTGCGTTCAACAGACTGACACAAGGGCTTATGGGTTGGTTATGGGAGTAGTGCAGACTATCACTGTTTCTTCTCATGGGAAAAATAGGTTTGATTATTGTTGGATAAATTACTTTTAATTTTTGTATTGATCCTTTATTTAGCCAAAAGAGTCCCTCTGAGATAGGAATCTATTTTTAATTTAATTTAAAATAAAAACATTTGCCAGATGCCCATTGCGAGAAAGACTGCCTACACATGCAGTGCTTAAAGACTTTGAATGGACTGTTTGTTCTATTGTGGGTGAAGTTGAACTCTGACTGATATGAAGGTAGGGCGGCAGGTAGCTTAGTGGTTAAGAGCATTGTGCCAGTAACCGAAAGGTCGCTGGTTCTAATCCCCGAGCCGACTAGGTGAAAAATCTGTCGATGTGCCCTTGAGCAAGGCACTTAACCCTAATTGCTCCTGTAAGTTGCTCTGGATAAGAGCGTCTGCTAAATGACCAATTATTATTATTTTTTATTTTTTAAATATACTGTTCAGATTGACACTTTCAAGCCATAGACATAATGGTCTAGCTCTATTATGAGTCATAACTCATTACCAATACCTCAGGCCTCACTCCCATGTCATTGCATAAACAGTCACTGAGTCATACCTCTAACAAACAGTAGGCTACACAATATACGCTATCATAAACATCCACAGTACCCGCCGTTAGAAATATTGTGTTAAGCTTAGAAGCCTAATTGACTCGTTCAGCAAGTTAAAGTTACTAGCAGAGGGAGAGATGGGGAGAACAAAAAAGGTGTTCTAAAACGTTTGACCGGTAGTGTACATAGAGGGGTTAAAAAGTGGGAGGAGGGAAGGGAAAGGTGAGATGAAGCAAGAAAACAGCATGAGAGAAACAAAAGTTTAAAGTAGTGGAGAGGGAAAAAAATAGAGGGAATAAATAACAGCGAAAGAGAACCACCTCAAATGTTATTCTTTACATGCTTCATAAACAACAGGTGTATACTTAACAGTGAAATGCTTACTTAGGGGCCCTCCCCAAGAGAAAGAAAATAGATAAATAATAGAAAAGTAAAACACGTAATAATAAAAGTAATAATAAATACACAATGAATAACGATAACTTAGCTATACAGTGAGGGGAAAAAAGTATTTGGTCCCATGCTGATTTTGTACATGTGCCCACTGACAAAGAAATGATCAGTCTATAATTTTAATGGTAGGTTTATTTGAACAATGAGAGACAGAATAACAACAAAAAAATCCAGAAAAACGCATGTCAAAAATGTTATGAATTGATTTGCATTTTAATGAGGGAAATAAGTATTTGACCCCTCTGCAAAACATGACTTAGTACTTGGTGGCAAAACCCTTGTTGGCAATCACAGAGGTCAGACGTTTCTTGTAGTTGGCCACCAGGTTTGCACACATCTCAGGAGGGATTTTGTCCCACTCCTCTTTGCAGATCTTCTCCAAGTCATTAAGGTTTCGAGGCTGACGTTTAGCAACTCGAACCTTCAGCTCCCTCCACAGATTTTCTATGGGATTAAGGTCTGGAGACTGGCTAGGCCACTCCAGGACCTTAATGTGCTTCTTCTTGAGCCACTCCTTTGTTTCCTTGGCCGTGTGTTTTGGGTCATTGTCATGCTGGAATACCCATCCACGACCCATTTTCAATGCCCTGGCTGAGGGAAGGAGGTTCTCACCCAAGATTTGACGGTACATGGCCCCGTCCATCGTCCCTTTGGTGCGGTGAAGTTGTCCTGTCCCCTTAGCAGAAAAACACCCCCAAAGCATAATGTTTCCACCTCCATGTTTGATGGTGGGGATGGTGTTGTTGGGGTCATAGGCAGCATTCCTCCTCCTCCAAACACGGCGAGTTGAGTTGATGCCAAAGAGCTCCATTTTGGTCTCATCTGACCACAACACTTTCACCCAGTTCTCCTCTGAATCATTCAGATGTTCATTGGCAAACTTCAGACGGGCATGTATATGTGCTTTCTTGAGCAGGGGGACCTTGCGGGCGCTGCAGGATTTCAGTCCTTCACGACGTAGTGTGTTACCAATTGTTTTCTTGGTGACTATGGTCCCAGCTGCCTTGAGATCATTGACAAGATCCTCCCGTGTAGTTCTGGGCTGATTCCTCACCGTTCTCATGATCATTGCAACTCCACGAGGTGAGATCTTGCATGGAGCCCCAGGCCGAGGGAGATTGACAGTTATTTTGTGTTTCTTCCATTTGTGAATAATTTGTTTTGTTTTGTTGTTATTCTGTCTCTCAATGTTCAAATAAACCTATCATTAAAATTATAGACTGATCATTTCTTTGTCAGTGGGCTAATGTACAAAATCAGCAGGGGATCAAATACTTTTTTCCCTCACTGCATACATGGGGTACCAGTACTGAGTCGATGTGCAGGGGTACGAGGTAATTGAGGTAGGTATGTACATATAACTAGGAATAAAGTGACAGATAAGAAACAGTAGCAGCAGCATATGTGATGTGACAAAGTTAGTGCAAAAAGGGTAAATGCAGATAGTCCGGGTAGCTATTTGGTTAACTATTTAACTAACTATTTAGCAGAATTGTGGCTTTTTCAGGGTCCTGTTGGTTCCAGACTTGGTACATCTGTCTTTTTTTTAAGGAAGGGACTAAGCATTCACCCCTGAGGGGCCCCCGTGTTGAGGGTCAGCGAGGCTGATGGGTTGTTGCCTACCCTCACCACCTAGGGGCGGCCCGTCAGGAAGTCCAGGATCCAGTTGCAGAGAACCATCAGAGTCAGAGAGAACCGCTGCAGGAGTTTGTTCCCGACGCAGTTTGTTCTTTGTTTGCGTGCATAACAAGCTTAGTGATGAAATATTGATAGCTCCTTCCAAACTGTCTTTAAGTCGTCTCCTCTTCTCTTAGCTCTCCATCTATCTGTAGCACCTGGGGTAGAAGTGGGGTAACACGCACGTCTGTCTGGAGAGATGAGGCACAGCCTTGTGCATCGGGCTGTCAAAGATGACAGACCTCTTTTCCCTCCCTCCATCTCTCCCTCTATCCCCCTATCACTACCGGGGGAAGTCTGTTTGACTGTTTTTCCTTCACTCAAAAAAAACATATGCACTGGGTAATTTGATTGATGAAGACTGTGCAAAGTATGAATGGCGTGTTTGGTGGACAGGTGATGCTGCCGATTTGTTTGGTCATCTCTGACAATGCTACTATATGTAGTATGTTGGGTGATATTGCGTGTGTGTGCTTGCTTGCGTGTGTGTGCTGTGTGTGTATGTGTCTGTCTGTTTGACGTGTGTGTGGGGGGAGATTAAGTGCCGGCACAGACGGAGTGATAGGTGGGGACAGCTGTTCCATCTGGGGACCCGTGACAAGGAGATGGCATTCCAACTGTGACAGGTTTGGCAGGGCGGGCCCATATTGGCATCTGCCACTCACTCACACAGTCAAGCATCATAACAACTCTCTGTGTGCCTTGGAGGTAAAACTGTACAGCTTTAAGTACATTTTGTGTCTTAAACATAGGACATAACCTCAAGTCCATGGAAGTTGTAGAAGCTTTTAGTTTTGGTTAGCCACCCTCAATCAGGCACGTGCACAGATAGAGCCCTAGGGGTGCTCGAGCATCTGCCCTTTTGCACTCCTATGAGAAAAGAGCCCTTGCAGATTGGTAACGTTTTTTAATGAATACTTATTTTATTGAGATTTTATTCCCTTTTCTATCTTGGAAATGTAATGTATTGCCCATCAAACTAGCTAGACTAATCTCACAAGTTCTTGAATCTTTGAATAATCCCCCTCCCCAGCACCTCTGCTGCCACGAGAGCGTCTCCTAGCTGTAGGATAGACTACAGGCGCCGTATGGTGAGTTCTGAGTAGAAGCCTACTTTTGAGTTGCTTGTTGCGAATGTCAGAGCAGGGGAGAATTTGACAGTGTTTTGTGTGTAAAAGGCAGCAAGAAAACAAACTCAAATCACGTAAAGACTAGTTCTATTGTTTCGACAGCATAGCTAAATAGCTAGATAACAATTTACTGATTTACATAATCTACTAGCTACATTTGCTGTGATCAGCTGATAACCCACAGTCGCTTTTGCCTGACCTGTGTGCAGTAGTAGCCTGGGTGAGAGAGTTTTTGTCAAACATAAAGGCCTATATGCAAAATAATTATCAATTTGGCTACAGGAGCGGTAGAGAGGGAGGGTGTTATGACGGTTGATCTCAATACATTGTCATTTTATCAGTGTCATGTATTTTTTATCTCATAGGTGTATTATATTTGGTAACACTTCCTTTTATGGGGTTCTTATTACAGTGTAATTATGTGTATTACAATGTAACAAGTTAATGTAACGACTCATAGTTTCAATGTAATAACATGTACCTGGTAGTAATTGCGGTCTGTAATTACAGAAGTGTAACAACGAATACTTGTTACCATACTTGTTACAAATGGGCAGTGTTCCACTAAATTCACCAACTTAGTGTTTTGCTTCTTCTCAGCTGCATCTGATTCTTTAGCAACTGTGACAAAGGTTGGGATGTTTTGTGGATGCGCTGGGTGTCTGAGAGATTATAGCCTATGCTCAATAGGCTCTACTTACTTAACCATGAATATGCACTGTTCAAAATATAACTCCAGTCAATGTTGTTGCTAGCACTTGCCCCCAAAATAAAGCGTACCATGGTTATTTTTGTTGAGCTGACGAAAACAGATTTAATATGAGTGTCATCCCAGATGAGGAATAAGACACTTTCGAAACACAAGTAAGGTTTGCCTAAAAACAATGTATTTACTAGTTGTTACACAGGATTTAGCTAGTTAATATTCAGCATATCTTGAGGGGTACTTACTTGTAACTAATGTGTACTTACACAGTTCATTACCCATCCTCACAACCTGGCCCTCATTTTAAAGCTTCTGGAAGCACCATCCAAGTGGGAGAATAAACACAATAGTACGCCATAGAGTACATGTAATATTTGCATAAGTACAATGTAATTACTAGTTGTTACACAGGTTTTAGCTAATTAAAATGAAGTGTATCTTGATGAGTACTTACTTGTAATTAATGTGTACTTATACAGTACATTACTCATCCTGACAACCTGGCTATCAATTTAGTGGGAGAATAAATACATTAATACACCACAGAGTACATGTAATATTTGCATAAGTAAAATGTAATTACTAGGTGATACACAGGATTTGGCTTATTATAGTGAAGATTATCTTGTAATTATAGTGTACCTACAAAGTACTTTACACATCCGGACAATCTAATCGTCAGCTTCTGAAACCGCCATCCAAGTGAGAAATGTACACCACAGAATACATGTAATATCTGCATAAATACAATGTATTTACTAGGTGTTACACAGGATTTAGTCATTTCTATATAATGACTTAGGCCTACTACTCATTACCAAGTGAAAATACCTACAAACAATAGCTGAGCTTCTACTTTAGTCAACTTTATTGCAACATATAAAAATACCTTACATTTCTTACAAAGTAATAAGGATTAATCATTTGATTAATTACATTAAGCAAAGATACAGTATAAAATTAAAATAACTATTCTAGTAGTGACTCAAATTTGTAGCCCATAGAATGGTGAGTAGCCTAGATAGCTAATTTAGAAAAACAGGAATGTATTTTTCTTCCCTTTATACTTAAGTATATTTAAAACCAAATACTTTTAGACTTTTACTCAAGGAGTATTTTACTGGGTGGCTTTCACTTTCACTTTAGTCATTTTCTATTACGGTATCTTTACTTTTACTCAATTATGACAACTGGGTACTTTTTCCACCACTGGCAATCGGTACACTGTAATTACAAGTAAGTACCCCTCAAGATAAACTTTATTATAACTTGCCAAATCATGTGTAACACCTAGTAATTACATTTGTACTTATGCAGATATTACATGTACTTTGTGGTGTACTAGTGTATGTATTCTCCCACAAGCATTATATTGATAGCCAGGTTGTGATGATGGGTAATGTATTTTATAAGTACACATTAATTACAAGTACACTTTATTTTAATTAGATAAAACCTGTGTGACAACTAGTAATAGTGTCTAATGCCAAATTGTCATACAATCTTCTTCTCTACCACAGATTTCCACAAGGTCTCAGACTCCAGGATGGGAAAATGCTTATAAGAAAGGAACATATGATGACAGAGACAGTTGTTGATTTCCATTGTTAAAAAAGACAATCCAGTTTATCTAAATTAGCTACTGTATCTAGGCTACTCACCATTCTATAGGCTACAGATTTCAGTCATCATTAGAATAGTTATTTTTATGTTTACTTTATTTAATCAAATTATTAATCCTTATTATTTAGTAAAAAATGTAAGGTATTTTTTACATGTTTCAATAAAGTTGACTAAAGTGGTAGCTCAACTATTGTTTGTAGGTATTTACACTTGGTAATGAGTAGTAGGCCTAAGTAATTATATAGAAATTGCTAAATCCTGTGTAACACCTAGTAACTGCATTGTATTTATGCAGATATTAGATGTACTGTTGTGTACTAGTGTGTTTATTTCCCACTTGGATGACACTTTCAGAAGCTGACGATTAGATTGTCAGGATGTGTAACGTACTTTGTAGGTACACTATAATTAAAAGTAAGTACCCATCAAGATCAGTGTCGGTCAGTGCTGTTTAAGATGAGGGAGGACACATTTTTTTTATGAACATGGCCTTATTTCTATTACAGCATATTGGATGACTGTCATTCATATTCCATTCACCCAGGTCAATGTAACAGCGATAGGTTTAGGCTACTACATGATACTCAAATGTTCTCTATACCCATCATGAGTTTGCTACAACCTAGCCTATGAATGAAAGTTTACAACGTAGGTGCACACAGGTCGAGAGAAAAATTAGGTGACAGATAGTGACATATTCAATACCACCTTGAACACTTGCCTGCATCTAGCTGATATAGGGTGTAATCATTAGTCCAACAATTGCAAACGAGAGTTTCAATTGGACAAATTCTGGTATGTTTATCCCCGTTTTGTTCTGTTTGCTTCCCATTTAAGAAACGTTTTTCAACAGAATTAGCAGAATGAATACACCCCTGATCACGCTTAAACACAGTTCACTTTCATTGCAGCCACATGATATTCCTTCTCGCATCGATGTGCTCTCCTCCTCCCACCTTGTCCCTTCGCTTTTGGACATCAATGCACAATACATCAGCTGTATGTGACCAGGCGAAAAAAACATTTTCAAGCCAAATCATATCATAACCGCTACACACAGCCGACGTCGTTGTCACCATATTAGCTAAAGTAACGTCATAGTCAACATAGCAAATAAAACTAACACGTTAGTAAACCCGCATTCAGAAACTTTACAGTGTATAGTCAGTAAGCAGTTTAGCATTTACACCGGCAGGCCCCGGTGGCAGTAAATTAGACAACATGTCAGTTCTTGCTGCAAAAGCTCTGATAGGTTGGAGGACGTCCTCCGGAAGTTGTCATAATTAATGTGTAAGTCTATGGGAGGGGGTGAGAACCATGAGCCTCCTAGGTTTTGTATTGAAGTCAATGTACTCAGAGGAGGACGGAAGCTAGCTGTCCTGTGGCTACACCATGGTTCTACCCTACGGAGTGCTGTTGAGGCTACTGTAGTGTTTTAATCAATTATTTGGTGACGTGATTATATTTAGTATAGTTTTATCTAAAAAGGATCACATTTTAAATATTTTACTATTTTTATTTTAATGAAATTCACTGAGGATGGTCCTTTCCTTGCTCCTCTGAGGAGCCTCCACTGATCAAGATACACTTAATTTTAACTAGCTTAATCCTTTGTAACAACTAGTAATTAGGTTAAATGCGGAAGACACATTTCAGTTGAATGCATTTAGTTGTACAACTGACTAGGCATCCCCCTTTCTCTTTCCCTACATTGTATTTATGTGAATATTACATGTACTCAATGGTGTACTAGTGTGTTTATTCTCCCACTTGGATGGCGCCTCCAGAAGCTTTAAATTGAGGGCCAGGTTGTCAGGATGGGTAATGTACTGTATAAGTACACATTAATTACAAGTAAGTACTCCTCAAGATACACTTAATTTTACCTAGCTAAATCCTGTGTAACAACTGGTAATTACTTTGTACTTGTACTTAGGCAAACATTGCATGTACTATGCTTTGAAATTGTGTATTATTCCTCATTTGGGATGACACTTGTATTAGATCAAGTTAACCCAGAAGGTACACTTTATTTTGGGGGCAAGTGCTAGCAACAACATTGACTGGAGATATATTTTCAACATTGCACATTCATGGTTAAGTAATTGGAGCCTATTGAGCATAGGCTATAATCTCTCAGACACCCAGTGCATCCAACTGGGAATCCCAACCTTTGTCACAGTTGTTAATGAATCGGATGCAGCTGAGAAGAAGCAAAACACTAAGTTGGTGAATTTAGTGAAAACCTGCCCATTTGTAACAAGTATGGTAACAAGCATTCATTGTTACACTTCTGTAATTACAGACCGCAAATACTACCAGTTACATGTTGTTATTACACTAACTATGAATTATACTTAACTACAATACATGTTAGTGTAATTACACATGTAATTACACTGTAATAACGACCCCATAAAAGGTAGTGTTACCTTGAATTTGTTGGAGCATCTGTGAGTGTGGGTCATAATCTAATCATGCCAACAGCATGGAGTTTACCCATAACACACCTGCATACACCAAGTGTACAAAACATTAGGAACATCTTCCTAATATTGAGTTGCACCCCCTTTTACCTTAAGAACAGCCTCAAGTCATCGGGGCATATACTCTACAAGGTGTCGAAAGCATTCCACAGGGATGCTGGCCCATGTTGACGCCAATGCTTCCCAAAATGGTGTCAAGTTAGCTGGATGTCCTTTGCGTGGTGTACCATTCTTGATACACACAGGAAACTGTTTAGTGTGAAAGGTCCCAGCAGCGTTGCAGTTCTTGACACACTCAAACCGGTGTGCCTGGCGCCTACTACCATACCCAGTTCAAAGGCACTTAAATATTCTGTCTTGCCCATACACCCTCTGAATGGCACACATACACAATCGATGTCTCAAGGCTTAACTTTTTTTTTTTTTACCTGTCTTCTCCCCTTCATCTACACTGATTTGAAGTGGGTTTAACAAGTCACATCAATAAGGGATCATAGCTTTCACCTGGATTCACCATTTTGGAGTTACTACCCATTGGGCACAGATGTCAATTCAACGTTAATTCCAAGTTGGTTCAATGTAATTTCATTGAAATGACGTGGAAACAAAGTTGATTCAACCAGTGTGTGCCCAGTGGGTAGGGAACCAGGCACCTGCTTATCCAAAAAGGCCAGAAGGTTTTCATTCGTCAATCTTTATTAGACTCTGTGAAGAAACACTAACGTCCTAATCTCTGACACCATCATCCGTGCACTAAGCCTTTTAACCCAAGGCCGGAGGAAAGCAAAAACAGAGAGGTGTTGGGGGAGTGTGCCATACTGTCAGCCAACTCTATTCTGGGAATGGACATGGCAGAGAGCACGGTACAAGACAGCCTTGTAAACAGGGGAGGTGTGTGTGTTCCTCTCATCTCTCCCTCTCTTTCTCTTTCTTCCTTCACCCATCCCTCCCTCCCTCTCTTCCCTGATCAATGGCGGCGAGGGCCCATCCGTAACATGATGGACCAGAAATCCTATTAATTTGCATACTGTAATTATTCTTTGAATCAGCCTACCTTTATTGTTGCCAGTGAAAATCTACTGTCAGCATCGCCCAATAGATCACTGTTGAAAAGCCGGTCCACTGAAGGAAATAGGGTCTGTGAGGAGATATAGGCTGGGCTCCACCCCACCAACTAGCAGGCCAACACACACACCATGCGCACGCTCATAAACACACACTCAGACACAGACACACACACAGCTATGGACTGAACTGATCCTAGATCAGTGTAATGGGGTATTAGGACACTGACCATGCTACTGTACATGGTGTACTGAGCCTAGATCAGTGCCCCTTGGGTTGGGAACAGCTTGATACCACTTTGAAGAGCATGCTGCTAGTGTGTTTCTCACTATGGCTGCGCTTTTGGCCTAAAATCTGACAGAGGGAAAAAGGGCATTTTAATCTGTCAATTTAGCTAAAGATCACGTTTGATTTTTCACAGCCAAACGCATGTCTTCTGGCATTGCGCACACTGTACAGACACAGAGTACCCTTGCCCCCCTACCCTGTCTTGTTCCACTTGGCTGAGTTCATTATGGAATGGAGTCCTCCTTTTATTTATTTTACCTTTATTTAACTAGGCAAGTCAGTTTAGAACAAATTCTTATTTACAATGATGGTCTACACCGGCCAAACCCGGACGACGCTGGGCCAATTGTGCGCCGCCCTATGGGACTCCTAATCACGGCTGGTTGTGATACAGCCTGGAATCGAACCAAGGGGGTCTGTAGTGACACCTCAAGCACTGAGATGCAGTGCCTTAGACCACTGCGCCACTTGGTAGCCCTGACTCCTGATTCTCCACTCTGATAATAATACACTGGTCTAAGCTCAATTCAGTTCATAGCTGTGTTCGGCTCTAAAAAAACCAATTCTGATTTTAATTCAGGTCAGTTAACTTGAGTTGAGCTATGTACAGTCGTGGTCAAAAGTTTTGAGAATGACACAAGTATTGGTCTCCACAAAGTTCGCTGCTTCAATGTCCTTAGATCTTTATGCCAGTAGTTACTATGGACACATAAGTGTCAAAGGCTTTCATTGACAATGACATTCAGTTTATGCAAAGAGTCAATATTTGCAGTGTTGACCCTTCTTTTTCAAGACCTCTGCAATCCGCCCTGGCATGCTGTCAATTAACTTCTGGGCCACATCCTGACTGATGGCAGCCCATTCTTGCATAATCAATGCTTGGAGTTTGTCAGAAGTTGTGGGTTTTTGTTTGTCCACCCGCCTCTTGAGGATCGACCACAAGTTCTCAATGGGATTAAGGTCTGGAGAGTTTCCTGGCCATGGACCCAAAATGTCGATGTTTGTTCCCCGAGCCACTTAGTTATCACTTTTGCCTTATGGCAAGGTGCTCCATCATGCTGGAAAAGGCATTGGTTGTCACCAAACTGTTCTTGGATGGTTGGGAGAAGTTGCTCTCGGAGGATGTGTTGGTACCATTCTTTATTCATGGCTGTGTTCTTAGGCAAAATTGTGAGTGAGCCCACTCCCTTGGCTGAGAAGCAACCCCACACATGAATGGTCTCAGGATGCTTTACTGTTGGCATGACACAGGACTGATGGTAGCGCTCACCTTGTCTTCTCCGGACAAGGTGTTTTCCGGATGGCCCAAACAATCGGAAAGGGGATTCATCAGAGAAAATGACTCTACCCCAGTCCTCAGCAGTCCAATCCCTGTACCTTTTGCAGAATATCAGTCTGTCCCTGATGTTTTTCCTGGATAGAAGTGGCTTCTTTGCCGCCCTTCTTGACACCAGGCCATCCTCCAAAAGTCTTCGCCTCACTGTGCATGCAGATGCACTCACACCTGCCTGCTGCCATTCCTGACCAAGCTCTACATTGGTGGTGCCCCGATCCCGCAGCTGAATCAACTTTAGGAGATGGTCCTTGCGCTTGCTGGACTTTCTTGGGCGGCCTGACGCCTTCTTCACAACAATTGAACCTCTTTCCTTGAAGTTTTTGATGATCCGATAAATGGTTGATTTAGGTGCAATCTTCATCTGCTTTGCTTTATCTTGGCCAGGTCGCAGTTGTAAATGAGAACTTGTTCTCAACTGGCTTACCTGGTTAAATAAAGGTGAAAAAAATAAATAATAATAATTCTTACTAGCAGCAATATCCTTGCCTGTGAAGCCTTTTTTGTGCAAAGCAATGATGATGGCACCTGTTTCCTTGCAGATAACCATGGTTGACAGAGGAAGAACAATGATTTCAAGCAGCACCCTCCTTTTAAAGCTTCCAGTCTGTTATTCTGACTCAATCAGCATGACAGAGTGATCTCCAGCCTTGTCCTCGTCAACACTCACCTGTGTTAATGAGACAATAACTGACATGATGGCAGCTGGTCCATTTGTGGCAGGACTGAAATGCAGTGGAAATGTTTTGGGGGGATTAAGTTCATTTTCATGGCAAAGAGGGACTTTGCAATTAATTGTAATTCATCTGATCACTCTTCAGGACATTCTGGAGTATATGCCATCATCAACATTGAGGCAGCAAACTATGTGGAGACCAATACTTGTGTCATTCTCAAAACTTTTGACCACGACTGTACAGTATGGTCTGTGTTCTAATATCCAATTTATATGTACAGCATCCATATCAGGACATCGTCAGTTGTCAGATTAGCAATACCGTGTCTGATTGGCTGTGTCCCATTCATCATATTAGGTAGTTTCCTTTCCTCATCTCCTTCTTCTTCTTTTCTTCAGGAGCTCTGACAGGTCAAATAACATTGGCCTATTCTTTCAGGTCTGAGGAAACTGAAATACTGAAGATTTT
The DNA here is from genome assembly GCF_020615455.1 of Coregonus clupeaformis. Taxonomy (NCBI): domain Eukaryota; kingdom Metazoa; phylum Chordata; class Actinopteri; order Salmoniformes; family Salmonidae; genus Coregonus; species Coregonus clupeaformis. The sequence goes on along the minus strand of NC_059208.1, from coordinate 68,060,589 downwards.
TAATAAACTGTCTCCAGGTCAGTTGAGGTCGGCGTTGCCGTCTCTCTTCAGTGCCAACATCTGATGTCGGCTAAGTTAAGAAACAATTTTCTTCTGTGGGAATTCCAGTACTTCAGGATAACGTTTTCTGCAGGTTTCATCATGGTTCTATTTAAAGTCATGTTCTCAGAACATTAAGAAAACTTTACATAAAAACCGCAAGAAAACATTAACGTTCAAAGAAAATATACATTCCATTCTCAGCATCAACAAAACTATCTTCTATCTTATTAAGTGTGTTCAGGTGTGTCAGCCACGCCCACTAATTGGCCACACCTGAACACACTTAACAAGATAGAGGATCGTTTTGTTGATGCTGAGAATGGAATGCATATGTTTTTTAATATAATTCTTTGAACGTTAATTGAACTTTACTAATGTGGTTTTTATGGAAAGTTGTCTTAATATTCTGAGTAATTGGCCACACCTGATCTTAGTGAGTGCTTGTTTCCTTTGAAATAGCTTATGTTTGAATAGACAAAAATGAACAGCTTTGTATAAGTACAAAAAAACATGGCATGCTAGTTCCATCCTGGTGGTGCAGTGGACTAATTCCATGGATAGACAGCAGAAGATCATAGGTTTGAATTTCACTGACGCCATGTCACAATAAAAAATTAATGTTTGCATGATTATTGCCTAAGCAAATTCATTTCCATGTGTCCTATCTGTGCTTGGAGTTCATAACAGTTAAACTAAGCTAGCAGTGTTGTTAAAAGTATAATTTAAACATGTTCTCAGAACGTTATTTAATTACCTTCAAATAACCTATAATTTCCATTCTCAGAACGTTAATGAAACCTCCCAGGAAAACATTCAGGGAACCATAGAAAAATGTTCTCAAGAACAGGTCCATAAACAGCATCTTGTCTGCTTTGAACGGACTGCTAATGTTGATGACTCAAATTCACATTTGTGCATATGGGATTGCAGATGCTCCTTTACTTTCCTTGGCAACATACACACACACACACATACATACATACATACATACATACACACACACACACACACACACACACACACACACACACACACACACACACACACACACACACAAGGGAAGAGGGGAGCAGCTCTTGGCCTACATAGAAATCCCTGTGGGAAAAGGGGGAGAATCTCTGAGCCTCTTTGAGTAGCTGTTTTGTCATGTTTTATATCATTCAACTAATAAAACGCAAGTCCTTTACTAAAGACTCCGGCTCCCAGAAGACCCCTGTTCTAAATGTACTGCAAACACAATTGTTTGTCTTCAAAACATGTTCCTCCTTTTTATCCCCACCCTCCTCCTCCTCCTCACCAATCAACAGTCCCATATATGTGCTACTGTTGTTTTCTTGGTAAACACACTAGTGAAATGTATTTGTTGATGGCTATGGGAAGAAAGAAATATCAAACTGCTACTGACTCCATTTTGTTTCTTGTCATCAGTTTCCAAGTGAGCCTTTTCTTTAGTGGAGATATCGTGAAGAGGATTTAACTTTCATACGAATGTGTGGACAGCTTATTTGTTCACTTTCTGAATGCAATATCATGTAATGCGGTTTTCTTCTGAATTTCAATGTTTGAAATATTTTACAAATAGAACACTCAAAGAGTGATCTGCAGAGAGAGCGAGAGACACCGCGGACCCTCACCTGTGACAAAGTGCCAATGATGCTCCCTCTCCTCACACATGACTGTGATCACTCTCCAAACCCTATAAATGACGCATTACATTGGTGGCAGAGATGTTTTTGAACATTTTTTAAGACTGGAACAGTCTTCTGAAGTTATTACTGGATGTGACTGTGCTAGGCTACATGCTAGCCAGGCCTACTACTAGCCCCATGGAGCTATCATACAAAGAGGAGCGTGCACTATGTTCTCTGAGCTATCATCTCTCTCACTGCTAGCTGTCGGACAGGCAAACAGTGATTATTGATTGTCGCAATGCCACAATCATACCCTGGATCTATACTGAACAAAGATATAGATGCAACATGCAACAATTTAAATGATTTTACTGAGTTACAGTTCATGTAAGGAAATCAGTAAATTGAAAGAAATTCATTAGGCCCTAATCTATTGATTTCACGAGTGGGAATACAGATATGCATCTGCAGGTCACAGATATAGTGCCTTGCAAAAGTATTCATCCCCCTTGGCGTTTTTCCTATTTTGTTAAATTACAACCTGTAATTTAAATGGATTTTTATTTGGATTTCATGTAATGGACATACACAAAATAGTCAAAATTGGTGAAGTGAAATGAAAAAATAACTTGTTTCAAAAAATTCGAAAAAATAAATAACGGAAAAGGGGGGTGTGCATATGTATTCACCCCCTTTGCTATGAAGCCCCTAAATAAGATCTGGTGCAACCAATTATCTTCAGAAGTCACATAATTAGTTAAATAAAGTCCACCTGTGTGCAATCTAAGTGTCACATGATCTGTCACATGATCTCAGTATATATACACCTGTTCTGAAAGGCCCCAGAGTCTGCAACACCACTAAGCAAGGGGCACCACCAAGCAAGCGGCACCATGAAGACCAAGGAGCTCTCCAAACAGGTCAGGGACAAAGTTGTGGAGAATTACAGATCAGGGGTTGGGTTATAAAAAAAAATCTGAAAGTTTGAACATCCCACGGAGCACCATTAAATCCATTATTAAAAAATGGAAAGAATATGGCACCACAACAAACCTGCCAAGAGAGGGCCACCAAAACTCACGGACCAGGCAAGGAGGGCATTAATCAGACACCAACGATAGCCCTGAAGGAGCTGCACAGCTCCAAGAGACTTGCAGCTGTAATTGCTGCAAAAGGTGGCTCTACAAAGTATTGAATTTGGGGGGGTGAATAGTTATGCATCCTCAAGTTTTCTGTTTTTTGTCTTATTTCTTTGTTTCACCAGAAAAAATATTTAGCATCTTCAAAGTGGTAGGCATGTTGTGTAAATCAAATGATACAAACCCCCAAAAAATCCATTTTAATTCCAGGTTGTGAGGCAATAAAATAGGAAAAATGCCAAGGGGGGTGAATACTTTCTCAAGCCACTGTAGGTTCAGGTACTACCTAATACCAGTTTTGTCCCTATTGAACACGCCCCTGGTTTGAAATCTTTCAAATACTTTGAGCATTTGCATGAATCTACATGGAGTGCCAGATGGAAGAATGTATCCAGAATTTATCTTCCTTAGTAATCATCTCTCTCTGCCAACAAGCCAAGTCAGCACTAAGCAAGACACTGCAGACATCTCCCAAAACATGTCGTATGACCTTGTTGTCCAGCCTGCAGGTAAATTATCTCGCTCCCTTCCTTCCCTCCCCTCCTTCCTCCCCTCCTCCCCCTCTCCGGTGTTAAAAACGGGACTGGAGGGGAGTTTTATTGCTAAGTGGGCCCGGGCACGGTAAAGTGCCAGACGACGGTGTTTAACGGGACCATTAACAACGGGATAGAAAATCAATATGGAGAGGTAGAGAGGAGGTGCATCTCTGTCACGGTGATGTGTAGTTAGTGCCTGATTGTTCTCAGGCTGAGATCTGGCCTCACTCCCAAAGCCTGGCTGTTGTAATGTTGTAATGTACTCTGTTCTGACGCAATTAAATTAAGCCCCCACCCCTTTAGCTGCGGTGGTGGTGGTGGTGGAGAGAGTGGAGGCCTGTGTACATGAATATAAAAAGGGCATTTTCTTTTGGATTAGATCCACACAAAAAATGTAAACTTTTTTTGGGATGTCTGTGTGAGCTGAATATTTGACAGGGTAGATCTTTGTGATGGTTGGATATTTGTTTTCTTTGGTTTACACACTCATTCATAGTTAAATGTCAAAACTCGCTAAAGATGTATTACATAGAAAAACATGAACAAGTCAATTTCTTTGCAAAGTTTTGTTGTCAAGATACAGTGGCTTGCGAAAGTATTCACCCCCCTTGGCATTTTTCCTATTTTGTTGCCTTACTACCTGGAATTAAAATTGATTTTTGGGAGGTTTGTATCATTTGATTTACACAACATGCCTACCACTTATTCAATATTTGTTATTGTGAAACAAACAAGAAATAAGACAAAAAAACAGAAAACTTACACGTGCATAACTATTCACCCCCCCCAAAGTCAATACTTTATAGAGCCACCTTTTGCAGCAATTACAGCTGCAAGTCTCTTGGGGTATGTCTCTACAAGCTTGGCACATCTAGCCACTGGGATTTTTGCCCATTCTTCAAGGCAAAACTGCTCCAGCTCCTTCAAGTTGGATGGGTTCCGCTGGTGTACAGCAATCTTTAAGTCATACCACAGATTCTCAATTGGATAGACATTTAAATGTTTCCCTTAAACCACTTGAGTGTTGCTTTAGCAGTATGCTTAGGGTCATTGTCCTGTTGGAAGGTGAACCTCCGTCCCAGTCTCAAATCTCTGGAAGACTGAAACAGGTTTCCCTCAAGATTTTCCCTGTATTTAGCACCATCCATCATTCCTTCAATTCTGACCAGTTTCCCAGTCCCTGCCGATGAAAAACATCCCCACAGCATGAGGGATGATGTTCTCGGGGTGATGAGAGGTGTTGGGTTTGCGCCAGACATTTTCCTTGATGGCCAAAAAGCTAAATTTTAGTCTCATCTGGCCTGAATACCTTCTTCCATATGTTTGGGTACATTTACGTCATTTAGCAGACACTCTTATCCAGAGCGACTTACAGTTAGTGAGTGCAAACATATACTTTTTTTCATATTGGCCCCCCGTGGGAATCAAACCCACAACCCTGGCATTGGAAGTGCCATGCTCTACCAACTGAGCTACACGGGACCCCCATATTCCTTTTGGCGAACACCAAATGTGTTTGCTATTTTTTTTCTTTAAGCAATGGCTGTTTTCTGGCCACTCTTCCGTAAAGCCCAGCTCTGTGGAGTGTACGGCTTAAAGTGGTCCTATGGACAGATACTCCAATCTCCGCTGTGGAGCTTTGCAGCTCCTTCAGGGTTATCTTTGGTCTCTTTGTTGCCTCTCTGATTAATGCCCTCCTTGCCTGGTCCGTGAGTTTTGGTGGGCGGCCCTCTCTTGGCAGGTTTGTTGTGGTGCCATATTCTTTAATTTTTTTATTATGGATTTAATGGTGCTCCGTGGGATGTTCAAACTTTCAGATATTTTTTTATAACCCAACCACTGATCTGTACTTCTCCACAACTTTGTCCCTGAACTGTTTGGAGAGCTCCTTGGTCTTCATGGTGCCGCTTTCTTGGTGGTGCCCCTTGCTTAGTGGTGTTGCAGACTCTGGGGCCTTTCAGAACAGGTGTATATATACTGTGATCATGTGAAAGATCATGTGACACTTAGATTGCACAAAGGTGGACTTTATTTAACTAATTATGTGACTTCTGAAGGTAATTGGTTGCACCAGATGTTATTTAGGGGCTTCATAGCAAAGGGGGTGAATACATATGCACACACCACTTTTCAGTTATTTATTTTTTAGAATTTTTTGAAACAAGTTAATTTTTTCATTTCACTTCACCAATTTGGACTATTTTGTGTATGTCCATTACATGAAATCCAAATAAAAATCCATTTAAATTACAGGTTGTAATGCAACAAAATAGGAAAAACGCCAAGGGGGATGAATACTTTTGCAAGGCACTGTATTAATCTGTGCCTCAACTTCTGTCTCTATCAAGCACATGTTTTACAAATACATTTCTATCTAACTATAAATTCAGGCTGATACCTAACTGTAAGTGTGTGTGTTGATTGACAGGCCTTACCTTCCGGTGAAGGAAGCCGGATGGCACCACTCTGGGTTTGCCTGGGGGTTCGCCCTCAGGCTAGCACACCGATGATGACTTCAGAAGGCAAACAGAGACACTCACCATCCAAATGAAGAGGGGTAGTTGGCAGATACATGCAGTGAATACTGTTTGTTGATGAGGCTACTGAGGCTTCTCTCTGTGTGTGTGTTTGTGTGTGTGTTTGCAATGCAGTATAGCCCTTTGGGACCCTCTTCCCCTGCTGCCACATCTTATTTGGGGCTTGGGTTTTGTAAATGAGAATAACAACTCAAGGAAACAAGACTCTTGCTCTGTCTCTCTCTCTTTCTCTCACATACACACAAACTCTCACCCCACCCCCCACACTGATTCTCTCACTGATTACCTCACTCACCCCCACCACCTCTCTCCTTGTCCTCCCACCAATAGTAAAGGAATAGCGTATTTGTTGTCTTTTTTATCTCTGTCTGTGGCCGTATAGTTTTGCTGGTGTAAAGGATAAACAGCATCAGCTAACTTTCTCCTGGGCAGTTGCCAGTGTCTTGCTCACTCATCTGCTGTGTGGGAGACTGTGGGAAACTGTGCTCCACATGGGGAGGACGGATGGCTCTCTGCAATGCATGCTGGGAATGAGGGGGTGTTCTTGCACCTTTGTTTTGAATCACTGGAATGACCCAGGGAAAGTGTTCAGTGGAGATTTGTAAACAAAAGTTGACAGTCTGCATTCAACATGAATTAACTGCATCTAGCACGTTGGTTTGTAGCCTATCCAGCCCAGTTTCAAAGCTGGCTAGCGAGTCATTCCCTCCTCCCAACTGATCAACGCACAGCAACAATATAACAAATCTATGGTAATAATAGGTCACCACATGAAGTGTTCACTTCCAAAGCCACATAACATTATTATTATTATTATTATCTTTCTAAAAAGTCACTTCTTCTCTTCCTGATCACTCTCGCACCAAATAACTCAAATGGCTTATCAGAATCCTTTCACTCTCTCTCTCTTTCCTTTCCCCTTTCTCTTTCTAAGCCCCACTTATAGAAACTCATCCGGCCTCTCTCCCTTCTCCTACTGTTCACAGTAGGGTGTGTTTTTCATCAGGATGTCAGTCATGTGTATGGTCTGACTGATGGACCAGACTCTGTTTAGTTTCCCGAAAGCTTTGTAGCTATCTTGGTCCTTTATTTCTCACATTGACCCCAACTGACGCACTCTAACAACAGCAAACTACTTCATTTAATGATATGCACATGACCATGTCCAGTGTTGGGGAGTAGTGAACTACATGTAGTTCAATTAGTAATTAAACTACATTTTGCAGATAGTTTAACTAAATTCAAATCTTGGTAGTGTTTTTAGTAGGTTATAACTTTTTGCCATGAAGCGGTATAGCTAACTACTGGAACTCCACATCACTTTTTTTGCTAAAATATAATGTGTGAAGCAGTGGCGGTCAGTGCCGTTTAAGATGAGGGAGGACCATTGTTTTTTAATGAGCATGGCCTTATTTCTATTACAGCATATTGGATGACTGTCATTCATATTCGATTCACCCAGCTCAATGTAACATCTATAGGTTTAGGTTACTACATGATATTCAAATTTTCCCTCTACCCATCATGAGGTTGCTACAACCTAGCCTATGAATGTAAGTTTACAAGGTAGATGCACAGGTCAAGAGAAAGATGTGAGTAATCAAGGTGATAGACAGTGACTTATTCAATACCACCTTGCACACTCTTGCTTGTATCTAGCTGATCTAGGGTGTAATTTTTTGTCCAACAGTGCAAACGAGAGTTTCTATTGGACAAACTCAGGTATGTTTATCCTCGTTTGAGTCTGTTTGCTTTTGTTAAAGAAACGTTAACTTTCAAAATAAAGAAGAACCCTGGAATGAGTAGATGTGTCCAAACTTTTGACTGGTGTGTGTGTGTGTGTATATGCACTACCGTTCAAAAGTTTGGGGTCACTTAGAAATGTCCTTGTTTTCGAAAGAAAAGCAATTTCTTTGTCCATTAAAATAACATCAAATTGATCAGAAATACAGTGTAGACATTGTTAATGTTGTAAATGGCTATTGTAGCTGGAAAAGACTGATTTTTAATGGAATATCTACATAGACGTATAGATGCCCATTATCAGCAACCATCAGTCCTGTGTTCCAATGGCACATTGTGTTTGCTAATCCAAGTTTATCATTTTAAAAGGCTAACTGATCATTAGAAAACCCTTTTGCAATTATGTTAGCACAGCTGAAAACTGTTGTGCTGATTAAAGAAGCAATAAAACTGGCCTTCTTGAGACTAGTTGAGTATCTGGAGCCTCAGCAATTGTGGGTTCGATTACAGGCTCAAAATGGCCAGAAACAAATAACTTTCTTCTGAAATTTGTCAGTCTATTCTTGTTCTGAGAAATAAAGTACTACTCCCTTCACAGAACAGCGCAAACTGGCTCTAACCAGAATAGAAAGAGGAGTGGGAGGCCCCGTTGCACAACTGAGCAAGAGGACAAATACATCTTTACATTAAGAAAAGATTAAGATGGGCAAAATAACACAGACACTGGAAAGAGGAAGATTGGAAAAAAAGTGTTATGGACAGACTTATTGAAGTTTGAGGTGTTCGGATCACAAAGAAGAACATTTGTGAGACTCAGACAAAATTAAAAGATGCTGGAGGAGTGCTTGATGCCATCTGTCAAGCATGGTGGAGGCAATGTGATGGTCTGGGGGTGTTTTGGTGGTGGTAAAGTGGGAGATTTGTACAGGGTAAAAGGGATCTTGAAGAAGGAAGGATATCACTCCATTTTGCAACACCATGCCATACCCTGTGGACGGCGCTTGATTGGAGACAATTTCCTCCTACAACAGGACAAAGACCCAAAGCACAGCTCCAAACTATGCAATAACTATTTAGGGAAGAAGCAGTCAGCTGGTATTCTGTCTTTCAATGGAGTGGCCTGCACAGTCACCGGATCTCAACCTTATTGAGCTGTTGTGGTACATAAGAAGTGCCCATCAAGCCAATCCAACTTGTGGGAGGTGCTTCAGGAGGCATGGGGTGAAATCTCTTTTGATTACTAGAATGCCAAAGGTCTGCAAGGCTTTAATTGCTGCAAATTGAGGATTCTTTGACGAAAGCAATGTTAGGACACAATTATTATTTCAATTAAAAATCATTATTTCTAACCTTGTCAATGACTACATTTCCTATTCATTTTGCTATATTTCCTATTCAAACTCATTTCATGTATGTTTTCATGGAAAACAAGGAAATATCTAAGTGACCCCAAACTTTTGAATATGTATTTACATTGTAGAATAATAGTGTAGACATCAAAACTATGAAATAACACATGGAATCATGTAGTAACCAAAAAAGGTGTTAAACAAATCAAAATACACTGCTCAAAAAAATAAAGTGAACACTTAAACAACACAATGTAACTCCAAGTCAATCACACTTCTGTGAAATCAAACTGTCCACTTAGGAAGCAACACTGATTGACAAGAAATTTCACATGCTGTTGTGCAAATGGAAAAGACAACAGGTGGAAATTATAGGCAATTAGCAAGACACCCCCAATAAAGGACTGGTTTTGCAGGTGGTGACCACAGACGACTTCTCAGTTCCTATGCTTCCTGGCTGATGTTTTGGTCACTTTTGAATGCTGGCGGTGCTTTCACTCTAGTGGTAGCATGAGACGGAGTCTACAACCCACACAAGTGGCTCAGGTAGTGCAGCTCATCCAGGATGGCACATCAATGCGAGCTGTGGCAAGAAGGTTTGCTGTGTCTGTCAGCGTAGTGTCCAGAGCATGGAGGTGCTACCAGGAGACAGGCCAGTACATCAGGAGACGTGGAGGAGGCCGTAGGAGGGCAACAACCCAGCAGCAGGACCGCTACCTCCGCCTTTGTGCAAGGAGGAGCAGGAGGAGAACTGCCAGAGCCCTGCAAAATGACCTCCAGCAGGCCACAAATGTGCATGTGTCTGCTCAAACGGTCAGAAACAGACTCCATGAGGGTGGTATGAGGGCCCGACGTCCACAGGTGGGGGTTGTGCTTACAGCCCAACACCGTGCAGGACGTTTGGCATTTGCCAGAGAACACCAAGATTGGCAAATTCGCCACTGGCTCCCTGTGCTCTTCACAGATGAAAGCAGGTTCACACTGAGCACATGTGACAGATGTGACAGAGCCTGGAGACGCCATGGAGAATGTTCTGCTGCCTGCAACATCCTCCAGCATGACCGGTTTGGCGGTGGGTTAGTCATGGTGTGGGGTGGCATTTCTTTGGGGGGCCGCACAACCCTCCATGTGCCAGAGGTAGCCTGACTGCCATTAGGTACCGGGATGAGATCCTCAGACTCCTTGTGAGTTCCTCCTAATGCAAGACAATGCTAGACCTCATGAGGCTGGAGTGTGTCAGCAGTTCCTGCAAGAGGAAGGCATTGATGCTATGGACTGGCCCGCCCGTTCCCCAGACCTGAATCCAATTGAGCACATCTGGGACATCATGTCTCGCTCCAGCCACCATACCACGTTGCACCACAGACTGTCCAGGAGTTGGTGGATGCTTTATTCCAGGTCTGGGAGGAGATCCCTCAGGAGACCATCCGCCACATCATCAGGCGCATGCCCAGGCATTGTAGGGAGGTCATACAGGCACGTGGAGGCCACACACACTACTGAGCCTCATTTTGACTTGTTTTAAGGACATTACATCAAAGTTGGATCAGCCTGTAGTGTGGTTTTCCACTTTAATTTTGAGGGTGACTCCAAATCCAGACCTCTATGGGTTGATAAATTTGATTTCCATTGATAATTTTTGTGTGATTTTGTTGTTAGCACATTCAACTATGTAAAGAAAAAAGTATTTAATAAGATTATTTCATTCATTCAGATCTAGGATGTGTTATTTTAGTGTTCCCTTTATTTTATTGAGCAGTGTATATTTTATGTTTGAGATTCTTCAAATAGCCACCCATTGCCTTGATGACAGCTTTGCACACTCTTGGCAAAACTCTCATCCAGCTTCATGAGGTAGTCAAGTGTACCTTCTTAAAAGTTAATTTGTGGAATTTCTTTCCTTCTTAATGCGTTTGAGCCAATCAGTTGGGTTGTGACAAGGTAGGGGGGTATACAGAAGATAGCCCTATTTGGTTAAAGACCAAGTCCATATTATGGCAAGAACAGCTCAAATAAGTAAAGAGAAACAACAGTCCATCATTACTTTAAGACATGAAGGTCAGTGAATACGGAACATTTCAAGAACTTTGAAAGTTTCTTCAAGTGCAGTCGCAAAAACCATCAAGCGCTATGATGAAACTGGCTCTCATGAGTACCGCCACAGGAATGGCAGACCCAGAGTTACCTCTGCTGCAGAGTAGTTCATTAGAGTTACTAGCCTCAGAAATTGCAGCCCAAATAAATGCTTCACAGAGTTGAAGAAAAAGGCACATCTCAGCATCAACTGTTCAAAGGGGACTTTGTGAATCATGCCTTCATGGTCGAATTGCTGGATAGAAACATTTGTACATTTTAGTCATTTAGCAGACGCTCTTATCCATAGCGACTTACAGTTAGTGAGTGCATACATTATTTTATATACTGGCCCCCCGTGGGAATCGAACCCACAACCCTGGCGTTGCAAACACCATGCTCTACCAACTGAGCTACATCCCTGTCAGTCATTCCCTCCCCTACACTGGACGACGCTGGGCCAATTGTGCGCCGCCCCATGGGTCTCCCGGTCGCGGCCGGCTACGACAGAGCCTGGATTTGAACCAGGATCTCTAGTGGCACAGCTAGCACCGCGATGCAGTGCCTTAGACCACTGCGCCACTCGGGAAACCACTACTAAAGTACACCAATAAGAAGAAGAGACTTTGGAGTAAGAGGGGCGGGGCACGCGTAGACAAGATGGCGTATTGAATAGAAATCGGTACAAAACACCTCAAGATAAAAACATAATATTCAAAATCATTAAGTTAGACTAAATATTAGCATTTCATATATTCGCAGTTAATATAATTCAATCTGGATAATTACAGAAAACAGATCATAAGGCTAGAGAAATATATCGACAAATATTACAACAACACGCAACACCCAAACATGACTGAAGACAAGCGTGGAGAGCCGATCCCCAAAAGGAAACGCGACTCATCGACTGATACAGATTATATATGCTTTTCACCACTGGGTATGGTAAGTGTGGAAAGCGACCTGTTGAAGTCGATAAATGACAAATTGGGCATACTAGAATTGGTCAGTAAAGACGTAAAAGAGTTGAAAGCGAGTCTTCAAATGAGTGACGAAAAAGCTTTGGTAATGGAGAAAGAAACCAAAGAAATAAAAGTGACAGTCTCTAAAATGGAAACGGACGTTAGGGAACTAAAAAAGGAGAACAATCTTCTGAGAGAAGCCTTACTAGACATCCAAACTAGATCGATGAGGGAAAATCTAGTACTTACGGGTATTCAGGAAAAGGAGGGAGAAATAACAGAGAATATTATGAAGGACTTCCTGCATACAGCGCTACAAATCCCACTCGAGGCTGTCGATAAAATCCAACTCGAACGTGTACATCGTTTTGGAAAAAGAGGACAGAAATATGAGCGACCAATTGTTGCCAAATTTGCTTTTTTTAAGGATAAAGCTATGGTGAAAAGCCTAGGAAAAAGACTTGCTGGCACGAAAATAGGCATGAATGATCAGTTCCCGAGGGAGATTGTAGAAAGGCGCAAAGTTCTATATCCAATCTTCAAGGAAAACAGATTAAAAGGGAAACGTGTTGCACTAGTGGTGGATAAATTATATATTGACAACCAAATGTTCAGAGACACAAAGACTACTCCATGGCTATTCTAAAAGTTGTAATAGAGGAGTCAAATATTGGAGCACCTGATACTGGCAATGATAGGGATTGTAATATTAAATAACATTTATAGTAAGTATAGTATTTTATAAAAGGATAAAACGATATAACAAGCAGAATAATACATCTTTAAATACAAATATTAGAACATGGCTTTTTTGGCGGGAGGTTGTTGTTTTGGAGGATGGTTGTTGTGGTTGGTCCTGTGTTCTCTCTGGCGTCTTTTCCCCCTTGCGGCAGATGTGGATGCGGGTGCGTTTGCACGCTCGGCCCATTTCTTCCGCAGTCAACCATGTGGTGTGCATTTTTGTGTTTGAAAAGGTGCGGCGTTAAGTGAGTGAGAGGGGAAATGGTTGCATATCCCAGAGCCGATCGGGGGTCTATGAGCAGGGGTAGTGAGAGAGAGCTTTCAATTTTGTGTAGATGAGGGATATACATTTTTAAATATAGTATACATCTAATCTAATTATTCATTGTCCTATCATGATGGAAAGATCCCTAACCCTATAACCTGGACACCCACCTGAGCGACCCATACACCAAAGAGAAGTTCCCATCTCTTTTATGGACCTGCTGTGAATATGCAGCCTAAACAGAGAAATAAATGCGGTCAGAGACCTACTTGAGCAGCACCGCCCCCTCAAGATTCTGAGCCTGCCTGGCAGGGTTGGTCCTACAAAGCCAGAGCCCCCTGATGGGAGAGCATAATATACAAGGAAATTCTCAAAGCTGCTAATGAGAACCTTGACGACCTTTTACCTAGCCGGTGGGGATTCCGGTGGGGTACGCCCACCCAGGTAGTGGCAGTGCTGGCAACACTGGCTGCAGTAACCCATGGGGAGGGGGTCACACTCGGACAATCAGAGAGGGGGTTTATCATTGTGGCCCAGGTGGCACAAAATAATCAAAGGTCTGACCGCATGGAGATGCTTGGGAAAATGGTTACAACAGGGGATCAGAGTGTTTGTGTCTCAGGTGAAGAGGGTGGATCTGATCTCCATCACCTAGGACTTGACATAGATTAAGTAGATTAATCAAATCTCACATTGTTATCAATTTCTGCTCAATCTGCATGCTTTCTCAATCAGCTTTAACTGTATGTGCACTCGTAGATCAAGTTATTTCTCGAGTTGGGCTCTGGGATATAACAGCCGTTGAGTATCTGATTTTATGGTGGATTGTGGAGGAGGGGGGTTGAGTGTGTTGGAGTATGTGAGTATGTGCGTGTGTGCTTGTCTGGCATCTGTTGTGGGGGGGTGGGGATGTTGGGGGGGAGGGTATGGGATGGACCACGGGAATTATTTGTTCTGATAATAATTGCTTGTCAATGAATTAAATGTAATACAATGGCAATCCGGGTTATATGTTAGAATCCTATGCGTGAACTGTCGACATTATTACGCATATTAATTGATAATGATGGAAAATAGGATATGCATAATTTTAAAAAAAATAGTTATGTAGATATATATATATATAGAGGTGAAAGCATTGGAAATGCTTTTGGCGGTTAATCTGCTTCTGTTTTGTGGGTGGCACTGTGTGCTGTTTTCGATGGATGGGTCCTGGCCTCTCGGGGCCTTAGGGATACGGAGGGACGTGGGTGGGATGCTGATCACGGTACAGCTATATGGACACTCAATCATTACGCTATTTTTTATTGGTAAATTTACAAACATATATAATGATAAATAGACTTGAAACTTGTATCTCATTATGGTGTATGGTGAAATAAGTATAGCCAGTTATAATTGTAATGGCTTAGCTGATAATAACAAAAGAAGAACAATATTTACATGGCTCAAAGAGAAGGAATATAATATCTATTGTATACAGGAAACTCATTCAACAATTCGAGATGAAGTAGCGTGGAAAAAAAATCGGGGGGGAATATACTTCTCCCATGGGCAAAGAAATTCAAAAGGGGTGATGATATTAATTAATAGTAATTTTGATCCGAATGTGCAAATTGTCCAAATAGATACGCAAGGTAGATGGATTATTTTAAATATGTTATTGGACCATAAACAGATATGGCTCATTAACCTTTACGGACCAAATAATGATGATCCACAATTCTTTGACAATATATATAATAAATTATCAAGCCTGCAAGCAACTCAAGACAATATTATTATTGTGGGGGATTATAATACTGTTTTAAATAGATCAATGGACCGTAAAGGAAATCACACCACAAACAATCACCCACATGCTCTTAAGGAAATTGTGAATGTCATGGATACATTAGAACTAGTAGATATATGGAGGCTTAAATATACTGATCTAGTGAGATATACATGGCGGAGACTGAATCAAGCTAGTCGTCTTGACTTCTTTCTTATCTCATTCTCGTTGGCACCAAAAGTAAAAAAAAGTGTTGATAGGGGACAGAATGCGGTCGGACCATCATATAATAGGCATATACATTACTCTTACTGAATTTCCACGTGGGCGAGGATATTGGAAATTTAATCAAAGCCTATTGGATGATAATTTATTTATAATTAGAACAAAGGAATATATAACCGACTTTTTCCAACATAACATAGGTACAGCGAATCCCCTTATTGTATGGGACACCTTTAAATGTGCCTTTAGAGGCCATGCAATTCAGTACTCATCTCGAAAACAAAAGCAATTTAGGTCAAAAGAGTTTATACTAAGAAAGGAAATAGAAAGTCTAACAGAACAGATAGATGGCAATAAAAACTGTAACATAGAGGCTCAGAATAAATTAGAGGAAAAACAAAAGAAATGGAGAAACTTATTCAATAAAGATCAAGTGTAATATATTATAAAAATAAAGCAAACTGGATGGAATATGGGGAAAAATGCACAAAATTCTTTTTTAATCTTCAACATAGGAATGCTACCAAAAGAACTTAATGAAACTGGTTACAATTGACGGAGTCACCCATAATTCACCAAATGATATTTTGAAGGAAGAAACAAAGTACTTTAAGCATATGTTTTCTTTTCAGTCGCCTCCATCTCCTCTAACTGAAGCTAATTGTAGAGATTTTTTTTCTATTGATAATGTCAAATTAACAGCCACACAGAAAGACTCATGTGAAGTTGAAATTACAGAGGAGGAACTTCTGGATGCAATAAAAGACTTTAAGTCCGGGAAAACTCCAGGGTTGGATGGCATACCAGTCGAGGTATACCAAACCTTTTTTGATATACTAAGAGGACCGTTATTAGCATGTTTTAACCACTCCTATGTATATGGTAGATTATCTGACACTCAAGAAGAAGGTCTGATCTCATTATTACTGAAACAGGATACAAGTGGAAAATATAAAGATCCAGTCCATTTACAAAATTGGAGGCCCCTTACACTTCAGTGTTGTGATGTAAAAATCCTAGCAAAATGTATAGCGCATAGAATTAAAAAGGTATTGTCGGATATTATTCATTCTAATCAGACAGGTTTTTTACATGGAAGATACATTGGAGATAATATAAGGCAAATATTGGAAACAATAGAACACTATGGAAAATATGGGAAACCAGGCCTGCTATTCATAGCAGACTTCGAAAAGGCATTTGATAAAGTTCGACTGGGGTTTATATATAAATGCCTGGAGCATTTCAATGTTGGAGAATCTCTTATAAAATGGGTCAAAATCATGTATAGTAACCCTAGGTGTAAAATAGTAAATAATGGCTATTTCTCAGAAAGTTTTAAACTGTCAAGAGGAGTGAAACAAGATTGTCCACTATCGGCATATCTATTTATTGTGGCCATCGAGATGTTAGCTATTAAAATCAGATCCAATAATAATATCAGAGGATTAGAAATACAGGGCTTAAAAACAAAGGTGTCATTGTACGCAGATGATTCATGTTTTCTTTTAGATCCACAACTAGAATCCCTCCACAGCCTCATAGAGGATCTAGATACACTTCCTAACCTCTCTCGATTACAACCAAATTATGACAAATGTACTATATTACGTATTGGATCACTAAAAAATACAATTTTTACATTACCATGTAGTTTACCAATAAAATGGTCCGATGGTGATGTGGATATACTCAGAATACATATCCCAAAGGAAATAAATGATCTCACTTCAATAAATTTTTATAGAAAGTTAGCAAAAATAGATAAGATCTTACTACCATGGAAAGGAAAATACCTGTCAATTTGTGGAAAAATCACCCTGATTAACTCTTTAGTATTATCCCAGTTTACCTATTTGCTTATGGTCTAGCCTACGCCTAGCGAACAGTTTTTTAAATTATATGAGAAAAAAATATTCAATTTTATTTGGAACGGCAAGCCAGACAAAATTAAAAGAGCATATTTATATAATGAATATGAATTCGGAGGACAGAAATTATTAAATATTAAAGCATTAGATCTATCACTAAAATCTACAGTCATACAAAAGTTATACGTAAATCCGAACTGGTTCTCAAGCAAATTAGTAAGATTGTCTCACCCAATGTTCAAGAAAGGCCTTTTTCCCTTTATTCAGATTACAACCTCTCACTTTCAGTTATTTGAAAAGGAAATAATCTCACAAATGTCACTATTTCTAAAACAAGCCATAGAAAGTTGGTTGCAATTTCAATTTAATCCTCCAGAAACGACAGAACAAATAATGCAACAAATATTGTGGTTAAATTCAAATATACTAATTGACAAAAAACCTTTATTTTTTGACAGAATGTTTAAAAAAGGTATAATCTTCGTAAATGATATCATCGGTAGGACTGGTGGAGTTATGTCGCACATGCAGCTAACAAAAACATATGGAAATGTCTGCTCTACCCAAAATTACAACCAAATAATTGCAGCCTTACCGCAAAAGTGGAAGAGGAAAGTGGAAGGGGGAGAAAGTAAGGAACTTGTCTGTCGGCCTTGCATTAAAGAACATAATTGGTTAAGGAAAACTGTGATAAATAAAAAAGTATATCAGTTTCACTTAAGGACCAAAGGATTGACAGCTGTCCCATATAGATTGCAAAATAGTTGGGAAGAGATCTTTGACGTACCGATCCCATGGCATAGTGTTTATGAACTGACATGCAAAACGACACCGGATTCAAAAATTTGAATCTTTCTATTTAAATTATTATATAAAATTCTTGCTACCAATAGAATGTTATTTATATGGGGGATACAATCTTCCCAGCTCTGCAGATTTTGCTGTGAAGAGACAGAATCATTAGATCATTTGTTTTGGTTCTGTCAATTTGTAGCTTGTTTTTGGACACAGGTCCAGGAATGGCTAAAGGATTGCAATATTTACCTGGAACTAACCTTGCAGATAGCATTACTGGGTGATCTGAAAAGTCATAGTCAATCAATCAATAATATAATAATACTTTTAGCAAAAATGTTTATTATTAATTCACAATCTGTAGAAGCAATGAGAATAGAAAGGTTCAGAACTTTTGTAAAACATCACAGTACGGTTGAAATATATATGGCAAATAGAAATCCTATATGGATGGTGTTAAGAGATAGATGGGAGGTATTGAATATAGTTGAAGGATGGGACTAATAACAAATAACAACAAATAATAACAAAGATAGCTAATAATGTAAGCATACTGTGTCCATAATAAGTATATAGGTTGTATGTTGGGAGCTTTTGGGAAAGAGCACAGTTAGAAAGATATGGCATATAGAAGCAAAACGGATGGACATCATGAAAATGAACGGAGAGGTTGAGACTAGAAGTTCAGGAGCAAAAATATATATATATATATATATATATAATATAATTATTGTAAAATTAACTCTGTCCATAAGGTGTAGATAGTAAGTATAGACCGGAAGTAGAGGCCTGGGCATTGTTGTTCACTAATTTACTCCAAGTAGGGAAAGGATGGTGGGGTTGAAAAGTAATAAAGGGTATATGGTATATATATAAAAAGTATAAATAAAAAAATAAACATGGGGGATTGGAAGTGATGCAGGCAATTACATTGATAGAAGATACAATCTATCTGCAATATTAAGCTGATCCATTCCCCCCCACACACACAAAAAAGACTTTGCTTTGGCCAAGAAACATGAGCAATGGACATTAGAGTGGTGGAATTTTGTCCTTTGGTCAGATGAGTCCAAATTGGAGATTTTTGGTTTCAACTGCCTTGTCTTTGTGAGACGCGGTGTGGGTGAACGGGTGATCTCCGCATGTTTATTTCCCACTGTAAAGCACGGAGGAGGAGTTGTTATGGTGTGGGGATGCTTTGCTGGTGACACTGTCTGTGATTTATTTAGAATTCAACGCATACTTAACCAGCATGGCTACCACAGCATTGTGCAGCGATATGCCATCCCATCTGGTTTGGGCTTAGTGGGACTATAATTTGTTTTTCAACAGGACAATGACCCAACACACCTCCAGGCTGTGTAAGGGCTATTTTACCAAGAAGGAGAGTGATGGAGTGCTGCATCAGATGACCTGGCCTCCACAATCCCCCAACCTCAACCCAATTGAGATGGTTTGGGATGAGTCGGACCGCAGAGTGAAGGAAAAGCAGCCAACAAGTGCTCAGCATATGTGGGAACTCCTTCAAGAATGTTGGAAAAGCATTCCAGGTGAAGCTGGTTGAGAGAATGCCAAGATTGTGCAAAGCTGTCATCAAGGCAAAAGGTGGGTATTTGAGGAATCTCAAATATAAAATATATTTTGATTTGTTTAACAATTTTTGGGTTACTATATGATTCCATATATGTTATTTCATAGTTTTGATGTCTTCACTACTATTCTACAATGTAGAAAATAGTAAAATAAAGAAAAGCCCTAGAATGAGTAGGTGTGTCCAAACCTTTGACTGGTACTGTATATATATATACAAAACCTAGAAGGCTCATGGTTCTCACCCTCACTTACACAGTAATTATTTCCAGAGGACTTCGGCCAACCTATCAGCTCTTGAAGCACCAACAAAATAATTTCTTCAAAAATGAAGAAGAGGTAAGAGAGAGTGAGCAAGAGCGCTCTTGCTCACTCTCTCTTACCTCTTCTTCATTTTTGAAGAAATTATTTTGTTCAAAACTGATCAATGATTGTCTTTCTCTGAGTCAACTACTTATGCGTGCAGTACTAGATTCATTCTCTCATCCTTGGGTGGACAACATGTCAGTTGGTGCTTCAAGAGCTGATAGGTTGGCCGAAGTCCTCTGGAAATAATTACTGTGTAAGTGAGGGTGAGAACCATGAGCCTTCTAGGTTTTGTATTGAAGTCAATGTACCCAGAGGAGGACGGAAACTAGCTGTCTTCCGGCTAAACCATGGTGCTACCGTACAGACTGCTGTTGAGCCTACTGTAGACATTCATTGCAAAACAGAATGTTTTAATTGATTATTTGGTGGTGTGACTATATTTAGTATAGTTCTATCTAAAAAGGATAATGTTTAACTTTTTATTTTTCTGAAATCCACTGAGGATGGTCCTCCCCTTCCTCCGAGGAGCCTCCACTGGTGTGAAGTAGGCAATCATTTCCTTTCTTTTTCAGCATCAGACCTGCCTAATTCTCACTTGAAACATTGTTTTTGTGTTTAATAGGATAAATTACACATTCTGTTAACAAGAGTGATCTGTTTTTGCAAATTGTATTCTATGACATTTTAGATTTTAATATAATTCTTCATGTAGTTTGGATGTAGTGAACAACTTTTTCTAACCAACTAATAGTGAAGTAAACTATGTTTTTCTTAAGGGTAGCTTTAGTGTATCGTAACTTCTTCCAGTGTGAAGTATATGGTAGCTTGGTAAACTATATTTTCAGACACTACCCATGTCCGAAAAGCATTCCAACTCCAGATCTTTTATTGTAAAAAATGTCTATTTGTGTTCCATTCAATCCGAATAATAAAGCTATACTGTATTTGTTACGCTAGCATCCAATCAACACAGCATCCAATGAACGCGATTCCCAATTGACACAGACTAAGTTCCTAGGGAAATGTAGGTCTAAATGTAGTTCTAATCTCTGCTCTCCCATGTGCTAATCTGTCAAACCCTCTTTTCATCATTTCCCCAAATTCCATCTGTCTCGGCTCCAATACTGCACCTGGAGACTGTTGCATTGAAAACTGCAAATTATAAAAACGTGACAGAAAATATGGAGGGAGAAAAAAAACAAGTCTTAGTTGCCATGGCAATATCAAACTGATGCCAAACTCTTGATTCGGCCTGTGTTTTCTAGTACAATGAAACACAAAATAGAATTCCACCATTTTAATTAGTCATTTTTGTTTCGCAAACAGACACAACTTGGAATTGGCAAACCTCACCACTTTCCTCTCTTTCTTATGTTTTCATGTTTTCCTTTCATTTTCTCTCATCTTAGCTTTAACTCCAATTCTTTATTTCTTCCCTCACTGTCACTATCTCTCCTCATCACCCTCTCCTGTTATACTCCTCCTTTTCCTTCATCTACACGCAACATATTTATACAATATATTTTCTAACCAACAAAATGGTCCCGCAATGTTGGATTATATCCAATGGTGTCTCATCAAACAAGGAACCACATCATTTTCTACTGCTATAGAGGATCCCTGCTGGCCTTACATCATTAAGAAAGCCCAGCACCTGTCATGTCCTCCAAACAATAATAACACGAGGTTAATTTGGTTATTGGGAGTATGAAGACCCATTTCCTAACGACCCGCAGGCTATGATAATAGGAGCATCACAACGTCTCCCGGTTGGTTGTCGTGGTAACCGGGCCAACCTTCCCAGCATGCTGACCCCGACTGCCATCTGATGGCTTGGCCCAAATAATGCAAACACACACACACACACACACACACACGCCTCAACAGAAAAACACAAGTATGATAACAAAAATAGAAACACTGCTTAGAGCAGGGATGGGCAACTTTGATGGGGGTGGGGGCCACACAAGTCTGAACTCATCATGGGGTGCCGCAGTGGCTCGCGGGTCTGCGTACCCACATCCATACCCACACATTTAGTCAGAGCTGGCCTTTTGGGGGCCCTAAGCAAAATGTTGTTTCCCTCACCTTAAGAGCAAAATATTTTAGAGGCCACCCTCTTGACAGAAGAGAGAAACAATTGTACAGTTCATTTCCTGCAATTTTACACATTTTGCCATGCGGTGTAGAGAAAATGTTGCAGTTTTAAAGAAAGTTTTCTGCAAATCTATAATTTTTCCATGGGAGGGAGAGAGGATTTAGCAATTTCATAACTCATTTCATGCAATTCTTTCAATTTTGCCATGGGGTTGAGAGAAACATTTGCTGTTTTAAAGCTACTTTTCTGAATCCCTACCTGCATATTCTCTCCTGAAAACCTGGACATTTTTTTAAAGGATTCTGGAAATTTGCAAAACCGCCAAAGTCCTTATAATGGGTTTGGCTACAGTGGAGGCTCCTCGTTCCTCCCCACCCCTAATGTCCCTTCACACTGTGTCAACGTAAGGGAGAGTGTAATATTAGACCTTAAAATAATCATCCAGTGATCATACATTGTTTACCGGGGGCAGGGCTACCGAAGTAAAGGCAAATCTGAAGAGGGTGCTGGCTGAGGCTAAACCTGCCGAGTGTAAATTGTACAGTGCATTTGGAAATTATTCAGACCCCTTGACTTTTTCCACATTTTGTTACGTTACAGCCTTATTCTAAAATTGATTAAATCTTTTTTTTTACACACAATACCCCATAATGACAAAGCAAAAGCAGGTTTTTAGACATTTTTGCAAATGTATATATATTAAATATTACATTTACATAAGTATTCAGACCCTTTACTCAGTACTTTGTTGAAGCACCTTTGGCAGCGATTACAGCCTCGAGACTTCTTGGGTATGACGCTATAAGCTTGGCACAACTGTATTTGGGAGTTTCTCCCATTCTCTGCAGATCCTCTCAAACTCTGTCAGGTTGGATGGGGAACGTTGCTACACAGCTATTTTCAGGTCTCTCCAGAGATGTTTGATCTGGTTCAAGTCCGGGCTCTGGCTGGGCCACTCAAGGACATTCAGAGACTTGTCCCACTCCTGCGTTGTCTTGGCTGTGTGCTTAGGGTCGTTGTCCTGTTGGAAGGTGAACCTTTGCCCCAGTCGGAGGTCCTGAGCTCTCTGGAACAGGTTTTCATCAAGGATCTCTCTGTACTTTGCTCCATTCATCTTTCTCTCGATCCTGACTAGTCTCCAAGTCCCTGCCGCTGAAAAACATCCCCACAGCATGCTGCCACCACAATGCTTCACCGTAGGGATGGTGCCAGGTTTCCACCAGACGTGACGCTTGGCATTCAGACCAAAGAGTTCAATCTTGGTTTCCTCAGACCAGAGAATCTTGTTTCTCATGGTCTGAGAGTCCTTTATGTGACATTTGGAAACCCCACTGTGTTCTTGGGGACCTTCAATGCTGCAGAAATGTTTTGGTACCCTTCCCCAGATCTCGGAGCTCTGCGGATAATTCCTTCAACCTTATGGCTTGGTTTTTTCTCTGACATGAACTGTCAACTGTGGGACCTTATATAGACAGGTGTGTGCCTTTCCAAATTATGTCCAATCAATTGAATTTACCACAGGTGGACTCCAATCAAGTTGTAGAAACATCTCAAGGATGATCAATGGAAGCAGGATGCACCTGAGCTAAATTTTGAGTCTCATAGCAAAAGGTCTGAATACTTATGTAAATAAGGTATTTCTGTTTTCATAATTTGCATAAAATTCCAAAAACCTGTTTTCGCTTTGTCATTATGGGGTATTGTGTGTAGATTGATGAGGAAATCATTAATTTAATCAATTTTAGAATAAGGCTGTAACATAACAAAATGTGGAAAAAGTCAATGGGTCTGAAAACGTTCCGATTGCACTGTATAGGAATATTGTTATCCACGTTGGCACCAACGATGATTAGGATGAAACAGTCAGAGGTCACCAAGCGAAACATAACTTCAGCATGTAAAAGCTAGAAAGATGTGTTGGCATCAAATAATTGTCTCTGGCCCCCTCCCAGTTAGGGGGAGTGGTGAGCTCTACAGCAGATTCAAACAACTCAATTGCTGGTTGAAAACTGTTTTCTGCCCTTCCCAAAAGATAGAATTTGTAGATAACTGTCACTCTTTCTGGGACTCCTCCGCAAACTGGACCAAGCTTGGTCTGCTGAGGAGTGACAGACTCCATCCTAGCTGGAGGGGTGCTCTCATCTTATCTATCAACATAGACAGGGCTCTAACTCTTCTAGCTCCACAATGAGATAGGGTGCAGGCCAGGCAGCAGGCTGTTAGCCAGCCTGCCAGCTTAGTCGAGTCTGCTCATAGCACAGTCAGTGTAGTCAGCTCAGTTTACCCCATTGAGATGTGTCTGTGCCTCAACATAGGTAGGGCAAAACTAAACATGGCGTTGTTCACCTTAGCAATCTCACTGGAATAAAGACCTCAATTCCTGTCATTATTGAAAGGGATTGTGATAATACCTAATCTCAAAATAGGACTACTTAATATTAGATCCCTCACTTCCAAGGCAGTCATAGTCAATGAACTAATCACTGATCATGAACTTGATGTGATTGCCCTGACTGAAACATGGCTCAAGCCTGATGGATTTACTGTGTTAAATGAGGCCTCTCCTCCTGGTTACAGTAGTGACCATATCCAAATAAAATCAAATTAAATGTTATTGGTCACATACACATATTTAGCAGATGTTATCGTGGGTGTAGCGAAATGCTTGTGTTCCTAGCTCCAACAGTACAGTAATATCTAACAATTCACAACAATACACACAAATCTAAAAGTAAAATAATGGAATTAAGAAATATATAAATATTAGGCCGAGCAATGTTGGAGTGGCATTGACTAAAATACAGTATAATAGAATACAGTATATACTGTACACATGAAATGAGTAAAGCATTATGTTAACATTATTAAAGTGACTAGTGTTCCATTATTAAAGTGACCAGTGATTCCATGTCTGTGTATATAGGGCAGCAGCCTCTAAGGTGCAGGGTTGAGTAACTGGGTGGTAGCCGGCTAGTGATGGCTATTTAACAGTCTGATGGCCTTGAGATGTAAGCTGTTTTTCAGTCTCGGTTCCAGCTTTGATGCACCTGTACTGACCTCGCCTTCTGGTTGGTAGCGGGGTGAACAGGCTGTGGCTCTGGTGGTTGATGTCCTTGATGATCTTTTTGACCTTCCTGTGACATCGGGTGCTGTAGATGTCCTGGAGGGCAGGCAGTGTGCCCCCGGTGATGCGCTGGGCAGACCGCACCACCCTCTGGAGAGCCCTGCGGTTGCGGACGGTGCACTTGCCGTACCAGGCGGTGATACAGCCCGACAGGATGCTCTCAATTGTGCATCTGTAAAGGTTTGTGAGGGTCTTCGGGGCCAAGATGAATTTCTTCAGCCTCCTGAGGTTGAAGAGGCGCTGTTGTGCCTTCTTCATCACACTGTCTGTGTGGGTGGACCATTTCAGATTGTCAGTCATGTATACGCCGAGGAACTTGAAGCTTTTCACCTTCTCCACTGCGGTCCCTTCAATGTGGATAGGGGCGTGCTCCCTCTGCTGTTTCCGGAAGTCCACAATCAGCTCCTTCGTTTGTTGACGTTGAGGGAGGGGTTATTTTCCTGGCACCACTCCGCCAGGGCCCTCACCTCCTCCCTGTACGCTGTCTCGTCATTGTTGGTAATCAGGCCTACTACTGTTGTGTCGTCTGCAAACTTGTTGATTGAGATGGAGGCATACGTGGCCATGCGGTCATGGGTGAACAGGGAGTACAGGAGGGGGCTGAGCACGCATCCTTGTGGGGCCCCTGTGTTGAGGATCAGCAAAGTGGAGGTGTTGTTTCCTATCTTCACCACCTGGGGGCGGCCCGTCAGGAAGTCCAGGACCCAGTTGCACAGGGTGGGGTTCAGACCCAGGGCCACAAGCTTAATGATGAGCTTGGAGGGCACTATGTTGTTGAAGGCTGAGCTATAGTCAATGAACAGCATTCTTACATAGGTATTCCTCTTGTCCAGATGGGACAGGGCAGTGTGCAGTGCGATGGCGATTGCATCTTCTGTGGATCTATTGGGGCTGTATAGAAATTGAAGTGGGTCTAGGGTGTCAGGTAAGGTAGAAGTGATATGAGCCTATGCCACCCTCCAGTCCCTCGACTTCTTGGGGCTGACGGAAACATGGATTACCACTGAAAACACTGCTACTCCTACTGCTCTCTCCTCGTCTGACCATGTGTTCTCGCATACCCCGAGAGCATCTGGTCAGCGGGGTGGTGGCACAGGAATCCTCATCTCTCCCAAGTGGACATTCTCTATTTTTCACCTGACCCATCTGTCTATCTCCTCATTTTGAATTCCATGCTGTCACAGTCACTAGCCCATTTAAGCTTAACATCCTTGTCATTTATCGCCCTCCAGGTTCCCTTGGAGAGTTCATCAATGAGCTTGACGCCTTGATACGTTCCTTTCCTGAGGATGGTTCACCCCTCACAGTTCTGGTTGGCTTCAACCTCCCTACGTCTACCTTTGACTCATTTCTCTCTGCCTCCTTCTTTCCACTCCTCTCCTCTTTTGACCTCACCCTCTCACCGTCCCCCCCCCCTACTCACAAGGCAGGCAATACGTTTGACCTCATCATCTTCTGTGGATTTTTCTACCACTCTAAATTCCAAGCATCTGCCTCTAACCCTAGGAAGCTCTTTGCCACCTTCTACTCCCTGCTGAATCCCCCTCTCTGTGGATGACTTCGTCAACCATTTTGAAAAGAAGGTTGACGACATCCGATCCTCGTTTGTTAAGTCAAATGACACTGCTGGTCCTGCTCTCACTGCCCTACCCTATACTTTGACTTCTTTCTCCCCTCTCTCTCCAGATAAAATCTTGCGACTTGTGACTGCCGGCCGCCCAACAACCTGCCCGCTTGACCCTATCCCCTCCTCTCTTCTCCAGACCATCTCCGGTGACCTTCTCCCTTACCTCACCTCGCTCATCAACTCATCCTTGACCGCTGGCTATGTCCCTTCCGTCTTCAAGAGAGCGAGAGTTGCACCCCTTCTCAAAAAACCAACACTCGATCCCTCTGATGTCAACAACTACAGACCAGTATCCCTTCTTTCTTTTCTCTCCAAAACTCTTCAGCGTGCCGTCTTTAGCCAACTCTCTTGCTATCTCTCTCAGAATGACCTTCTTGATCCAAACCAGTCAGGTTTCAAGACTGGTCATTCAACTGAGACTGCTCTTCTCTGTGTCACGGAGGCTCTCCAAACTGCTAAAGCTAACTCTCTCTCCTCTGCTCTTGTCCTTCTAGACCTGTCTGCTGCCTTTGATACTGTGAACCATCAGATCCTCCTCTCCACCCTCTCCGAGCTGGGCATCTCCGGCGCGTCTCACTCTTGGATTGCGTCCTACCTGACCGGTCGCTCATACCAAGTGGCGTGGCGAGAAGCTGTCTCCGCACCACATGCTCTCACCACTGGTGTCCCCCAGGGCTCAGTTCTAGGCCCTCTCCTATTCTCGCTATACACCAACTCACTTGGCTCTGTCATATCCTCACATGGCCTCTCCTATCATTGCTACGCAGACAACACACAACTAATCTTCTCCTTTCCCCCTTCTGATAACCAGGTGGCGAATCGCATCTCTGCATGTCTGGCAGACATATCAGTGTGGATGACGGATCACCACCTCAAGCTGAACCTCGGCAAGACGGAGCTGCTCTTTCTCCCGGGGAAGGACTGCCCGTTCCATGATCTCGCCATCACGGTTGACAACTCCGTTGTGTCCTCCTCCCAGAGTGCGAAGAGCCTTGGCGTGACCCTGGACAACACCCTGTCATTCTCCGCTAACATCAAGCGTTGACCCGATCCTGTAGGTTCATGCTCTACAACATTCGGAGAGTACGACCCTGCCTTACACAGGAAGCGGCACAGGTCCTAATCCAGGCACTTGTCATCTCCCGTCTGGATTACTGCAACTCGCTGTTGGCTGAGCTCCCTGCCTGTGCCATTAAACCCCTACAACTCATCCAGAATGCCACAGCCCGTCTGGTGTTCAACCTTCCCAAGTTCTCTCACGTCACCCCGCTCCTCCGCACACTCCACTGGCTTCCAGTTGAAGCTCGCATCTGCTACAAGACCATGGTGCTTGCCTATGGAGCTGTGAGGGGAACGGCACCTCCGTACCTTCAGGCTCTGATCAGTCCCCACACCCAAACGAGGGCATTGCGTTCATCCACCTCTGGCCTGCTGGCCCCCCTACCTCTGCGGAAGCACAGTTCCCGCTCAGCCCAGTCAAAACTGTTCGCTGTTCTGGCACCCCAATGGTGGAACAAGCTCCCTCACGACGCCAGGACAGCGGAGTCACTCACCACCTTCCGGAGACACTTGAAACCCCACCTCTTTAAGGAATACCTGGGATAGGATAAAGTAATCCTTCTACCCCCCCCCCCCCACAAAAAAAACAAACATTGTAAAGTGGTTATCCCACTGGCTATAAGGTGAATGCACCAATTTGTAAGTCGCTCTGGATAAGAGCGTCTGCTAAATGACGTAAAACAAAATAAAAAAAAGATCCTTAACTAGCCTCTCAAAGCACTTCATGATGACAGAAGTGAGTGCTACGGGGCAATAGTCATTTAGTTCAGTTACCTTTGCTTTCTTGGGTACAGGAACAATGGTGGACATCTTGAAGCAAGTGGGGACAGCAGACTGGGATAGGGAGATATTTAATATGTCTGTAAACACTCCAGCCAGCTGGTCTGCGCATGCTATGAGGACTCGGCTAGGGATGCCGTCTGGGCCGGCAGCCTTGCGAGGGTTAACATGCTTAAATGTCTTACTCACTTCAGCCACAGAGAACGAGAGCCCACAGTCCTTGGGAGAAGCCGTGTCTGTGGCACTGTGTTATCCTCAAAGCGGGCGAAGAAGTTTAGCTTGTTTAGCTTTTCCGGGAGCAAGATGTCGGTGTCCGTAACGTGGCAGGTTTTCCCTTTGTAATCCGTGATTGTCTGTAGACCCTGCCACATACGTCTCATGTCTGAGCCGTTAAATTGCGACTCCACTTTGTCTCTGTACTGACGTTTTGCCTGTTTGAATGCCTTACGGAGGGAATAACTACACTGTTTGTATTCAACCATATTCCCAGTCACCTTGCCATGGTTAAATGCGGTGGTTCGTGCATTCTGCAAAGGTGGAGGTGTTGCTAACATTAATGACAGCACATTTCAATTTAAAAAACAACCAAGAAATGACTGCATTTTCGTCTTTTGAGCTTCTAGTCATGAAATATATGCAGCCTACTCAATCACCTTTTATAGCTACTGTACAGTGTTTCTCACTGAGTTCCCTGAATTTCCCTGAACACAATCATACCCTGGATCTAGTTTTCTCCCATGGAATAGGTATTGTGGATGAAATGTTTTTCCTCATAACCTGGGCTACTGGACCACCATCTTATTATGTTTGTAATCGCAACAAATAATCTGCTCAGACCCCAACCAAAGATTATCAAAAGCCGCGCTATAAATTCTCAGACAACCCAAAGATTCCTAGATGCCCTTCCAGACTCCCTCCACCTACTCAAGTACATCGGAGTACAAAAATCAGTTAACCATCTAACCAAGCATCTAAACTTAACCTTGCGTAATACCCTAGACGTAGATGCAGTCGCACCTCTAAAAACAACAAACATTTGTCACAAGAAACTAGCTCCCTGGTATACAGAAAATACCCTACTCCTGAAGCAAGCTTCCAGAAAATTGGAATGGAAATGGCACACCCCCAAATTGGAAGCCTTCTGACTAGCTTGGAAAGACAGTACCATGCAATATCGAAGATTGAGGAGAATAAAAACAACCCAAAATCTATTTTTGATACTGTCGCTAACAAAAAATCCATGTGACGATGGCCTTCACTTCAGCAGTGATGAATTCATGAACTTCTTCGACAAAAAGTTCATGATCATAATTACGGACTCCTCTTATAACATGCGCATTTCTCCAAATCTCAGTTGTCCTGAGTCTGCACAGAACTGCCAGGACCTAGGATCAATGGATCACTTAACTAAACTACTGAAAGAGCTACTTCCTGTGCTTGGCCCTCCTATGTTGAACATAATAAACGGCTCCCTATCCTCCGGATGTGTAAACAAATTAATAAAACCCCAACCTTAAAAATAAGAACAACTATCGGCCTATATCAATCTCCTATTCCTCTCAACATTTAAAACAAAACTGCCTTCCTAAAGCCAAATAATGTATATGAAATGCTTCAGGCCTCCTTATTTTAACTAGAATTTTTAAGCAAACAGCTGGGGGCAGGGCTTTCTCCTATTGAGCTCCATTTTTATGGAATGGTCCGCCTATCCATGTGAAAGACACAGACCTTCAAGGCGACCTTCAAGGCTTTACTGAAGACTCATCTCTTCAGTAGATCCTATGATTGAGTGTAGTCTGGACCAGGGGTGCGAAGGTGAATGGCAAGGCACTGGAGTGACGAACCACCCTCGATTGTCCGGCTCCCCTCTCTCCGCTGGGATTCTCTGCCTCTGACCCTATTACGGGGGTTGAGTCACTGGTTTACTAGTGCTCTCCCATGCCGTCCCTAGGAGAGGTGCGTCAGGTATAATCGACTTGAGTGGGTTGAGGCACTGACGTGATCTTCCTGTCCGGTTTTGCGCTCCCTCTGGCTTGTGCGGTGGGGGAGATCTTTGTGGGCTATACTCAGCCTTGTCTCAGGGTAGTACGTTGGTGTTCTCTTGATATCCCTCTAGTGGTGTGGGGGCTGTGCTTTGGCAAAGTGGGTCTGATTATATCCTGCCTGGTTGGCAATGTCGGGGTGGCTATCGTTGGACGGGGCCACAGTGTCCCCCGACCCCCAGTCTCCAGTATCTATGCTGCAATAGTCTATGTGTAGGGGGGATAGGGTCAGTCTGTCCTACCTGGTGTAATTATCCTGTCTTATCTTGTGTCCTGTGTGAGCTTAAGTATGCTCCCTCTAATTCTCCCATCGCACTCCCGCTCTCTCTCTCTCTAGCTGCTGTGTTTTGATGGAGAGAGAGGTGACAGGTTATGATGATGGAATTCCGAACACATCCTTCGTCTACACCTACATTTAAATGTCTACCGTGTCCACATTGTGTACGGATTCCCTTTTCCCACGCTATATTCAAATGCCAGTTTGCATTCTGCAAACGGTGGAACAGGCTAAATCTGATAATAACAGAACAACATGGCAGTAGCCAACTACTATTGATGGCAGTAGCCAACTACTGTAGCAAACTAGCCAGCAAGCTAGCTAGCAAAGCTAAAGGGATTGCAAACAGGTTAGCATAACTCTAGACTAAACATTTTTTCTTTCTAAATAAGTTAGCTGGCTACCATTTATGAAGCCAGCAAAAACGTTACTCACACGCTAAGAACGTATTTCCTCCAACGTTTAATTAAAAAAAGGTGCCTCTCCCTCCCAAAACACACATTTTATGGAGACTTGTGGTCAGAGTGCTGATGGCGTCGCCCAAGAGGATGGCACAAGGGTGAGGAACTTTGTTTCATGCCTTTTCAATATACAGTATTTGATTTATACATAAATGTATTTATAAACATACAGTATATGTTCAGCATGTATATTTATAACAGTATAGTATTTTGAAGACATTGGACAGTAGATATACAATTCTGATTGAACGGTTATCCTCCTTTCATCTGTCCCCATCATGCTACTTTTGCTTTCCCTCTATCTCTCTCCCCCATTCTTGCAGTCGGACTCCTCCTTTTCTCTTCCCCTCTTCTATATCCTTCTTCTTCTCTCCCCGAGTTACGGCAACACTGCTAAAAGATGCTGTGCATTACAGAGCATCAGGGTAGAAGCGCATGATGACTGTATTCAAAACACTGTCATGTCCATTTAGTCCTCTCAGTGATATTGCTCCAGATTCCAACATGGTTGCCATCAGTGCCATCCTCAAGCACATCAGTAGCATTGTCTCTGGCTTTAGCCCCCCTCTCCTAACAGAGCAAATCCAACCTCCAGGGTCGTGTTCATTACAGCACGTAAAGGAAAACATTTAAAATCAATAATTTCTGTGAGAATCTCAAAATGTTGTTTGTCAATTGCCACACATAACAGAAGTTAAGGATATGTCAGTAGTTTGCAGTCTTAAATACAAATAATTTCTCCAATATGAGATATCCTTTATTGAAGGCAAACTTCTTATTCAACACAATAGAAATATAGGGAAACCGAGAGAACTCCAAACGGAACCCACAAGACAAGCAGTTGAGAGAGCACTTACTTGCTTTGCCATTTACAAATACCCTGTTTTGTTCATATGTTTACCTTGTGTGCATCATGTTGGGTTGTCACGACACTGACATGTCACCCTGGCAAGGAGTTAAAACAGATAAATAAGACAATGGCGTCAGAGCGGGGATAATCCCTTTTGTTTCGGCGGATTTGCTCTTCTCATGTGGTAAGGCAAACAATCTTCTGTGAAACTGAAAGAGAGGGAGAGAAAAAAATGAGTAGCTTTGATATGTAAACCTACAAAATCTTTACCTGAGGCTATACAATCATGGTTTTCCTCCTCGATCCCGAGGAATCAAAAGTGAGTAGAGAACAAAAGAGATGGGAGAGGAAGACAATAGGCCCAGACAAATCTCTCTTTAGAGGAAAACAACAAAAGAAGCGAAGAACGAATGCAAAGGAGGATAAATAAAGCAAGTTTTTCCTGGGTAGGAAAACCAAGTTGGTTGTGCAAAGTGCAAAGGAGAAAACGTCAGGTTGCGCATTCCCATAGCTACACACACCCACACCCCACATCACTTTGCTGTAATCACACAGTTTAAAGGGTTAAAAGGTTACACAAGCATAGTGATAGAGTGCAACATAGTTCATTCCTTTTGGCTATGTTTCATGGTAACATAAGAGAACACATATTTTTTAGACACCTCCAAGGTCAAACTATAATTTTGTTCCTTTTTCAAAAAGCAGAATGTTCCAGAGTGAAACAGAAAATATAATTAACACTGCCACATTCACATCAGTGACAGGCATTAGTGACTTTAACTTGGTGCTACGTACATGAACCACAGAGGCCTAAGCTTAGAGGTCATCTCCATGTTTTTCATGTTTTTGACTTAATCTAAAATAGTGGGGGCTGGAATTAATTTAACCCCAACGGAATGACATGTTTATTTCCATAAACTGTATGGACATAGAGCGTCCAGCAACAGGAAATTCAAATCAACACATTGTTTCGGCAACGTCGAGAGCAGCTAACTGAGTAGCCATCACCGGGTGGCTTGGGGATATGCATTGTCAAAACGGTGGCCCTGCGAAGCGGTTCAACTAATCTAATCTTGCTGATCTCCCCCTGTATGTCTCCTAATGCACGTCTGACCTCATTCTGTTCGGAGGGATACATCGGAGGGAGGACAGGAGGAATCCGGGTAAACAAGTCTAATTCGCCGAGTCAATCTGAGAAGATGTGTGAGAAGCTGCTTTAACGGGTGGCGACCTGGTGGCAGCTTTTGCCACTTGCATGCCAGCCTTGTCCTGAGGGGGGAACAGTAACTGTTACACTTACAGAGAGGGCAAGGAAATATTGGCCTCACAATTGAATGTTAAGTAAATCCCATTTTGGGTGATATTTGCTTACATTGTTCTGTTAAATCTGATACCACTAAAGCAAGGTTATACTAAGACTATTTAAAGGAAAAATGACCTAGGTAGGATGATGTTGTAAATGTAATTTTTTTCAGGTATTTATATGAGGTGGTACTGAATGGCATCAGTCAGACCAAAAGAGGCCAGACATTCCTCCATTATACCGATGTGTTATTTGCCTCAGCTCTATCTGTTCTGTGATTTTAACTGTTTGCTTTCCCGCCATTTCAACTTGAGCCAAGTCTATCTTGAACCAAAATGGCAGTTACAGTATGTGGTAGTTGCCACTGTTGTCTTTTTCAAAGTTTTGCTAGAGAAGTAGAGGCGGCTATCGCTCATACCTGCTTAACAGACCCTACTGTGCAAGTAATGGTTGGACAGCGGGCCAAAGACAGACTGCTGAGCCAGACAGGTGGACATTGGTGATAAGGAGATTTCAGAGCCACATATGACTGAGTGGCAAAGCAGTTTGGAGGATATCCAGCTGAGGACAGTTAATAACTGATGGAGAGAAGTGACAGAGATTGTCATCTTATATCTCTCCTCTGACTTACCTTCGGTCCCTCCCACCCCAAATTTCTCCTAAATTCTATGTGAATTTAAAAACATTTTGTGGTTCATAATCATTATACGCTTGTCATATACAGCATGCCAATTTTACTCTTAGATGCTTATACTGTTTTTACACAAAAGTCATTGTATTTCTATGACTGACAGGTGAATAACTAGCTGTTGTCAAACTGCAAGTAAGTCAAGTTTTAGATAATACTGATGCCCATAACACAGTAACTATTCATTTTGAACTGCATACAGCTTTGGCTTCTCTCAATAGATCTCTACTCATAACAATCCATTGTAAAGATATGACAAAGAGTCAATGAGCTACGTGGGAGGCCCCTTGTCAAAAACTCGGAGCCATCTGCTAAACATTTGTTCAAACAAAGATTGATTGTGTTTAGAAACACTGATCCAATATGTAGCTCTCACCTCCTCTCCTCTTCTCTCACCTCCACAGAAGAGTGGAGGATGTGCTATCTATCCCTCCATCCTCATGAGAGGAGTGATGTGAGAGCTGGCAGCGGAGGTGTAAAACACTCATTATGTCCTCTTACTTGTAAGTCTTTTTGTTGAACATTATTGTGTATCATGTATGTGGTTACCTCCTATACTCTTAGTGCTATCGCCTGATAGGGTTCTTAGGCTTGTCCCTGTAGGAGAACCCTTTTTGGTTCTACAAAGTTGTACATAGAACCCGACCCCAAACCCTACCTGTCCTCAAATAACCCTTTTTTCTAAGAGTGTATTAATGCATGGGACCAAATAATAATTGAAGGGGGAGTACATTTGCACATGGAGACCCATTCACTGCATGTAGAGCAGACTCTGTACTGTTAAAACAAAGCTGAAATAGAATAACAAATGTCCACAGTTTCAAATGAGTTTCGCAAGGGGACCAACATCAATACAAATCATTTCTCAGAGTATGTTTATGTGTGTGTGTGTTGGGTTGTACGCCCTAGGGTTAAGAGTTCAACAGTTAGATGTAGAGTGGCAAGTTTCCATATAACCCCTCCCTGGCCAGCCAGTGCGCTTACCCTACTGTTCATTTGCTCTTAACCTCTGTTACACACATCACAAACAGAAATGAAAAACATAGGTGGTGAGGTGAGAGAGTGCATATCATTTCGCTATAGGGATGAAGGGGTAA